>NC_034602.1:31770620-31817950 GCF_900095145.1 Mus pahari | reverse complement strand
CCAGCCTGGTCTACAGAGTGAGTTCCAGGACAGCCAGAGCTACACAGAGAAACCCTGTCTTGAAAAACCAAAAAAAAAAAAAAAAAAAAAAAAAAGAAAGAAAGAAAGAAAGAAAGAAAGAAAGAAAAAAGAAAGGGGTTCTAGAACAGAAAAGGAAGGCCAGAAATCCAACCTGGGGTTGAGGGTGGGAAGGGAGCAAATAGCTCAACTGTTGGGTCTCAGTGCAATCCTGGTTGTGCAGCCTACTCCATGACCGCCCGTTCCCAACATTAGCCTCCATGTTGAAATCTTCTTCCCTTCCTTGTCTCTGTCTTCTGAGGTCCCTGCTTGCATTGCTTTGCAGATGCCGGCAGAAAGCAGGTCTGACTGTGGCTGGACAGAGGTCGAGTCCCTGTGGCAGGCCCTTCCTATGCACCTCAGCCAACAGGCAGCCTTGTCTCTTGGCCTTCTGCCCTCACAGATTTATTTAACATATATGAGTATCCTGTTGCTGACACACCAGTAGAGGGCGTCAGATCCCATGACAGATGGTTGTGAGCGACCATGTGGTTGCTGGGATTTGAACTCAGGACCTCTGGAAGAGCAGACAGTGCTCTTAACCGCTGAGCCATCTCTCCAGCCCCCTGCCTGGAACTCTTTAAAAACTTCCCAGGAAGACTGAAAGAGATGGTGCCTCAGCAAGCACTGGCACTGGGAGCCCGCTGGGACACAGTAGGAGGTATATCCCGCCTTTGATCTCTTCTCCCCTCTGTTAAAAGGGTGATCTGGCGGGGACTGCTCAGCAATGACCCTGTTTAGGTTGAGAAAAGGCAGTTGCTTCCCCCAGGGTTCACCTCCTTTGGAGAAATCTCCTTTTACTATTAAATGATGAGTATCCCAGCGCAGAAGAACATGGACTGACAGCTTGGTTTCCCCAGTCCTGCCCCTTCCTTCCCATTCTTTCCTATTCCCCACTGTTGTCCCTATCTCTGTCAATTGCTCCCCAAGGTGCCAAAGGTCCCCTTCTGTCATCTTGCCAGGCATCTGCTGGGACCTCACCTCAAGATACTCTAAGCTCATATCTTAGGAAGGGTGGGGTTTTAGCCAAGTAGTTCTCAAAGTATGTCTCTTATCACTAGGATCTGCAACCTACCCAACCGTAGCTTTTTGTCACTGTCACTGTCAATAACAAGGAAACACACCCCCTGGCACCCCACCACCCCACTTCTAGGTCTGAGCAAATGGGAGTTTTCAGGCACCAAAAGACAGGTGTTCACTTTTGTGCTATGGTTTCTCTTTTTTTTTTTTTACCTGTACATAAATAAGGGGGTGGGTCAGAGGTGCACACAAACATGTTGTGAGGTGACATGGCCCTATCAGCCCCTTTTATTATCATTTAATGTATATTTATTCATTTATTTATGATTTCTGAGCCAACAGATGATGGCGATTTTCCTGCCTCAGTCTCCTGAGGGCTCAGATTATAAACACACTCCAGCGCGCTCAACACATAACCCCCTTCTCAAGCCGCTTGAACTTAAAAGCAAGTGATTAACCACCACAGAATTATTCTTGTTGTGTTTTATAAAATGTAAAAAGAGGCCAGGGTTACAGAATGGTGTGGGGGAAGGGGGTGCCTTTTCAGGGCCCATGCTGAGGCATCCCTTCCCCCTAAGGTACCAGCCACATGACAGTGTAGTATAGAATAGAGTTTATTTAGGGCATGGGGAGTTGGGGAGGTAGTTGAGAGAGAGAAAGGGAGAGAGGGAGAGAGAGAGAGAGAGAGAGAGAGAGAGAGAGAGAGAGAGAGAGAGAGAAGAGGATTAGAGGATGGCCATGAGCAGGGGGGGGGGAGGAGGGGAGAAGAGACAGAGGGGGAAGAAGGTAAGAGAACAAGAGGGCAAGAGTGAGAAAAGAGTGAGGAGGGGGCAAGCAACCTCTTTATAGTGAGTTAGGCATTCCTGGCTGTTGCTAGGTTACTGTGGGGCAGAACCTAGATGAAATGTTAACACTTCTCTTGAAACTTTACTCCACTGTATCCATTATTTCACAGGTGTTGCAGTATTTTATGATCCCATCTTGGCAATGTCAAAAAAGCAATAGGAAAATTCTTCTCACTACTTCTCTACAAGATACTTAGCTGTCACTTTGTATATGTTCTTTAAGGTGTCAAAGTTATTCATCATCTAAAAAAAAAATAATCCATTGGCCATTTTTTATTGTTTTTTAAATAAAGTTTGGTTCTTACATGCTATTTCTATTTTTCACACGAAGCATATTCTACTTGGTGAGATTTCTGTAAATGTTAGATCTACTCAGAAAAGCAGTGGAGTGAGGAAAATAAAACCAGGGGAATACTTTTAAGAAAGAGAGAAGGGGTGGGGTGGGGCTAAGAAGGGAGTGAGGTTATGTCTTAGGGTCTCATTGCTGTGAAGAGACACCATGACCGTAGCAATTCCTATAAAAGAAAACATTTCATTGGGGCTGGCTTACAGTTTCAGAAGTTCAACCCATTATCATCATGGCAGGAAGCATGGCAGCATCCAGATAGGCATGATGCTGAGGAAGGAGCTCAGAGTTTTACATATTGATCTGAAGACTGTCCTCTGCAGGCAGCCAGGAAGAGGCTCCGATTTCACACTGGATGAAGCTTAGGCACAGGAGAGCTCAAAGACCATCCCCACAGAGACACAATCCTTCCAACAAGGCCACACCTCCTAACAGTGCCATTCGCTGTGGGCCAAGCATTCAAACATATGAGTCCATGGGGAGGGGCATAAAAACCTATTCAAACCACTACAGGTTATGTTCCAGCGTCCTTTGTCAGTGGTAAAATATTATCTATTGGTGAAGAACACCACTACAAAAGTTTAAGAACTAAAACCATAGAGCGTATTCCCTTCCGATTCTCAGGGGCAAGAGTGAGCAGAGCTCAGCCCGGATCTCTTCCAAACTGAGTTCTCCTGCAGCACAGCAGCCTTCAGTGTCTGCAGCACGGCAGCCTTCAGTGTCTGCAGCACGGCAGCCTTCGGTGTCTGCAGCACGGCAGCCTTCGGTGTCTGCAGCACAGCAGCCTTCGGTGTCTGCAGCACAGCAGCCTTCGGTGTCTGCAGCACAGCAGCCTTCGGTGTCCGCAGCACAGCAGCCTTCAGTGTCTGCAGCACAGCAGCCTTCAGTGTCTGCAGCACAGCAGCCTTCAGTGTCTGGCAGGCAGCTGCTCTGAGGGCTTTTGTCTCTGACTGTCTCTGGAATGGAAAAGCCCTTTCAGTTTCTTGTAGGCAGCTACCCTGATGGCCCCAGTTTCCTGTTGGCAGCTGGCTCAAGGGCTATAGTTTCTTATAGGCAATTAGTCTGAGGGCCACTGTTTTCTGCTGGACAGTGACTGGAGACAACCTCTCAGTTTCCTGACACATGACTGTTACTTGAGGGGGCTCACCACCCAGTGGCTGGCTGGCTTTACAGCCTGAGAGGGAGTCTCCAGCAAGATGGTTGCCAGATTTCTGCAGCTTAAGCGCCTGGGTGTCTCCCTCACACATATTCTGTGTTCCCAAAATCAGGCCAGAGGTTCTGCCCACACTCCAGGGAAAAGCATCCTACCAGCATACACTCCAGAAACCTATCCTAACTGCCTGCTATATCTCTGCTCATTCAGTTAGTTCTTGTGCTGTGTATGTGCGTATTTTATAACTGGTTTTTAGCCCAGAATAGGTTTCCCATTTTTCAATATTTTAGACTCTGAAACCAGTTTCTAAAAGCACTTGATTTGGATCTGAGCATGCCCAGGCCTAGGCGAGCAAAAAAAAGCACCTCTCTACTGTGGGCAGCCTAGTGAGGCTGGGGTGAAATCGGCCATTAACACAGGTGCCCGGCGGCTGATTCTGTTCAGAAACATCAGAAGTTGCCATGAGATTGGAAGTTGCAGGGAAATCTACAGGGTGCGCTCAGAATGTGTGAATTGCTTAGAAGTGACTCTCATGCCTAATTCTGATTTGAAAAACGGTAAGAAGGTATTTTAAACTATCACCAATTTGCAGAAAATTGACATTGTACAGTATTTGCCATGTGCTCAGACCAAAAGCTGAACACATCCCTTCCCCCAACCTCTACTGTGTGTGTGTGTGTGTGTGTGTGTGTGTGTGTGTGTGTGTGTGTGTGTTAAAACAAATACTGGAGGCTGGATAATTTGTAAAGAAAAGAAGTTCATTTAGCTCAGTTTGGAAGACTGAAAACTCAAGATCAGGTGGTCTTGTGTCTGTGACAAGGAAGCCACACTGCGTCCTAAGGGTGAACGAGCTCATATGGCAGAAGTGCCTGTCAGCAGAGAGACAGGAGGGGACAAGCAGCTACCATCTAACAGCCTGTTCCAAGGAGAGCTAACCCAGCCTCTGAGAAAGACATCAATCCTTCAGAAGGGCTCCAGCTCTGTGATAGCCTTGACAGTCAAGTTGTGGACTGATAAGTGTGTGAGATTAGCAAAGTGCTCCTTGGTGTGTCTGTGAAGATATCTGTGGAAGGGAGACTTCACCGGATATTTCGGTGGCTCTGTCCTATGACCTGGGGTCATGGATGAAATAAAAGCGGGAAATGAAGAGACTTAGGCCCATCAGCCATGATTCTCTCTTTACTTTCCAAAGGCCCAGAAACAAGGAACCTACCTACTATGGAGTGAGGCCCCTGAAACCATGAGTCAGAATAAACTCGTTGCCAAGAAGTTGTTGGCACTGGGGAAAGTGTGACTGACAAGCCTCTCATACTGCAGGATTGTAGCCTGAGTTCACCCAGAGCTCCCAACATGGATGACCCACAACCCAACCACCCCACCAACCTGCTCCAGCAAGAAGGAAAGCCACCAGCAACCAGCAAACACCTCTGGGCATGGGTTGTATGTTGTGGGATATTTGATCACACTGGGAACCCTGAGATTGTGCTGTTTACTGGAACGACCTGTTTCCAGTTGTGGTGTGACTCAGCCCTAGCACACACCTTTAAACCAAGGCCTTTCTGCTTACTGTAAACAGGATTAAGTAAAGTCAACCATAGGTCAAGAGGCAGAGCAAGCAACCAGTTGACAGGGAGTGGACACAGGAAAAAAACCATAGAGAGTAAGAGGAAGTCGGGAGGACGGCTAGAGAAACAAACAGGAAGTAAAAAGGAGGGACATTCAGTTTGACAGGGTTTTGAGACAGCATGGAGAAGGAGAACTTCCTTTTCCTTTTGAGATGTCAGCTGTGGATGAAAATCTGCTAGGTGCTTTCTCTGCTTTTTGGAGCTAGCAGGCTTTCACCCCAGCATCTGGCTCCCAAAATCTTCATTGGTAAAAATGAACAACTGAGATTTTATTTAAAAACAACAGTTGTGACATCCCTAAACTTCAATCCACCCTGGAAATTTTGAACCTATGACTTCTCTGGATGCTGATAGAATTCAGCATCACCATGGAAACACCTCTGGGTGTATCTATGAGGGGTTTTCACAACAGCCCCATGGATCAGTTACTTAAATTAAATCTCACCACTTCTGCATTTTCAGATATTGACCCACATCTGGTCGGTTCTGTTTCTCTGAAAAACTGAGTAATACATTGAAATGGGGCTTGTCCCCTTACAACACGGTGGGTAAACACAGCACCCACTTGGGTTCTTCTCTTAAAACCATGAATGTTAGAGCACACACACCTCAGGCGGTGAAGGATGGAGCAGAGCCTGGTCTAGATGAAGTGGAGGCATGAAGGGAGAAAGAACAGGAGTGGCTTTGCCTTCCAGGGACAGTTTTCATGGTCACAAAGGGGGAACGTTCCTAACACCTGCTGGGTGGAGGTGAAGTATGCAGTTTCACCCCCGTGATGGTAATCGTGGATGTTGAACAGGATGGAATTCAGTATCACCATGGAAACAGCTCTGGGTGTATCTATGAGGGTGTTTTCAGAAAGGATTGGAGAGAGAAGACCCGGCCCCTAGTGCTGGTGAGCCCATCATTCCAGGGTTGGACTGAGTAAGGAAGAAAGCAAGCTATGCACTGTCAGGTATTCACCTCCCTCTGCTTCCTGACTGGGGATGCCACGTGACGAGCATCTTCAAACTCTGAACCCTCAAACTGTGAGCCCAAATAAATCTTTAGGTTCCTTTGTCAAGTACTTGATCACAGCGTTGAGAACAGTAAGTCATCTGGAACCTCTGAGGAACAGCAAGATGCACTCAGGCAATAATAGCCTTGCGTGCTTTCCAGAATGTAATATCCACTGCTGGAAATTTGACCTAAGTTAGATTCTTATGGAGAGTTCAAGAAATGTGGGAGTTTTAACTGAGTATTGATTCTAGCTAGCCCATATTAAAGACACAAAGCCCTGGTATTTTATTTACAAGCTGCAAGCCTACATTGGCCAGGTTCTGTGCTCTTCTCACCTATATCCAAACCACTTGCCCCTAGTTAGTCCCTGTGTGAGTCTCACCTGGGCTGCTGTTGCTCCATCAGTCTGTCCTCTGCATGGACTTCTTTCAGCTACATGCTCCTGGTCCATCCCGTCCGTTGAGACCTCAGGCTCTTTCTCCTCTCCCCTGTGCTCTCTTTTGAGACCCGTCACTCAATTCCCAGGTCCCACCTTTCTCTTTCTACTGCCCAATCACAGGCTCTAGCCTTTCATTAACCAATAGTTTTGTTTGTTTGTTTTCTCATTAAACTTGTTTTAATGGGTCTCAAAATTCTGTGACAGATTTTTGGTCACGTTGTTTCCATTAAAAAGCACTGATTTTGAAAACTAATAACTTAAAACTGCCACACACACACACACACACACACACACACACACACACTGGTCCACAAAACATTCTTTCCTTCTGAAGGTTTTACGATGCATTGTTATCATTAACCAGTCTTCTGCTATTAAACTTAATTGGGCAATTGAGACAAACAGTTCTGAGACCATTCTTCCACCACTGATTAAGACTGGGGTGGCAGGTGTTAGGGGTAATATCCATTTAGCTTTCTGAGCTTTCTGGGCAGACTTGGTGACTTTGCCAGCCCCAGCAGCCTTCTTGTCCACAGCTTTGATGACACCACAGCAACTGTCTGCCTCATGCCCCAAACAGCAGAATGGCCAAGTAGAGGATAGTCAGAGAAAATCTCAACACACGTGGGCTTGCCAGGGACCATATCAACAATGGCAGCATCACAAGGCTTTAAGAATTTGGGGCCATCTTCCAGAACCAATAGTTTTCATTTGGAGAGCAAGGTTTACACAACAAAGGCCTGTGTATGTGAGGTCGTGCTTATCTAAAGGGCCACCAGGTCTTGGGGTTCAGAATTTAGCACTTGTATTCATAGCAACAGACCAATAGCCACCAGGGGAATAAACTATACAATAAACAATGCTCCATCATCTTTCTCCATCTGTGAATAAGAACGTTAAAACAGCCAAGATGGTGTGCAGATCCTATGAGATCACGAGACCCAACAGGCATGCCACTCTTTAAATAGCACTATCCTTGGGAAACAGCCTGTTTCCTTTTTGTTTATATAATATGTCAGAGGATGTTTCCAGAATGATGTTGAGAACAAAAAAACTGGGAAATCTGAGCTGCACTGAACTGAGTCCTTTTCTGAATCTCAGGAACACATGTGCATACATGGACACAGACATGTGTGAGTGTGCAGACAAATACAAACACACTCGTGCATACATACACATGCATGCATATAAGTACACACATGCACATATACACACACATATATAACTGCACGCATACACATATAATAAACACACAAACCACACACACACACACACACATACACATACATACACACACACACATACAACCCTTATATATTTAGTAAAGTGTTGTCATCACTCAACAACTGGTGGCAGGCAAAAATAGCATCCCTGATATCCCTGAAGATATTCACATTTGAATCTCAGGAGCCTGTGCCTGTATCACCTTACTGCCCTAGGAGGAAGTAAGGCTACAGACAGAATTCATGCTGTTAATCAGTCAACCTCAAAGTGGACATTGTTTGTATGCATGCAATGAATAACCCTATTGTAACAGCTTTGTGTGTCTTATCCCATGCGTCCTTTGGCAGCCTGATGATGTAGGAGCCACAGAGCACAGTGAGAACAACTTCCTGTTATCTTGCAGTAAACAAACCGCAAACCCTGATGATCCAGGGTCACCACCACATACACAGCGATGGATGGGCTTGTCCTTTATCCCAGCCCAGCAAAGACTCAATCAAAGCAAGGTGTCAGTTGTTGGTGAGGGTACCAATGTCATTCAGCTCCAGGAGCAGAGTTAAGCCACCCTCTGCAGTCTGCAACTGATGGGAATCGGCATGGTGGCATGGAGCTGCAGCCAGGCAGGTCTGCGTGGAGATCCCAGTACACCTCTGCAAACAGACACCAACCCCGCTCAGATCAACAGGAGAGGATTCTGTACCACTTTAGAGGCTCCCCTGATGGGAAACAAGTGGCCCCGGTGCAAGCCACTAGGAAGAGCAACGACAGGGCCACGTGACCTGTCTAATGTCCAGGTTCTCCACTATTCTGGAGATGCAGCATTGAGTGAAGCAGATCTTTTTCATCCTGGAACATTCTTCCAGACTTGCTTTTTCACACCTTCAGCTCTAAGTTCTGAGATCTTCATTTCATAAAGTCCTTTGTGACCTTGTGGTACGTTGTTCCAACGTACCTACCCAGACCCTTGAACCTTGTTGCCGGATTTCCAGACTGTACCCATCACTGTAATCAATAATTCCTATGTTAATTTTTGTGAGTGGAATGGCACTGTCTGCTGTCCTGAAATATTGGCCTGTGATGCAGAGGAACCAGGATAGAACCATCAGCTCATGTTCCAGGAGCTCTTGGGTCTGGAGAGAGCAGGAAATAATGTGCGGTTCCAGTGATAAGCCACATACGTTAGGGAGTTTTTCCCAGTGTGGAAGATGAAGAGCGAACTCCAAGAAGAGAGCCAGGCTAGGCCTGTGGCACAGACCATCACTATTCAGGAGGCTGGAGTAGGGGGATCATGAGCTCAGGGCCAGCCTGGGCAACATAATTCCTACTGTCTCAAACACACACACACACACACACACACACACACACACACACACACACACACACACGGAAGTAGGGGAGGGAAGAGAAAGGACTGTGCCTCAGGGTATGATGACAGAGATAAACTGAACTCAGCAGTTAGACAGTTTTAGGGCCTGAGCAACCAGAGCCAGTTTCAAGGGCCTCCCAGGGAAAGGGGAAGCAAGGACCCAGAGGACAAACCCAGGTTCGGGAAGCAGACATACCCACACTCCTGTCCTGCCTCGCCTTGGTCTTAACTGTGTGACTTTGGAACATTTTCCAAGCTGTTCTCAATCAGCTCTGGGTTCTCCATAGTGCCCTTGCACAGTGAGCCGAGACCAGGTTAGCCCTTTGCCTATGGCCCAGGGCTCGGTGGGAGTTCAGAGCTGGCCTCTTTCCATCTAAGTGCCCAGAGGGAAGGTCTGAGCTCTGTGGGACCATGACGACATCTGTGTGTGAAACTGACTCACCCCTCTCCCTATTTCTCTATGGAAACATAAAGAGAGGCGGGAGACATCTGATTCCCAGGCTCCTGTGTAGATTTCCATCTATACAAGTATCTCAAACAAATCCACATTGTCCTTTCATTCTTAGAAGACCAAAAAGACTTTAGAATGAGGTTTATTTATTTTTTTTAATCAGAAGAAAGTAATGCCATACAAAATCCTGGCTCTAGAATTTACGCCTTTTGTCCCTCTGTGTTCCTGATTGGGTCACTGGGGTAGAAGAGCGGACTGTGTTCAGGTCACATGTGCCACTAGGGACTTTTAAGAATGAGCACACAGTAGCAAGGACCTCAGCTGATCCACTAATTTCGCCAGGTTCGCTGGAGCCTCTGCAGTTGCCCTTCAGCAACGATAGCAGACCTCCACCTATTGTATGTGAGCACCTGGAAAGTTGGGGTGGGAAGGGGAGGGGCCAAAGGGAGCAGAAAGACTGATTGTAACGCTCTCTGGAGGGACTTGTACTAGGAGACGGGATACATTCTTCATTCAGGACTTCCAGGCAGAACAGGAATGTCAGAGCAGAAGCACAGGGTCCACAAGTGAACGTCACCTGCAGGTCCTCCCCAGGGCACGCAACGGGCCAGAACACTGTTTTCTTCCTGTAGACTGCTGTGCCATCCTTACTACCACCGTGTCCAGGGCAAAGATGCCAATGATTTCAACGAATGTTCATAAGCACCCTTGCAAAAAGATTATTGCAGAGGTTATTTATTGCAAAGGTCCCTCGCCCTGCTGGTAGCCCGTCCTCCCTCTGCCCTTGGGTTCTGCACTCATTCTGATCTTGTCTAACTTCATAAGTTACTGCTTTGGAACCATGCAGTACAAGGGCTGGATTCGATGGCAGTTCCCAGTGCTGTCCAGGTCTGAGGATTGCATAAGAAGCTGCCTGGTAAGGGCTCAGGCATTTTAACGAGACTTGTCGTCCTTAGCTGTGGAGGCTATTATTAAACACTAGACATGAGCCAGCTACCGGGACAGCTGTGAGGTCACAGCTATGAACAAGACAGGTGCACAGCCCCAGCTGGAACAGAGCTCAAGTGGTCCGGAAGAAGGCAGCAAGTCTGATTACAAAAGCAGAAAAAGCACTTAGTCTTATGACCTATTATCTTCCAAGAACAGCAAATTTTACAAGATACGTCAATTCAAGAATAGTCCTCAATGTCTGAGGAAAAAGAGAAATGGGTTGACACTTGCACAAGCTAGGTCTTTACATGTTAGAGGATATGTATTATGTATACATATATGTGCATACACATATGTATATATGTACATATATATGTAAACAAACATATATATGACCACATACATAAGTAGCATAGCAATTAAAACCTTAAATGTAATGTTAACTATCACAAATGTAAGCAGCTTCAGATCTCCTTTTGTGATTGGCTTAGGGGGAATCCATGGGCCAATCAGGAGCTACATTATTCACAACCAAGGTCCCATAACTTAGGATAATAGCTAAAGTAGGGCCGCTGCTTACAAAGTTCCAGAGGCGTCTACTGTGACACACACTGTTTGTAGGATCAGAATGGAGATCCAGATGGAATATGACAGAGACTGCCTCTCTTGGAGGTGTCAATACACAGAGGGTGACCTGACCTGGCTTCTGCCTCGACCTGGGATAAAGGCATTTCCCACTCACTGGGAAAGCCCTTGGGAGTTCCGGGGCTTTTGTTGGCTTGCCTACTCTAGTTAATTCTAAGGCTGCAGGTCATGGACCAAGATGAGGTTGCTGCAATGGCTGAGTGTGCTCTTCCTAAATGCATTTAGACCCTACGGAAATGACTATGGGGTGTTCGCAGACACTGTGAGACACACCAGGGTCAGATCACTGTCTGTCATGTCCCATTCATACCTCCTCACCTCCTCAATCCAGTCTGTGGGACAGGGTGTGGAACCAGTGACACCTCAGGTCCTGGACGAAGCCATCAACCCAGTTCTGGGCCCCACTGCTTTCGCAATGTTTGCACTTCCTCAGAGCGCCTCTATAGCTCAATATCCCCTAGGTCTTCCGGGGCACCAGACAAGAGTCTCTGTGGTATCTCTTGGCTCTCCTAACTGTCACAAGTATCCCTCTATCTGGGGCTTGGTGGCTATGCCGAGAAGGGAGCCACTGTAGGAGTTACCAGTAATGCTCATCAAAGCTGGGACAGGGGCAGAGGAGGGGTGCATGGTGTAGTAATGGTAATATGATGTCGAGATCCCAGCAGCATTCAACACACTGCTGGGAGCAGGGAGCAGGCTGGGAAGTGTGATCAGGAATGTAAAAGAAGTTTGGAGAGAGAGAAAGAGAGGGAGGGGCAGGGGAGGGGGAGGGGGAGATGAAGAGGGAGGGGGAGAGGGAGAGGGAGAGGGAGAGGGAGAGGGAGAGGGAGAGGGAGAGGGAGAGGGAGAGGGAGAGGGAGAGGGAGGGAGAAATATCCAGGCTGTAGACTACATAAGGCAATACATGCACAGGGATCCAGGTCAGATCCAGTGTTTACACAGGGCCAGTGTGGGAAATAAACAGATAAAGAACTTGGTTACAGGGGGTGGAGAGATGGCTCCATGGACAAGAGTACTTGCTGCTCTTCCACACTCCTCAAGTTCAGTTCCCAACACCCAAGTCTAGCAGTTTATTTGACCTGTAGCTGCAGCTTGAGTGATCCAACACCCTCTTGCGGCTTCCACACACACATGCATTCACGTGGACAAGTACACTCCATACCTGTGTCCACACATAAATGCATACACAGGCATGTGTACCATACCCATACCCATGAAAATCGGGAAAAAGAAAAGGATCATAGCCCATCACTAGGATATTTATGTCAACTATTCAGGTCTCTGCAAGACATCTGGTCCTCAGGCTTTGGCATGCTCCAGGCTGTCTGTGTGCCCCAGTCTGCTTGCATAAGCAGCTCTTACCCATTTCTGTCTGTCCTCTTATTGGCCCCTGTTACAACCAAGCAGAAAGCCTGTGTTTCCGTGTTGGGAACAATGAGTCAGGTCTTCAGTTCTAATGAAAGCACAGGAAGTTTTTCACCAGAAGCCAGGCTTCGGAACAGTGATCCCACTGAGCGATACCTGGCATAGTAGAGTGGACTGCCTGCCGGCAGTTGCAATGGAGAGCTGTGGACCCTGAGGTTGATGGCGCTGGAGAGAGAGGGCTGGCAGTGCTGTAACTCTCCAGCACAGAGAAGAATGTGTGGCTGGGAATGTGATCCTGCTGCCATGAAACAGAGGTGCTGCCGGGTGAGTGTTGTCTGCATTGGGACTCAGACCCTGTTCCACTCGCAACTTTAAAGTAGGATTGACCTGACACCATTTCACTAGGAGATGACACCTGTCACAAGGGAGATGTTGAGCTGAGGTTGGCCTGTGACCAGGCCAGCAGCCGCTGGACATGTCATGCCATTCTTGAAGCCTGTTGGTTAAAATATTCCAGAAGGTTCTTGACCTGTATCATGCAACTGACCCAGGGTTCTGGTTCCAGAACACACGCGCTGCCCTCTTCAGATCCTTTTAACACTAGACTCTTGAGATGGTCAGAACGACAACTGGATATGAGGGGGCAGAGTCACAAAAATATTGTCAACAGTAAAGGGGTTGGGACACACAGTAACCAAAAATTAATTCAAAATCAAACACATATTGAATTGGAGTTGTTTCTGACAGTAAGTTCACCTATGCTGTGTGCCAGAACCACTGCAGCTTTGGATCTGAACACACAACTTGCATGCCTTGCTCCGGACCTGATCTCATCCATTGCCACAAAACACATGGGCTCAGATTTGAAACTACTGTGTGCTGTGACTCACAGTGTTTATAACTGTACAAACCAGGTTCTCTGCCCTTGTAAAACTGCAATGGCTTAATTATGGGAACATTTAAGTATCAAATATATTAGTGAATGTTTAGAATGTATTGTATTGTGTTGTGCTAGGGTTTTGTTTTTGTTTTTGTTTTTAGATTGTCTTGTTGTTATGTGTATGTGTGTTGTATGTCAATGCCGGTACTCACATAAGCCAGAGGAGCCCCTGGAGTTGGAAGTACAGGCAGTTGTGAGCTGCCTGGTGTGGGTGCGGGGAACTGAACTCGGGTCCTCTGCAAGAGCATCATGTGCTCCTCACCACTGTGCCATCTCTACAAGCTTCGGACAGAATTTCTAGCACTTTCTAAATGACTCTACACACAAAAGCTTCTGCCATCTTGGTACTATGTGTTTATGTGAAGCAATGCTTCCAGCATTGACAATGACAAAATCAAAATACTGCTCACTCTAGAAAAGCCTCGACAATGTGTCCTGCAGAGTCACACTTTCAGCCAAAACTTAACTTCTTTTTGTAAAATAAACAGTTCACATCCATTTCATCAATGTGTGACTTTGCTTCCATGTGCAAACAATAATAAAGTTGAATGTACACCTCAGATTAAAATATCTTTAGGGTCTTATCAGTGAATGATTTGGTATGCCTATTTTATATCCCTTTATATGCCCTGGACCACATGAAAATTTCTTGGATGAAAAGGGGCTGTGAATGAGTGTCTCCAAGACTTCGGAACATTCAGACTTTGTTGTTGGTTTGGTTCGGTTTGATTTGGTTTTAGTTTTTGTTTGTTTGTTTGTTTGTTTGTTTTGGTTTGGTTTTTGAGACAGGGTTTCTCTGTATAGCCCTGGCTGTCCTGGAACTCACTTTGTAGACCAGGCTGGCCTTGAACTCAGAAATCTACCTGCTTCTGCCTCCCAAGTGCTGGAATTAAAGGTGTGCGCCATCACATGTCCTCCCATGGGTCTTGCCGTCACCGCCCAGCTTGGTTTTAGTTTTTTGAGACAAGGTTTCTGTAGGCTTAGATTTTTAAAAACCAGCACTCGGGAGGCAGAGGCAGGTGGATTTCTGAGTTCAAGGCCAGCCTGGTCTACAGAGTGAGTTCCAGGACAGCCAGGACTGCACAGAGAAATCCTGTCTCGAAAAAACAAAACAACAACAAAAACAAAAAACAAAAAACCTGCTTCAGCCCACCTTCTAGCCCACTATCCAAAGGTAGGGGAAAAAAGATGGTAAATGGGACAAGGGGATGTGGAGCTGTTTAGAAGTTGTCCTTTGAGGTGATTTTAATCTCTGTTGTCAGGATACCAACAGTCCAGTTTGAAAGTGTCACCAAACACGAATCAGCAGTGGTGACATGATCCAGCAGAAACTGCTAGGTAAGGTTCTCTGCCGTGCCTCTCTCAGAGAAGCAAAGATCAGCAAAGACTAGACCAGCGAGACCATAGACCAGCGAGACCAACGAAGTGTTGCAGAGCTAGCTATACAAGCGCCCTCCCTGGCACTGTCCACTGAGTCTCATTTATAAGACGTGATGTCCCTCCAAACATCACATGTCCTCTCATGGGTCTTGCCTCAGCAAAACACCATGTGAGTCTGCACCCAGAAACTTCCACTTCAGGTTTCTCTGTTGTAACAATCCTGGCTGTCCTGGAACTTGCTTTGTAGACCAGGCTGCCTCAAACCCATATAGAACTACCTGCCTCTGCCTCCCAAGTGCTGGGATTAAAGTCATGCGCCACCACAGTCCAGTTCACACTTAACAGTTATTAATACCCAGGTGTGTGACCATGGGCAAGGCATTTAACGTATCTGAATCCTGTCTGTGCATGTGTTCCCTGAGAACCTGAGTCACTGAAATCAAATAGACAGGACTTGTGCAGGTGGGTGACCGAGACCAGTCTTCTCCCCGGGGGAGGGGAGCATTGAATGCTCTAGAGAGCGGGCCACTGCCAGTAGGCAGCTGAGGGAAGTTTGCATTCCAAGTCTTTGCCTGGATGATTAATTTGGAAGAGTAAGTCAGTCACAGAGAGATCCCGATCCTATCTGTCCTAGAACATTGAAGCTATTTGTTCACTCTGTTCCTGCTGCCTGAGAGCCTGGCACAGGACTGGAATGAACCAGTCAGGACCTCCCAGAGACTTCGTGGGAAAATTCAGATTGTGGGGCTGAACTGGCCGGGGGAGGCACACAGATGAAGGAAGCTTTTGTAGGGGACCCACGGGCTGAGATAGCAACAGGAGAAGGGCTGGGGTGTGGGAAGCACGGATCTGTTAATGTCTGGAGCCAGGGCTGAAGACAGGACATAAGGCAGAGACAAGCACGCACTGCCGGCCCTGTGCTGCCAGCCCTATGCTGCCCCAGAACAGGCCGGGCCGCCTCAAATACTTGTGCTCCCTTCCTATATAACTCTGCTAGCTGTCTATGCCAATAACTGTGGCTGTGGGTTAGTAACAATATCCAGCACCAACACTGTCATCGCTTCATTTCCCAGATGCCTTGCAGGTACCAAACTGGATGCTCACACCCCATAGACAAAAGCCTTGGCATTGGATCTCACCTCTGCTCCTCGTCCATCATCTTTGGATGACCTCTAAAGGCTGGTGCACTGGGAGTAAATGCCACTGGAGTGCTGTCCCACTCATGACTCCTGCAGATACATTTTCCCAACTATTATTGATATTTGATTGGTTGAGTCCAATGGCAGACCCTTCGGATATGGAGAACCGACTGTGATGAGCTCTGGGGTAGTAGCCATGGAACTGTAGAGAAGTCAGCTCAGGAAGTGGGGCTTCTGCCCATCATAGGGAGGCAGAAGCTGGCCTTCTGAGAGGTTCAGTAACTGCTCAGCCTGAGAGAGAAGCTGGAACACCCGTGGGCTGGATCAGGCTGAGTACTAAACCCCTCAAGAGTCCTGGGAAGGTGGGAGTGTCCCTGAGTTGAGGTTTTCAAAAGACTTGGCTCAGGGCCACGGCCACTACAGAGAGAAACAAAATATGGGTGTGATTTCTGTCCAGTCATCGTTCCAAGGGTGCAAAGACCAGGAACCTACGTGACAGGCAAAGGGAGTAGAGCCTGGGGACGGGGATGCAGCTTAGCATATCAGCTCTGACCTCTGAAACTTGGCCAGGTATACCCTGCAAGGAGTCAGCTAGGATGGCAGACAGCACCCTGAGCATAAAGTCCTCTCTTGGTGCGTGACTTTGGGCTAGCACCTTCCCCTCTCTGTAAGCTTTGACGCTCTCACCTATGAGCAAGT
This sequence comes from Mus pahari, assembly GCF_900095145.1. Taxonomy (NCBI): domain Eukaryota; kingdom Metazoa; phylum Chordata; class Mammalia; order Rodentia; family Muridae; genus Mus; species Mus pahari. Next base: position 31,801,327 of record NC_034602.1, on the reverse strand, counting down.
ATGATGTAAACTTTGCTGAGTGAGCAAGTGAGAAAATGAGTATAGCTAGGGAGCTTGGGAGTTAAAGCAGGGTGTGGCTGCAGTTGGGGTGCAGGAGGAGCTGAGCCCTTAAGCACAGAAAGGACCTGGCATAGGAGCTTTCCCACGATCTATTTTTGAGGTATTTTAAAATTATTATTATTATTATTATTATTATTATTATTATTATTATTATGTGTCTGTGTGGTATGGGGTGGGTGGAGGTGGGTGGCGTGGGGTGAATGGGGAGAGAGAAAGCTTTGTCCAAGAATCTTAGTGTTGCTGGGTGTGGTGGCACACGCCTTTAATCCCAGCACTTGGGAGGCAGAAGCAGGTGAATTTCTGAGTTCGAGGCCAGCCTGGTCTACAGAATCAGAGTGAGTTCCAGGACAGCCAGGGCTACACAGAGAAACCTTTTAGGCTTTCTGAGACGATCACTGAGATATTTCTTTATTCAGGATGGGTTTGAAATCCATATGCTTTATTTGGGGTTAAACCAAGGGTTATATAGTTTTGGGGGAGGGTGTGAGAATATTCAGGGTGGGCAAAGGTTATTGGCTGAAAGCTAAGGCTACTAAGATGCTTCATTTGCATGGAGAAAAATTCCAGGGGCTGGGGCTGCATGACTTACTTCCTGTGACTACCAGGTTCCTCTGAGGCAGGCAGGGAAGCAAGTGAGGAGTTAGCCTCACTCCTGTCGGTCTCAGAATGAGACTCTAATCTCAGCTTTTGAGATTTCCGGGGTTTGGACATCCTCAACCTTGACGGTTCCAGGGCAGTTTCTCTGATGACACGGTCCATGTGGCCCACATGCCTTTAATCCAGGCTGTCGAGGAGTAGGGGTAGTTGGATCTTTATAAATTCACGGCCAAGCTAATTTACATATTGAGTTCCAGGCAGCCAGCTGGAAGTAGACAGTGGGAGTCTGTCTCACAAAAAACAACAACAACAAAAAGTCAAAACCACAATGAACAAACAAAACTACAATGGTGCCTAAGCATCGAACCCAAGAGACCGTATCTAAACGATACTGTCAGTGTGTGGCTGTTGGCATCTGATTGTAATAATCTGTTGTATATACCGATTGGGTCGGGGCAGGGCTTTCCTTGCCTAGATATAAGGTAGAACCTGACACACAGCAGGGGTTTACTGTAGACTGCTGAATGGACATGTGGGTGGTCAATAAGAGTATGCCTCTTGTCCAGTCCTCTGTCCCGCTGGAGAGAATGCGAACAAGAGGTTACTAGGATGCACTCTACACAGTACATTCCAGCGTAATTTAGCATCCTCGGGGCTCAGAGCATCCTTTCTTCATTCCTGACACCACACACATCAGTTTACAAGTCTCTTCCTAAGAACCCCCTCTTTAGCGCCACCATCGTCTGGGCTTCTTGGTATCTCTGTCCCACCAGAGCCATTTGAAGCAGGTGTTCATGATCCCTGAGCTGGGCAGAGACACCACGAGCAGCCTGAGGCTCTTCCTCTTGAAAAGGGCTCACGCTGACCTCTTCAAGTCTCTGTGAGACCCACACTGTCCAGGGTGTGGGCCTTGGGATTTTGCCTCACCGTTTGGAAGCGTACTCAGTCTCCCAGAAGCAGCATGGTGGTGCAGACCTTCTCAGGCCCCAGAGAGTGTCACGTTCTTGCCAGATGGCTCCCGCCAAGCAGAATGAGAACCTGAGGGAAACTCTCAATGAATGTCCGGGTATAAATATTTATCTTGAGTCCTCTGAATTTTATGAATGATTGACCTTAAAAATAGCTACAAGTTAACCAGTCTCTGCTGAGTGTTGGGTGTTATGTCCACATGTTATAATTAATCCCCGAACAGGAACATGTTGTCACCTTTGGGGTTCAGGCAAGCCAAACTCAGAAGGGCTTAGTGTGTGTCCTAAGGTTGCACAGCTGGCTAGTAACAGTCATGGTTTGAACTTCGGGTGATGTATGTACAGAGTTTTGCTGTTCCCGCTCATGCCAGACCCAAGGGTCAAGGAAGATGTTCTGGATCTTGAAATGCTTAATATTTAAATGATTCTAACCTTAAAGAAGTCTAGAGCAATTGTTTGCATGTATGGGATTTCTCCAACCAAAAGCATTAGTGGGGCTGGGGGACTCTCAGCTGGCAGTGTTCTCTCCTTGCAAGCAGGAAGACGGCCCCACATTTGATCTCCAGCACCCACTTAAAATAAAAGCCAGAGCTGGTGGCATGCTCTTGCCGTCACAGCAATGGGAAGGGGAGGCAAGCAGATCAGGTCAGTGACAGCCCCTGCTTCATGAAACAAGATGGGCGGTACCTGAGGAGGGTCACCTAGTGTCAACCTCTGGCTTTCACACACCCAGGCATACACCTGACCCACCCAAATTCTCAGCTCTCTATCAGCATTGGCCCACGGGGAAGTCACATGTTCTGTGGGATGCCTGGGGGAGGGAAAAGGAGGCAGCAAGCAGAGCAGAGCAGGCAGCCAGGGCCCTCTCGATTCACTGGGGGTTGTAGAGACCCACGCTCTGGCCAGATGCAGAAAGTGTGTGAATCAAGCAGCAGGCAGGAGGTCCCTCGCCCAACACAGTGTCCTGGGCTCCAGTGCCACCAAGCTCAATAGGACTGTACCTCTGTTACAGCGACAATGTCTGTCCATCCTCACCTAGCATACGGCTCAGCATGGGGTCCTGCCTCCCCGTGTCAGTCTCAGGTCCTTTGTGGGGTACCGCCCCTTGGTAGCTGCAACCAGGATGAACAGTCAGGAATAGTTAATCACTATTCTGGGCACTGAAGAGTCAACAGAGGGTACAAGGAGAGGAGTCCTCTGCTTAGAGAGTTTAAATCTGCAGAACACAGTGGCTAGTCCCCCACCCCTATCTCCGCCAGACAAATAAGGTAGTCTCGGACATTGACACAAAGAAGAAAATTAAAGGTATTGAGGGCAAAATGGAGAAGGAGGAAGGGAGAGAGAGAGACAGGGAGAACAGGCTTTTGGAGTCGGGGAGGGTAGGCAGCATCTAAAGAGCTCTGAGATGGAGGAATTTGAAGTTTGTCGGTAAGCGTGGGTGATTGGGAACATCAGGAAGGCCAGGGGCAGAGAACACAGTGCTCTGGCAAGAGATGGTGCTTATCATCCACTGTACGATGCAGACCCCAGCTCTGCCCAGTTGCATAACGTGTGCAAATCAGGCAACAGGAAGGAGAGCTGGGTAGGAGGTCCCAGGAGGACGGTGAAGGGCTGGGGAACAGTTCTGATCGTGATGGCTTTCTAGAGACTCCCAGTGAGTTATCGGCAGCTCTCAAATCTCCAGACTGACCCCAGACTCAGTCTGGGGTGCCAAAGCCCTCCTCTGATGGCTGCATCCACGCTGGTGAATTGGGAGGACTGTCTGAGTCAGGCTGGGATAGTTGGATTCCTAGAAAACCAATGAGGGCTCTGGCTAGGGCGGTTTACAGGAGTCTGACTTGCCGTAGCCATCCATCTGATGATGCTGGGTAGATCAAGAAGTGAAGGCTGTGGCCATTGCCCGTGTGGGCTTGGACAGTCAGATGGAGGGTGTGCAAGGTCTTACCTGTTTGACCCGAGGCCAGGGAAACTCAAGGAGACCAAGGCTTGAGTCAGAGTTGATTGGAGCCCTGAAGCTCACTGTAGTCTTCAGTGTTTGCAAAGCTTCTTAGTCATAGGAGGACTCTAGAGGAGCAGTACCACCTCAGGCTGGATCTTGGGGGACAGGTATGTGGCGGCTCAGTGGGGGGGGGGGGAAAGCTTAAGACCGTGGGTTTGGATGGAATCACCCGGGGTGCTTTGAATGAGAATATCCCCCATAGGCTCCTAGATTTGAATGCTTGGTGGCTGGGGGCCAGCACGATTTGAAAGGATTAGAAGATATGGCCTTGTTGGAGGAGATGTGTCACTTCCTCTGGAGGTGGGACTTGAGGTTTTCAAAAGCCCAAGCTAGGTCTGGTGTGTCTCTTTTGGTCCCACTGACTGGAGAACTCTCAACTACTTCTCCACTACCGTGTCTGCCTATATGCCGCTATACTTCCCCCCTGCCATGATGATAATAGACTGAACCTCTGAAAATGTAAGCCAGCCCCAATGAAATGTTTTCCTTCATAAGAGTTGCTGTGGTCATGCTGTCTCTTCACAGCAAAAGAACAGCGACTGACATCACCCCTGGAGAGAGTGTGCAGAGAGTGGGGAGGAGTCCACCGTTAGAAGTCTGAGAAGGAGATAGAAGGAAGCATGGGTGCATAGAATCCAGGAAAAGGAAGATTCTAGAAAGTCCTAGGAATGAGAAAAGTAGTTGATTGCCTCAAACTTGCCGAGGGATTGTTAGATTTAGGACATCTGTCTCTGGGAGGGTCACTGTCCTAACTGGGGTTACTCTCCCTGTGGCGAAATACTATGGCCAAAGGCAAGTTACGGATGAGAGTGTTTATTTGGCTTGCACTTACATATCCTCGCCCATCCCTAAAGGAAGTCAGGGTGGGACCTCCAAGCAGGAGTCTGGAGGCAGGAGCTGAGACAGGGACGGTAGAAGAGCGCTGCTTAGTGGTTTCTGCTCATGGCTTGCTCAGCCTGCTTTCATGTAGTGCCGCAGACGAACCTCACTTGGGTCCTCAATCTACGGGCAAAACTCAGGTTCGGTTACAGGTGGGCAAAGAGTTGGCGAAAGTGGGGGTGACAAACAGATGCGACACAAGGGAGTGTGGATCTGAATGTAATTTGTCAAATCGAGCATCAAACTTTTTATACAGAAGAAAATAAGGAAGTTACACAAAACAGAGGAATGCAACCACGGAAGGACTGGCAGGAACCAACTGGGATAACATTCAATGTTAACTACTGGGATCAAAAACAGCTCCACCAGCCTGGCGTGGTGGCGCATGCCTTTAATCCCCACACTTGGGAGGCAGAGGCAGGCAGATTTCTGAGTTCTTGGCCAGCCTGGTCTACAAAGTGAGTTCCAGGACAGCCAGGGCTATACAGAGAAACCCTGTCTCGAAAAACCGGGGGGGGGGGGGAAACAGCTCTACCTAAGGTCCACTTAATCTTAGGAGCCAGGGGCAAGGGCTTCATGCCCTTGCCACATTTCCTATTCTAGTCTATTATACAGTCCACCTTCCCCGTAGGCCACTGTAAATACTTGTATATGGGTGTAACTCAGCTATCTGTAGTTCTGAGTATCTACTCTGGTTCCTCCTTAGATCACAAACTTCCAATGGTAAATTTCTGCGTAGGGCAGTGACTTAGCCCAGGGTTGGCTCAAGGACTGCCTAGAATAGTTCAATCCTTAGAAGTTCTTATAATAAAGCAATATTAAGGGAAAGCAGACAGATCCATTTACCAACTAAAGCAAGGACATTGGAGCATTCCTTATATAGAATGCCACGGTTCCAGGAGACCAAGTTTCCGTGAACTTTTCGCCTTGGGACAGTGCCCAGGTTTTTGGAGCCTGTCGCGCTTGTCACTACTGGAGTGGATGTAGCAGTATAGAACCAAGAGACCACCAGCTCAGGGATGGCACCACCCACAATGGGCTGGATTCTCCCATACCAATAACTAATAAAAACAAAACGCCATCCAGGCTTCCCTCAGCTGGATCTTATGTAGACATTTTCTCAGTTGAGGGGTTTTCCTCTCAGATGGCTATAATTTGTGTCAAGTTAACATAAAACTAGCCATCACGGTCACTGATGTCTGAGCTCTGGCCAGTCACCTATCTGCTTCTGTCTGCCTGCCTGCCTGCTGATGGGTTTCCCACAATGCATCATAAACAAGCATCAGTGGAGGAAGCAGGGAGAGTAGATGATCTTGCTTTGCACCCTAACTTTAACCTGCAAGCCTGGAACCTTGGCCAAGTGGTCCAACTCTCAAGCACAACTGTAGGTGGCAGACGAAGCCACAACGCACCACTCAATGAGGCTTTGCATCATACATGCCTAGAACATAGTAGGTGCTCGCTAAATGCAGGTCGTTAAATGCATATGAGAAATGTTTCTGAATGTGAGTCAGGAAGCAAGGCAGTAAGCAGTATTCCTCCAAGGTTTCTGCTTCAAGGTCCTGCTTAGCTTCCTGTCCTGACTTCCCTCTATGATGGGATCCTGACCTGGACATCAAATAGATGCTTCCTCTCCCAAGTTGCTTTTGGCCATGGTGTTCATGCGAGCAACCGAAAGCAGACTAGCACAGTGGTAATACACAAACATTTGAAAATCAGCAAAGATACAAGAACAAAATTCGAAATAAAGAAGAATTACCCAGGGTGACCAGCATTTATCCAGATACCCTCCTCTTCTATAACTCTCCACCAGTCCCCATCTCTCTAGGTGCTGAAGAGAGAAGAATTGGTCTGTATGGGTCACTTTTCACCATGGCAACAAGTATCCATAAAGCAACGATAATCACGGATGTAGAAATGTTGCCCGGTGGCACAGCTGAGTTTCTTTTGGCTAGGGTCTGAGAGGCAGGAGTTTGCCCATCACTGCCCATTCGGGCCCCAGGATTGACACCCACATGCCATGAGCATGCTACAATTCATCCATGGCCGGGGGTTTAAATCTGCCATGGTGGCATCTGCCTATTAAGGGGATTGGATAAGAGACACAGGGTGGGGCTGCCAAGGTCACTGGTTTGTCCAGGTATGGCTTCATCAGGACTTCTCCGCCCTGGAATTTCTGTCCTGGCACATGCCGCCACACTCCTGGGTGTGCTTTCAATCAGTTCAGCTTGCCATCTCCCATCTTCGGCCGTTAATCATTGATTGCTTATCACGTTGGGCATCCGAGATGTTTACAATAACAGCTGGATGCAGCTTAATCATTAATGCTGGTTTATTTCACAAGCTCCCGGGTTTATATGGGATTGGATTGGGAGCTGATCTATTTACGAGGCATAGTCCATCTGCTCTTTAGACTAGAGTGGGCGAGGAGGCTCAGGGAACAGGTGAGTTACTGACTTTGGGCACGCCGACTTTGGGCAGCTTTGGGAGGCTTGTGCCATTGACGGGAATTTTCAGAGCAACCAGGGGCAAGGGTTTGACAAAGGAGGGATCTGAGAGCCAGCTTGGCAGGGGTTTGGTAAAGAGTGAGTGAGAATGTGCAGATAAGTACTTAGTGTGATATCTGGCAAGCTTTCTATAGAAACAGTGAGTTGGTATGGCTGTAGCCATTCCTATGGCCCCTCTCCTGTTTCTCTCCTCCCTCCTCTTAATCATCCTCTCCAACTCCATACCCCCTCTGTTTTATTTTCTCCTTCTAGTTCTCAAAGTCTCTTATAGAACACATTCATTTCCAGATCCTTGTTTTAGAATTCATGTTAGCATCATGCTCAAGGCAGAAACTAAACTAAACAGAGCATTGAACACCAGGAATAAAGCCACAGCCAGACTCTGATAACCAGGGAGAGAGTTCAAAGCCCAGTCTTGAACTTGTATCACGTTTTTTTTTTTTTTTTCTCTCTTTACATTGTGTGTGTGTGTGTGTGTGTGTGTGTGTGTGTGAGAGAGAGAGAGAGAGCATGTGGAGGTCAGAGGACAACTTTCACAACTTGGTTTTTTTGGTTCTCTCCTTCCACCATGTATGTTTGCGAGGTTGGAATCAGGTTATCGGGCTTGGTGGCAAGCCCCTGTGTCTGCTCAGCCATCTCGCTGACCCCTGTGGCAGGATTTTCTGTTCGAGCTGCAAGTGTTAGAGCCAACACTTGTCCCTACTCAGCTTAGCAGAGCCACATACCCAGATGGATGGTGTTCAAGGCAGTGACACAGGCACTTCCAGGAAGGGTGGCCTCTAGCTTGCCTAGCCAGGTGAGGGACAGAAGTCCACATCCCCTTCTGCTGGTCTCTGTGGCCTGGGGCTGCTGGCAGCACCTTTGATTTTTACATGTTTGGTCTTGTAGTCAATGCAGGCTCCAGAGGAACCACTTCTTTTGAGTTGCAGTTGTTTTTTAACAGGGGCCAACCCTGCATTAGCTCCAGGAGTTCTTTAGCAGTTGGGGGTAGCGGGCGGAGGCAGTGGCAGAGGAGTAGCAGCGGTGGTAGTAGGGCGGTGCTGGTGTTTTTCTAAACAGTTAACAGTGGAATGGCCTAGGGAGTGGTCAGTCACACCACAGAGCAGGAGGCCTGGTGCTTTGCTCCCTCCATTGGGCTACTAACCCCACAGCTGCTGGATTTTGAGGAAGTCTGATGAAGAGGTACATGGGTTGCCATAGCGGCAGCCCATGTGGCTGCTGGCGTTCAAGGGACTGGGCCATTCCCCATTGAAGATGAGCATTCTTCTGTGGGAACTAACCTCTTCTCTTGGGCGGGCATTAGCGTAGCTTCATTCTGAATGGCAGTTCAGTCTCTGCAGGCTGAGGGCAGGGAGCTGGTACTTTAGTAGTAGCCCCCAAACAGATCTTGTGTTTATCTTACGGATTTCACTTGTTCCTTATTCTACTTAAGCCTTACATAGTTGTTCTGAGGTCATGCAGAATTCTCTAGTTCATGACCAAGTGGACTCACTTACACGGCGAGTCACCTTAACCGGTTCTAAGACATCAGCTATCCTGCAAAGCCTGCATACACAGGGAGCACCATATCTGCCCGCAGAGGCTGTTTGCGGTACTCCCAGTGTGGGGTCACCCTCTCACTCTAGCTTCTCGACCTTTGCTGTGGACCAGTGCATCCCGTGAGGAGCTCAACTGATCCTCAGAGCAGCCCCAGGAGGTAGCCCTTTCCATTTGACGTGGAGGCGCAGAGGAGTCAAGTCACTTTGTGCTAGCTACTCAGCTGTGTCAGTTAGAGAGCTGAGGTTCCAGAGTCCGTGCTGCCTGAGTCACATAAGCTCTCAAATGTGGCCTGGGAAAGACTGGGTCTGAGGAAAGATGTCCTTGGCTCTGTCGTGGGTTCTGAAAGGTGAGGCCTCTCTAGTCTGGAGCTCTGACGGGTGCATTCTCTGTGGGCAGTGGGTTTTGCTGACTTAGCAGTTCTTTTCCTGTTCCTTGCTGAGGAGGAAATAGGAGACAATCCCAGTTGTCTGTGGATGAGAAAGAAGCTCAACTCGTCCCTCACAGCTGTCTCCCACGGGTGCCCAAACTATGACACTACAGCATAGATTTGTCATCTTAAGAGTTAATGTTCAAGAATGACATGATTGAACAACAACAACAAAAAAGCAAATAAAACAAATAAAAAGAAAAAAATCATATTTTAAGAACGTTTTCAGTTTTGTGTTGGGCTACACTCATAGCTATCCTAGGGTCCATGGTACAAAGATTGGACCTCCCTGAGAGAGGGCCAGGAGTTTGGCCACTTTTAGCATCTTTTTTAAAAAGAGTGCATATATCCCACATCCTGCCCTAACCTTACCTGGTCCCTCGCAACACAAAAGCCTCAATGTTTCAGACTTGCTGAGTATCTGTCCACCCTCCCGGGTCCATGGTCCTTTCTCCTGGACCTGTCACGTGGACTTGGCACCTTCTCTGTTCCCACTCACCCCTGTCCTCACCCTTTCCTTCACGCCTGCCCATGACTGCTGCCTGCACACTCCGACCTTGACTCCTAGAGGACCCCCGGGGGGATGCCTAGTGTGGGCAGAGCCACACTCTGACCTCAACTAAGGTCACATTTCCTCTACTCTGTTTCCGAACTTGAGCCCATGGTGGACACTGTGGACTCACTAATGACGAATGAATGTAAGGCCGTTCTCAGACTGCTTCATGACACACACACACACACACACACACACACACACACACACACACACACACCGAACCAGTTCCTGCTGGCTGTTTGCTTCACACTTCATGCTGACTTCCCTGGGTGGTGGAACGCAGACAGAGTGGGTTGGGAGGTAGACTGTGCAGGACAGCATGGACAGGTGCAGGTGGCTTTGGGGTGTAGAGGGTCCCAGAACATAAAAGCTGTTCACAGCAGTCACCCATCTTCCCACTTCCAAATCTGCAACCCTTGCCATGGTTTTACTGTGGTCCATCCTTTGATGGCTTCCCTGCACCCCCTCACTGCTAATGCCCTATGAGGCCAGTCTACACACAGGCTTCTCTTTCAGCTCTGTCCCTCCCTGCCAGCAAGCTCAGGACACCCTTGCTATGACAACACCCCTCTCTTGATACATCCTCTGAGGGTCCTGCTGTCCTCAGGGTGATGGCTTTTATCCCAGGAAGTGGCACGTGCATGCTGTGACTCAGCTTTGGCTACTGAAAAATTCAGAATTTTTTTTAAAAAAATGTGTATTTCATTACAAAATTAATTATAGTGCGTCATTAGGCTAACGGTTTTTTTTCAGTGAAGAAAAACAAATGGGAAAGCAAAACAAAAAAGATTAAAATTGCCATAGTATCATAGATTAGGGTGACTGCAACTTCGTTGTTTCTGACTCATCTGCTCATGGATGGAAACATAGCTATCCCTGCCCATCCTCCCTGCTCCTCCTCCCTGCTCCTCCTGCCTGCCCATCCTCCCTGATCCTCCTCCCTGCCTATCCTCCCTGCTCCTCCTCCCTGCTCCTCCTGTCTGCCCATCCTCCCTGCTCCTCCTCCCTGTCCATCCTCCCTGCTCACACTCCCTGCTCCTCCTGTCTGCCCATCCTCCCTGCTCCTCCTCCCTGCCCATCCTCCCTGCTCCTCCTCCCTGCCCATCCTCCCTGCTCATCCTCCCTGCCCATCCTCCCTGCTCATCCTCCCTGCCCATCCTCCCTGCTCATCCTCCCTGCTCATCCTCCCTGCTCATCCCCCCTGCTCATCCTCCCTGCTCATCCTCCCTGCTCATCCTCCCTGCTCATCCTCCCTGCCCATCCTCCCTGCCCATCCTCCCTGCCCATCCTCCCTGCCCATCCCCCCTGCTCATCCCCCCCTGCTCATCCTTCCTGCCCCATCTCCACTCCCCACACATTCCTACAGTCCTGCATACCCTGTCCCTGGCTCAGCCTGGCTCTACTGTCTCCACCCTGTGCCTGGCCAGCCCCTCACCTCCCATGCACCTGTGAGCGGCCTGAAGGTCATGGCCCGTGTCTCAAAAGTCATGGCCCTTTCCTTTTTTCCCCAAACGCCAGCTCTAATGGCAGAGGCGGGCCCTTTGTTCAGGACTGGACCCCTCATAACTAGGATATTGGCCCTTGGTGTTTGCTGAGGGAGTGCTCCACACACACATCCTGCCTTTGGATTTGAGTAAGAGGACACAGGCCAGGTCTATGCACTGGCAAAGCTTAACATATAAAGTCCTAATTATCAGTACGTCTGTGTTTAGTGTCCAACAATACATATTTACCTATATATTATTTCTTCACTTGTCAAATATAAATTTGCTCTGAGTATTTCTCTCTGCCACATGCTCTTAGATAACTGGCTTTTAAACAAGATTTTACTTTAAATTATGTACATGTGCAGGCCTATGAGTTTGTGTCTGTGAGTTTGTGCCCATGGAGGCCAGAAGAGGGTGTTGGATGTCTTAGAGCTGTAGGGAAAGGCAGTGGTGAGCTCCCTCATGTGAATGCTAGGAACTGAACATGGGGCTTTGCAAGAGCAAACCAGTGAGCCATTGCTCCGCCCCGAGATAACATTTGTAAAGGGTTATTAGACTTTCTATGGGCTGGGAAGATGCTCCATCAGTTGAGTGCTTGAGGTGCAAGTGTGAAGACCTGGGTTGGGAGCCTCAGCACCCAGGTAAAAAGCGGGGCGTTGCAGTAACCTCTGTAACCTGAGCATAGGGGAGGCAGAGACAGTGGGATGCCCAGAGCTTGTTGGCCAGGCAGACCAGTCAAGTCTGTGAGCTTCAGATTCTGTGAGAGATCTTGTTTCAGAAAATAAGGTGGGGAGTAATTGAGGATGACACCTGGCATGGGCCCCTAGCCTCAGAGTACAGGAGTGTGCACAGACACACCCACGCATATGCATAGACACATAATATACACACTATGCAATACACACAGAGAACACATACCACACACATACAAGACACCCACACCACACACCCCCACACACACACACACACTTCCCACTATGGATGAACTGTGACATACATAAACTTTTCTTGCTCTAGGACTAGTAGTTAGATGAGATCCCCAGGAGACAGACAGACAGAAAAAGGGGCCACAAGCAGATTTTAAAAGCTGGCATTCTTCCAATTTCCTCCTCATACTCCCAACCAGAAATAAAACTCTTAAGGACTGTGACCCTTTAATACAGTTCCTCATGTTGTGGTGACCCCCAACCATGAAATTATTTTCATTGCTATGACATAATTGCAATTTTGCTACTATTCTCAATTGTAACGTAAATATTTGTGTTTTCCAATGTCTTTAGGTGGCTCCTGGGAAAGGGTTGTTCCCCCCTCCCCACTTCCCACAAAGGGTTCACGACCCACAGGTTGGCAACTGCTGCCTTAACGCCTGGTGGACTTTTTCTCTGGGATCAGGGATCCTCGCCTGTGTCCTGGCCTGACGGCTTCAAGGCAGGCTCAGCATGGGCTTACTCAAAAGACTGGGCCTATCAACCTGTTCTTTCTTCAAACTGATCAACCGTGAATTAAGGGAGAAAGACCACTTGAAAATTCTTAAAGCCCTAACATTCAAAGAGAGAATGGGTTTTGGCTTCCTGAATTCGCCCTGGGTCTTTTTGAGTGCCCTGTGCTCTCTCTCTCTCCCTCCCCCCTCCTCTCCTCTCTCTCTCTCTCTCTCTCTCTCTCTCTCTCTCTCTCTCTCTCTGTGTGTGTGTGTGTGTGTGCAGCTCTGTGTGTTTTCTCACTCCTAATAAAAGCCTTTCTTCACAAGCCGATTCTATGTGCCTTGTCTGAGATTTCCCCTGCTTCTTTAACTGGCCATGAAAAGGAAGCCAACCAAGGCCAAGACCCCACAATGCACCACCCAGTCACCACTGCAAATACCATTTCCTTACATGGAAAATGTTGCAATGAATAGCTTTTGGGTTGAAACCTTTGTGCTTAGTTTATTTCTTGTTCTAGGATACAGTTTTTTTTTTTTTTTTACAAATGCCAGGACAAGTTCAGCTAAAGCATACAAATTGGCCTGAAGCTCTAAAACATTTCAAAACTCTAGAAAACTGGCAAGGCTTGCCATTTCTGTCACCGGGTGATTTGAGTTACCTTTTTTTGGTGACGCTAACGTGACAGGTGAGACTTAACGGTTTGTCTCAGTTTCCACTGGCTTCACTTTCCCTCTGGAGACAGACAGTCTGGTGTTTCCAGCGCGTGCCTTTGTGAGCTCGACCTGAGTGAGGCTGCTTCAGGGAACAGCCTGCATTCTGTAAGCTAGGAGGCAGGTGTGGGAGACACAGCCATTGCCCTGTCTCATGTTTCCTAAATGGAGCCATGCCGGAGGAAACCAGGTCTCCCGGGGGATCTGGGGTCAAGTGAGGATACTACAAAGTCTCATCCTGGTGTCCTTGCATGAGTGGATCTTTCCTGAGTGATTCCCCCCCCCTTTTTTTTTTTCTTTTTTGTGGAGTATTGTGGCTTGAACCCAGGACTTCATGCATGCTAGGCAAGTGCTCTACCACTGAGCTACATATCCAGCCTCTTTAAAAAGGGTTTTATTTTGAGACAAGTTCTCACCAAGCCAGACTGGCCTTGACTCACCGTGCAGACCAGTAGGGCCTAGAACTCGTGACCTCAGTCTCCTGAGTGGCTGGAGTAACCTCCAGTACAGCCAGTTCCGCTGACTTACCCATCACCAACAGCAGATGGCTAATGGCATCCTTTCGTTTGCTCGTAGGAATAACAGAAGCCCAAGACCATGAAGGTCAGCGAGAAGGACCCCGCAGAAAACAAAGAACGCCAGCGGGTGAGGAGGAAGGTGGCCAGTCCTACTTCCTTGTTCCTCCTTTCCTGTACCTTCTGGTAACCAGGATATCCATGCTTCCTTCTCCAGGGGAGTGGGGTTGGCATGACAACAGCAGAGAACAGGGGACTGGGGGGACAGCAGTGTGGGAAACTGTGGACTATCATAGATCTGAGATGGGTTTGGCAGGGAGATGGTCATGTTCTCTATGTTGGAGCTCCCTGGACTTGCTGTGACGGTTCCCATTCCAAAGGGCAAATAAGGGACATTGATGATGACAGCAATGTGGTAGTTGTCCTTAAAGATACATTGAGGAGCTGGGGCGATGGCTCAGTTGGCAAACTGTTCACTGCATAGAACCCAAGTAAGTGTCAGAAGCGGTGGGAGGTGCACATCTGTAACTCTAGTGCTGAGGCAGGGGGCGGGAACTGCTGGATTCCTGGAACCCACAAGCCACCCAGCTTAGAGGAATTGAGGAGCTACACATTCTGTGAGAGATCCCATCTCCAAAAATAAGGTGGGGAATGAGGGGAAACCATCTGACATCGACCTTTGGACTCCACGCTATGTGTGCGCCCCACCCCCACATACATGCATGCATGCACTCGAAGTTTCAATAGGCATGAACTGAAACCCATTCCCTGCTCTACCTGTTCCTGCTTCCAGGAAGTCTTCAGTAGAAGGCCTTCCCAGTAGGATTGGGGACACTGACAAAGATCATTCCTCCAGGCAAGATGATTTATTTAATGACAGAGAGGACATGGCAGGGGTCCAGAAGAAGAGGGAAGGAACAGGGGCACTATCAGGGCACTGGGGAAAATATGGGAGGCTGCTTTAAAGCAGTTGGGAAGGGGAGGGATTGGGGAATCTTTGCACTCTGTGGGGGAAAGGAGGAATCTAGCAGATAGAGGGTGTCACTGTAGAGAAAAGCCACCTCCGGTGCCTTTATTGGGAGAGGGGGGTGCCTTAGCCCTTTGATATCTAAGGTCTCTACATTCCTTAGTCCCTGTCATTTTCCTGGAGTTTGAACACCTAAGGAGGTTGCCTTACAATTTTAGACAGGCTGTTTGCCTCAGAGATTCGCATCAGAATCAACTAAGAGACCTGCTGCAGGAGCCAGAGAGATAGCAAGTGGCCCCAACATCTGGGATTTATCAGAACCTGAAGTCTGGAGGCTCTAGGGAGCCTAGCACAGACCTGTCCCTGCACCCGACTGCGGGATGCCTGCTAGTGTCTGTAAAATGGTGGGAACACCAAGTCTGCTTGGCTCAAACCTAACACTTAGCAGCAGAGAAGATCCCCTCCCTGCTTGGCTTACAGCCGAAGTAACCCCACTGTGACCTCTACTCCTATGTCCCCATTCAGCTCTCTTGGTCAATCTGTTCCTGGCAAAGAAGAGAAGTGGAGAAACTAGCAACTCAAGGAATATCCACGGGTCTTTCCAGAATAGACGGGCATTCAAGAAATTTGAGCCCCATCTCTTCCTCCTTTGGTTCTTTTCTGTTGTAAACCACAGTAACTATCAGCTATCGCCATCATTGTGTGTGTGCTCATGCGTGCATGCGTGCATGTGGTGGGTATGTGTGGGTGTGGGTGTGAAGGGGGGGCATACAGAGGTCATCATCTCTCAGTCACTGGGGCAGCCCTCTAAGATTCCATTTGAGATAGTCCATCTATCTTAGTCAGGGTTTCTATTCCTGCACAAACATCATGACCAAGAAGCAGTTGGGGAGGAAAGGGTTTATTCTGCTTACATTTTCCACATTGCTGTTTATCACCAAAGGATGCAGGACTGGAACTCAAGCAGGTCAGGAAGCAGGAGCTGATGCAGAAGCCATGGAGGGATGTTCTTTACTGGCTTGCTTCCCCTGGCTTGCTCAGCCTGTTCTCTTATAGAACCCAAGACTACCAGCCCAGAGATGGCACCACCCACAAGGGGCCTCTCCCCCTTGATCACTAATTGAGAAAATGCCCCACAGCTGGATCTCATGGAGGCATTTCCCCAACTAAAGCTCCTTTCTCTGTGATAACTCCAGCAGTGTCAAATTGACACAAAACTAACCAGTACACCATCTGAAGAGGGACATCTGACCTTCAGGGATCCTGTCCTCAACAATAAGCAAGATAAGGGTGGGGTAGAAAACCAGTTAGTTCCCCAAGATAGCCACCGGGTAACACAGGGCCTTGGCACCTTCCCTGATAGAGCGCCCAGCTGTTCCTGCATGTGCGTGATGACCACCTGTATCCTGGTGCCCTTGAGCTTGTCCAGGGGGAACCCGGGAAGTTTTAAGTTGGATAAGGGGTCACCTGATGCATCTCAGCAAGCTTTTATTAGCTGATGAGCACTGTTGCAGTGGAAAACAAAACAGCACAGAGGGAAGCTGGGGAGTAGGTGAGGGAGAAAGGAGACCATGACCTTGAAGTCCTTAGTGTGAAGGAATGCAGCTATCCCCTACTTCTCTTCTGCTGATCCCTCCTGCGCCAGCCATGTAAGCTTTTTTTCCTGTCACCAGCATTAGCTATCTGTGCCTGCAGGAGGTGTCCCTGGCTGAGGAATACCAGGCTGAGCAGTTACCTGGGCTCTGTGAATCCCTGGCTGGGAACTGAGGCTGTCTTTCTCCCCCAGGGTGGGTCCTGCTTACCCTGGACAGCATTGTCTCCTGGCATTACCCTGGAGAGCATTGTCTCATCTGGGGCTGGATGCCTTCATGTGCATGCGACAATCACGTCCCCAGGAGTTTCCTTTCTCACGTTTATCTCCATGTGTCCTTTCCAGACACAGCTTCTCAGAGTCCTGTGTGGGGACTTGAGCCCTGCCCCTCACTTCCTACACATTCCTCATTGGTTAAGCCCTCTTCTGTCCCCTCCCACCTTCTCAGAACACATAATTTATGCAGCCTGTCCTGACCAAGGCTCACTGAAGATACTTCTCTTGTAAGGGAGCAAACTGGCCACAGAGTAAATTGATTCCCAGGCTGTCCTGGTGCATACAGGGTCGTTGTCTCCTTATGCTTTTATTGAGCCAGTTAGGACCTGCCGAGAGGGCCACAGACATCGCTGCACGATGCTCTGCCCATTTGCTCTTTGAGCAGCAGAACTGATTCTGCAGGACAATTAGAGAAAGATCAATATTTCATTTTGCCCTGACAGAATGGAAGCTCAGAGCATGGTCTAGGCTTGCCCGTGGACACAGATAAGAGGAGGAGTCAGTGCTGGGACCCATCCAGCTTCTAAGGAGAAAGCCAAATGACCTTTGGCCTTGATTCTTAGGAGGTTTCTCTGGGTTTGTGCCAGCTGCCCCATCCAGAGCTCTGGCCTTGTTAGAGAGAATCATGGTGTGTGTGTGTGGGGGGGGGGAGCCAAACAAAACAAAACGAAACCAAAAAAAAGAAAAAAAAAACATGACTTGGGTGTGACTCCGGGGAGCTCAGCTGTCTCAGTTGCTTGGGAGCAGGGGAGCAATGTTGCTCGCTTCCTGTTCAGGCATGATCACATAGCCACGCTTCCTGCTCTGCCCTCCTTCCTGTGGACTCTGCCTCCTCGCTGCAGTGATGTCCTGGCAAGTTCAGGGTCCTGGAGCCAGGAAGAAAAAAAGATGGATTCCAGGGAGCTTGCTTTAGCTTCCCTGGTGTGTGACACTGGGGAGCTCTCTGTGGGTCACCAGCAGAGGAGGACAAAGGTAAACACGGCTTCTGTCCTGTGGGGAGTGCA
The DNA here is from genome assembly GCF_900095145.1 of Mus pahari. NCBI lineage: Eukaryota > Metazoa > Chordata > Mammalia > Rodentia > Muridae > Mus > Mus pahari. The sequence continues at coordinate 31,783,824 of NC_034602.1, read as the reverse complement.
GGCAGCTCTGGGTAGTTGCTATTGCGGGACAGAGCTCAGCCCCTGCCTGGCAGCTGTGGAGCATACCAGCTGGAATTTGAATTCAGTTCTCTCTCTCTCTCTCTCTCTCTCTCTCTCTCTCTCTCTCTCTCTCTCTCTCTCTCTTTCCCACCTCTGCCTGCCAGTGTCAGGGCACTGAGAATGACAGCTCTCTCATGCTTGTTCAGGGCTGGCTGCCTTTTCTTTCCTAGGGCAGGCAAACAGTGACACTCTTGGTCATACATTCTTTTTCCCTGGGACCAGTGGGAAGAAGTGTGTGTGTGTGTGTATGTGTGTGTGGGGGGGGGAAGAAGTGGCGGCAGGCTAAACAAGAATAGTGAGCCAACAGGCCACAGAGAAACAGGGAACCCCAGCAGAAGAGGGACTGCTTCCATATGCCATTCTCCCCTGATTAGCAGGACCCTTCCAGACCTGATGGGAGCAGTCCACCCTTAAGATGAGAGTTGAGAGCTATGGGGAGGCGACAGGGTCTAGAAAAGAGGCTTGATATAGCTGGTGCCAGGCAGTTCTACCATGCCCCCAGCATGTAGGAACTGTATGCTGCCTAGGCAGCAGGCTTGGCACCAGACCCAGGAGACAAGCTGCAGAATCCCAGCCCTCAGGATAAGTCCCACCCCCTGGAACCTGACACAGCACACATGCAGTGCCCGGCCCTCTTCCTCTCCTGCAAACCCCTTATGGTGTGGATTCTATTATCACCCTCATCTTCAAGATGAGGAAGCCGGTCAAGGAGTGGCTATGTTACTGGTCAAAGCTTACACTGTAGAAATGTTAGGATCCAAAGTTGAATCAGAGATACACAAAAGGGATGGGGGCGGGGCAGGGGCGGGGCAGGGTGGGGGGAGGCACTTGGGTGGCTTTGAGGAAGCTGCTCAGAGGTTGGGGCTTTGACAATGGGTCTGAGGTAATGAGAAAGCCTCTAGGACTTTGGGGTGGGCAGGGTGGGGAGAGCTTAACTTGTCTGTCTTGGCAGAGACTGAGCCAGAAAAAAGTAAAGAGAAGTAAAAGAAGAGCTTTCTTTCTTTCTTTCTTTCTTTCTTTCTTTCTTTCTTTCTTTCTTTCTTTCTTTCTTTCTTTCTTTCTTCCTTCCTTCCTTCCTTCCTTCCTTCCNTCTTTCTTTCTTTCTTTCTTTCTTTCTTTCTTTCTTTCTTTCTTCCTTCCTTCCTTCCTTCCTTCCTTCCTTCCTTCCTTCCTTCCTTCCTTCCAAACTGGCTGTGTCTAGCAGCCCACTGCATTTTCAGCAGCAATACTGTTATTAAAAGCCCGTTTGACATATGGACAAGTTGAACCCCAGAAACTTCCAGTCTCTGCTCAGATTCCCACTACTCGATGGTACTAGAGTCTAACAAGAGGAGACTACGGGCAGAACATGGAGTTGCTGTTAGGGGCCACTGCAGTTTCCCAAACTATACATGTGCCTGATCTTGGTCCCTAAATTGGACATTGTCTTAGTATACCCGGGGGGGGGGGTGGCAGGACCTAGTACCTACAAAATACATGCCTGTGCACACTAATATGTTAAGTGGTGGCTGCAAGAGCCCCTGGTTCCTTCCACCAGACCACAGGCCTGTGGTACCCAGCAGGTCCCAGCTGGTCAGCCTTCCTTCTCTAAATCTCAGGTGTTCGTGAGCATGGCCAGGTCCTGGCTGTGGTCATCTTGGATGAGGCTGGGTCAGGAGTACCTGGATGCAGATCTCATATTCTCAGCGTAAGCCCCGTCTGCATGTGTGTACATGCACATGCACATGAGTGTGCATCTGTGTGGCTATCAGCCGTATCAGACCCAGGTGAGGAGTCAGTTGTGCTGGTAGGGAGCTTTGTCCTGCAGTGGGGACCAGCTCAGCTCCAGGCTGCTCCTCAGGCAGCACCAGGGACAGCTCTGCACACCTCTGTGACACTGGATGGAACTGGACTGACTCAGGGAAGAATGAAACAGAGAAAGCACTTAGAACCGTACCTGGTGGTAGCGCTCAAGGAGTGCAAGCCGCTGCTAACAACTTAACTTTGCCTTTTGCTCCTGCTGGATCAGACAGCGGCCACATCCAACAGAGGCCTGCTAACAGAGGGGTGGGGGTGGGGGTGACGGAGACCCTCAGGCTGCCTTGCAGGAAGACAGCTGTATAGCAGGACCTCAGGGCGGGAACTCTGCCTTGCCGCACCCACCCCACCCCCAACTGCTTCTTTTCCCGCCTGAATTTCCCTCTGGGATACGATGCCTTCCGTCTAAGGAGGCAGCCCACTCTGACGCCGTCGTCTTCTCTCCCTTCCCAGAACTGGTCCTTCTCGCTCGTAGTGGCAGCTCTCGTGGGAGCTTTCGGGTCCTCCTTCCTCTACGGGTACAACCTCTCCGTGGTGAACGCGCCCACGCCGGTGAGTGTTCGCTCGGTCCGCCCGCCAGAGGGCGCTGCGCCCATACAGGGTGACCAGCAAAAACAGGGTGGATGGGGAGAGAGGGAGAGAAGGGGAGAGGGAGAGAGGGAGAGAGGGAGAGAGGGAGAGAGGGAGAGAGAGGGGGAGAGAGAGAGATTGAGAGAGTTGTCGCAGAACTGAGGTATCCTTCAGTACAGACCGGTCTGGGCTTGAGGGGTTTAGTGCCAGTGCAAGGATTTTAGGAGCTTGGAGCACACGGACTTGTCCTTTTTAATTTAAATATTATTCACACACAGAGCCACCTGTTATGACTCACCCCTGGCTCCTGTTTCAGCCAGACTCAATTCCAGGCTCTCTACTGGTAGCAGGAGAAGGTCTGCCCCAGGCTAGGTTTTCTTCTGCCAACTCCTGGCAGGATGGAGGCGGCAAGGGGAGGGGCAGAGGCCGATGCTGAGCCCAGGCTTGCAAGCGACGGTGGGGTCAGGTGGTGACCAAATCAGAGAAACCTGGGGATAGGCTCTGAGCTCCAGGTGGTTTGAGCACTGGTCAGGCATGTTGGGGGCAGCCTGAGGCCCACAGAAGCCAGGCTGGTGGCTCCGGTACCTTTTTGGGCATTGCTTTGCTACCGGCATTCTCCTGTGTCAAATACAGGGGATCCAAGGCTGGTGGGTCTCCAAGAGCATACAGGTGCCACAGGACTGCATGCTCCATCAGTGCCAAGGCAGATCTGGGTTGTAAAACTTGAGTTAATGCTGACATTTGAGGAGCTGTCCAAGTTATCTCAAAAATCAGTTCTGATGCTAAAAGCTGCTGGGAAAAAAAAATGATGTTAGGTGGCTCTTCCAGATGTCTGCAGCTACCTGGGTCTTGGACTCTGTCATTTCAAGATGAGGTTCTGACTTACCTGAATTCATCTCTGAAAAACCGACTTGTGATACAGACTCTTGATTTGTCTGGAAAGTTCATCAGGGCATTCACCCAAGAGAGTGAAACACAGATCCATATGAGATTTGAACTCGGAGTAGTGTGACGTCATGGACCCATGAACCACAGGAAAGAGCAGTTTAGTCATTCATTCAACAAATATATACTAAGTACCCGTCACATGCTAGATACTGGGAATCAGGAAGGCGATCTGGAGGAGGTGACCATTGAGCTGAGTCCCATATGGCTGGAAGCATTTCCAATGAGTCAGGGGAGGGGGTGGGGGGGTGGGGGCAGGGGCAGGGGCAGGGGCAGAGGCAGAGGCAGAGGCAGAAGCAGGGGAATCAAACCACACAAGGCCTGACTAGCTATATAGTGATGTCTACAGGCTGATAATAGTGAAGGCGTGACATGCCAGGCCCTGAGGGGAATGGGGAGATGGGTTGGGAGAAGAAGTGGAAAGCAGAGGGGGCTGGGACTGAGGCTCAGTGGCAGAACACTTGCTTACCTAACACAGGCGAGGCCCTAGGTTCAGTCTCCAATACTGAGAAATCCAACAGTGAGGGCCAAGAAACCCCACAGACTGACAACACTTTAAAAGGGAAATGACAGAAAGGACAAGAAATAGTGCTCAGATCTGCAGTTGAGGACCTGACCTTACACCAGGGAGATATAGCAGGTTCAGGAGGGAGATGCAAAGGGTTATTATGACTTCATCATGGGAATCTGGTGATGGAGAGATGGAATTCAGTCCGTTGATGTTATTCACCTCCATTCGGTCACAGTGGGACAGCAACTGGCCCAGGGTCAGCTTGGAGAAGGCAGTAGTGAGATTCAGACCCGGGTCTGTCTGAATCCAAACCATGGCCTTTTGAACCCAGTCACTGGCCACCAGTGCCAGGTTCTTAGAGCATGGGGACACTTGGCATGGCCAGGGAGGGACAGGGTGAACACGGAAGGAGACACTGCGAGTCCGTAACACAGGAGTAGCCATTCTTACATGCTTGCAGCTGCCCCAGGGCAAACTTTGAGGATGTTACAGCCTGGGACCCTGTCACGTACTCTCTGTCCTTAAGCTCCTCTGACAGAGATGTGAATGCTGCCTTCATTATTGTTCAGAGCAGCAACACCCCCCCCCCCAATTTCTCCCAGGAAGCTTCTTGGTTCATGTCACCCATTTTCTTGCTCTGCCCAAAGGCCTGATGTTTTGTCAAACAATTCATGCTGCTTCGTGGGACTTTTACCTCAGCACCATTGTGCGGCCAGATGCCAAGGTGAAAAGTTGCATAGGACTCACTGCCAGGTCTTGGAGGGTCCCCAACACCAGGAGCAGCGACAGACACTCAAGACATGTCAAGGCAAGAAGTGGCTTAAGTGCAGTCACGAGCTTAGGAGCATGGAAGGATCGAGTCTATTTAGGGAGTTCTGAGGAGACTGGGGTGGGTCATTGTTGGGGTATGGTTAGGGTGGTAGAGATGGGGAAGTAGATCTGAGAGCTGGGCCATCTGTGGAAGGCAGAGACCCACCAGGCAGTGAGCCCCAGGAGAGGAGCCAGGCTGAGGGCCAAGGTCATTCAGGAAGTCTTTCCAGGTCAGACCTCTCCAGAGCTGGAGCCAGCAGGCTTGTAGTGGGAATCCCAGCTTCTCTGTTGATTAGCTTCAGTGGAGCAGGGCGAAACCTGGCCTGAACTAGCTGGGAGATGGAAAAATAATAGAGACACCCTGCTCAGTCTCACTGTCCCTGCATCCTCTTTTGCCATGTGGTAAGGGTAGAGGGGGCCATGTGGTCATCAGAGAGTCTGGGAAAAACAGCAGACTCTCTAAAGGAGAGAGCCTTGTGCAGATGGGACCGTGCGTGGCTGGAGGCTGGGCCACAGGGATCTTGTGAAAGCAAAGGCAGTCCAGAGAAGGACAGCTCAGATGCTAGGGCAGAGATGTCCAGAGAGAATAATGACAGATGCTGCCACAAGGGGGCGCTGTGAGAGAAAAGTTGAGTTGTCCACCTCTCAGGCTGGGCAGTGAACTCAAGTACTGCGCTGACTCCTGATCCCCTGTCACCAGCTTCAGGGATGGGTCAGGGGCTTGTGGTTCAGCTAACAAGGCTGAGAAAGAATCCACGCTTCTTACCAAGAGGGAGTCAGTGTCTTGCTGCTTGACCAGTCCACATACTAGCTGACCCTGGTACTGACTGTCATCCAGTACCAACCTTAAGAGGATTTTCTTTTAAATTTTTTACTTCTTTGCTTTATTTTACTTCATTTTTAATTTTTGGAAGGTTGGACTATAAAAAAATGACCTCTCTCTCTCTCTCTCTCACACACACACACACACACACACACACACACACACACACACACACCCTTGAGCTCTGGTTGTTCTGGCCATTGTGAGGAAGTGTCCCATGACAGGAGCCTCAGCAAACCTCATTTGGTAGAAGAAACTGAAGCGGGGGAGGCTAATATGTCTAGGTTCCAGGGGTGACCATCTTCCTAAACTCCCCCTCAATGTCATTACCCTAAGCGAATACATACACCCTGCTTCCAGGGATTCCCAGAATCTGACTGTGTGTCCACAGAGGGTCTGTGGTCACTTCAAAACAGGCAGTGTGAGCAGAACAGGGTGTGTCCAAGCCACTTGAGGCTCTACCCTTGAGGGGTCTCACAAGCCCAGGAGAGCTGCCTGACATTATGTGAGCCTGCAGGACCTTCTCACTGTCTTTAGCCATTGAACCTACTGTGTAAGGCAGGGAGGGCTTCAGTGAGATATGATTGATAGCCATAATGGCAGAAACAGCTGGCAGCTGATGGAACGGGGCACCCCCAAACCCAAGACCCACCTCTCCATTGCTCCACTTTCTGCCCTCTTTCTTGCCTTCACCTCGCCTTGTTTGGCCATTGTAAAAGCAACAGGCTTCGGAAGGGAGCTGGAGCTGTAGTAACAGAACCCCCAGCATGAATCACTTCCATGAGTCTGGACCATGTCTCTTGTTTGTCTATAGACCATGCCAGGGTAATAACCCTATGGTGCTAATGAAGGGAGTGGGCAAGCAGCTGCCTGGGACAGCCTGCTCAATTATCCCAACAGCCAAAGCCTGGGCTCTACTGAGAGGCCCATGGGAAGACTTCATGCAAACCTGCTTTTCAACATGTCAGCACATAGGCTATTTCTTGGGGGTTCTGCCTCCCCCTGTGCACCCTCTTCCCCCACCGCCTCCACCAGTGTCTTATTTATATAATGAGCATCCTTCCATGAACTGGTCAGTCTCCATCATGGGGTTTTTTTTCACAGTGCACTGCACATCTCTAACTCAGGGCTGTCACTTGGAATTTGTCTCTAAGAAGCTGCTATGCTATTTAAATTGGGAGCCTTGAGTCTCCACTGGGCGTGGTTTGGTTTTGATCTGAACTGGAAGGGCCGACGACTGGCAGAAGTAAGTAAAGATCACAGTGTCATTATGCCTCAAGGGAGCCCTTGCTCAGTAGGATGGGGACAGTGGCCACTGTCATCAGAGAGCCAGGACAGCTGACCCAGGTAGATGACAGGTAGAGGAAGAGACACCGTTGGCAAGAAGAAACCAGATGAATGTGGAAAAACAGTACTTCTGTTCACAGGGGATGCCACGGACATACAGTGAACACGCACTGCTCACCAATTTGGTGTGGGGATCCAGGTGATGTGAAGTGGCCCCGATGGGCTTCTGTTCCGTTTATGGCAAGGAGCCATGCCAGGAGCATCTCTATCCAATGTGGGTGCTGACTCTTTACAAGCCCCTCAGGCTCTGTTAGGCAACACTTGAGTCCTCTGGACCACCCACAAAGTATTCTATTCCCATGTGTATTTATAGCGCCCCTGAGAGTCGCTGCAGATGAGCCAGGGCCTTGATGAATCTAGCAATGCTAATATTACAAGCTGCAAGGTAATTTGTGTTCCGTTGCCTGGCATTTCCTGCCATCCTTTGGAGGGGAATTGGAGAGTTCAATTTATTGCCAAAACATGGCCCTTGGGTTCTTAGGCTGGGAGGTAGTGGTGAATTATTTATAGATTCTCATACCTCAGAAGCAAATGTGTGTAGACCTCTCTTATTTTACAGATATAGAAATATAATGATATTGATTCCTCTATCGCCAGCTCCCTCTCTGCCTGGATTCTACTGTGGGACTCTAAGGACTCAGGACTGGGCCTTTTATTTTCTTCCTTTAAGTCTTCACAGTAAATCATTGAAAAGGGCAATGACATTAGTCACAGGACCTATGGTTCAGAGAGGTTAAGTAACTCATTCGTCACCCAGCAGATAGGTGGCAAAAATGCAAATGGAACAAAACAGATGCCGTGGTCCCTGACCCCAAGAACACTGTCCAGAGATGTGAAACTTCTGCTGCATCAGGCCACCCCAAAGGTCACAAAAAGGACTCAAAGGTACAAGCAAGTCTTGGACTCAAGGGAGTCAACTCTCCATCTGGTGTCTTTCCCTTTCCTGCTGCCTCTTAGGGTACTGCTTTGCAGTTAAACTCTAGTTAGCACTCTTTATGGGGTTCTATCAGCTCATAATCTTATACCAAATGCAGAAGCTTCCTCACCACCCTGCCTTCATCCTCTCTAAACATTGGGTGAGCCTTCAAGCTACACCGACAGTGAACACTCACAGTAACTCACAGTAACTCACCGCTGCCCATCCACACTCAAAACCTCTAGGAGTTACAGGACTAACTGTACACTTATAGCATGTGGGTAAAGCCAGTCATAGCCAGCCCCTGACTTGCTCTACAGCCTTTCTCCTGAGCTTTAGACCCACTAGGCCTTGGGCAGCTCGTTTATGTCCATACATGATCTCCAGCTTATATATCTTGTGTTTCCTTTGTCCATGGTGGTCCAGCCTGAACCAGGTCTACCTGGCTTTTGACTTCCCTGGTCTCAGACATGTGGCTGGACTCTATAGTCATAGCTTTTCTTGTTCATGTTGTCATGGTAGACTTGTCTTCATTGGCTCTTGAGATCTCTGGGGGGGTAGAGAGATAGGAGCTTTCGCATCAGAAGGCAGATGGAGATCTGACTCCCTAGGTAAGGAAGCAGATGTATAGAGACAGAGAAAAAGACAGGAGTAGACCTCTTGGATGTAGGGCCAGTGAAATGGTAAAGCAGGAGAGGCAGGATAAGGGTGGTGCAGAGCTGGCCCAGAATCTCACTACCACAGTGGCCTGGAAACCAACTTGGTTTGCAGAACGTTTTCTTCAAATGGAAGCTGACAGTTTTCCCCAAAGCATTAGAAGGAAGCATTAGGTAAAAAGGTCTTTATGTCTAAGCCTGCACACCCTCATGATATGCCATCAATCTTGCCCCTTTGAAGCCTCGCATCACTGTGAGTAGTGATACCATGGGCTTTGTCCTTTGAAACTCATCACTCTTTTTAAAACTCTTGTTACTATCAAAGACAAGTGGTATGGGATTCTGCTCCATAAAGTCTGTGGCTGCATCGTTCTCAGTTGCTTTTGAGCCCCTCTGCTGCATCTTGGGGAATGGCCAGCTGACAGGGACGCGTAGTGAGCACAATGAAGGTACATGCTCACAAAGTCACTTCAGCCCACTCTCCTTGGGTGGCAAGTGCTCCTGTAACCCGACCCAAATGCAAGGAATAGAGTTACATGCCTTTGAGAGGCAGCAGAAGGATAACACAGACTCCATCATGGTGAGGCCTAGCAAGCTCTGTGGTTCTGAGCCTCCTGCTCAGTAGCCAGCCAGCATGCTGGCATTCACTGACAGGTCAGCTAAGCAAGTCAGCAAATTCTAGACCCAGAAAAGAGACCTTGTCTCAAACAGACAAAGCATATATGGCTACTGAGAGATGACACCCAAGGCTGAATTCTGGATTATATCTGTGCACCCATATGCACTTTAAAAAAAAAAAAATCAGTTGGCGAGTTTGGAGAGACGACTCAACAGTTGAGAGCAGTTGTCACAGTTGCAGAGGACCTGGTTAGGTTCTCAGCACCCACATGATGGCTCACCACCATCTGTTACTACAGTCCCAGGAGTTCCAATGCCACTTTTGTCCCTTTGTGACCCTGCATGTGCATGGTACACAGGCACACATACAGGCAAAATCACTCATGCACATTCAAAAAAATAAACCTTTAGAACTAAGTTTTTAGCCAGGTGATGGTGGTGCACGCCTTTAATCCCTGCATTTGGGAGGCAGAGGCAGGCAGATCTCTGAGTTCAAGGCTCATGAACGTAGTCTAGAGTGTGGGTTCCAGGACAGCTAGGGCTACACAGAGAAAACTCCAAACCAAACCAAACCAAAGTAAAGCAAAACCACCACAACAAAGAAAATAAACCCCTAACCCTTTTAAAAAGAGTTGGAAAAGTAAGGCGTGAGGCTGCAGGGGCGAGGTAGGGCCAGGGGAAGTTGGACGGAAATGGAATGGGTGGACACTGAGCAGAAAGGGGGATGGATGTGAGCAAAAGGCGTTGTATAAATAAATGAACTTTCAAAGATAAACACACATTAACTTGTAAAAAGAGTTGGAATAAAGTGATTAAGATTTGTGTCTCAGGGCTGAGAGATGGCTCGGGGGTTAGGAGCTCTGGCTGCTTTTCCAGAGGACCCGGCTTCAATTCCTAGCACCCACATGGCAGCTTGCAACAGTAGCCCCAGTTCCAGGAGACTGAAGTCTGTTACAGAGACACACATTCCAGGGGATCCGGTACCTTCACACAGATGTACATGCAGGCAAAGCACCGATGTGCATAAAAATGAAAATAAATCATTGAAAAAAAAACAAGATTTTTTTTGTCTGAGCCCACTGCCTGGGCTTCATTCCTGAAGACAGCACACACCAACGTGTGAGCTTGGACAGGTCTTTTATGGCTCTGTCTCCAAATCCTCACCTGCTCTAAAGAGAGCCTAAAATGCCAGCCCTCACAGAAGGCTGTGGTGGAGGTGATGATGGGCCAGCCCTGTGCTTAGAAGAGTCCGTGGTATGAAGAAGGGGTGCCTGTTTCATAGTTATGTTCGTTTGTTTGATCATTGTCATTTTGAATGGCACCAAGAAGAAACCCAAATTTAAGACAAGCATGTACACAGCCACCTGTCCTGTGTCACACACGGCAGGTTACACTGACAGATTGCAGTCCGCAGATCTCAAATTCAATGACTGTTTCTGTGATAAATTAGAAGCAGTCTCGTCACCTGGCTCCAGTGACCACAGACTGTCTCCTGGGCCATGGCTGGCTTCCCTCCCAGCAGGAAGACAGACTAAGGGTCCCTGGCAGCACTTTGGAAGGCTTTCCAGGAAACCTAGCTGCGTGTTGTAAGGGACACAGGCGGTGTGTGGGACTTCTAGTTTCTAGAGCTTTCTGTAGAGATCTGTAATTTTTTTCCAAAAAGGAAGCAACAAATCTCTGCAGGCTCTCAAAACAGCACTTGACAGTTAGTTAGTTACTGCACACCTTCCCGTGGCCCACCATGCTCCCAAATGCAGCACAGTTCGGAGGGCAAGGTGCTGTTTGTTTTCAAGTCCACATCTGTTAGTTCTTTCCCAGTTATTAACTGCTTGCTGCCAACGAGGTACTAAGGCACTCTCCAGGGTAGGCACTGGCTACATTCCTCTTGAGAGAGGTGAACATCATGTAACAGTGTAGACCTATATTATAGGGGCCAAGGTCAGAGCAAGAACAGCCTGCGTTGTGGTCCTGTCTGCCTAGTGGCAGAAATGGTGACTGTGAATTTCAACACATTCATTACTTCTGCAAGCGTCTCCCCTGGCCCCAGCCCTGTTTATAATTGCTGTGACCTCTGTGTGCGTGGAGCTATAGCTTGTTCATGTTCGCGGCTGTTGTGTTTTCCATTATGATTGTTCTGTAGCTTGCTTACCTGCTCTGCCATGAGCCTCTGGGTTGTTTCTTGTTTGGGGTAATAATTAGGAGCAATATTACCGGGGACATTTGAATAGATGCATTCCCGGCCTGCAGGAGGGTTGTGCAATGGGATTTTCTAGAATAGACCTGTTGAGCTGGGCATGAAAGAAAGCATCTTTATCTAAGTGGGGATTCGTGAGTCTGGACAATTGTCCCTCACGTCAGCCCCTAGAGCTTGGAGTCATCATTTCCATCCCGTGAGTGGAGACACTGCTTATATACAAGCGTGGAGCTCAGGTCTGTGAGTGCCCCACTCAAGCTTTTCCTGTAATGACATATGCTAGCCACGCTGAGGTTTGTGGGTTCATATTAGTAGCAATGCATGACCATGCATATCTGGGGACGTGAACTTCCCTTGGCTAGCAGAGCGCCTCAAACCCGTTCTCTGTTGCACGTTGGACCCTCCCAGTCCCTGCCTCACACACAGCTGCAGTGATGATGATGGAGAGGGTGTCTACACAGATCTCACGGTGGCTTCATGTGCATCTCTCTTCGACCAATGATACCGAGTCTGTTGTTTCCTAATTGGACATGTGTACGTGGTTTAGGTCTGTGCAGGTCTCTTGATCATTTTAAATTATATGTGTTTTATTGTTAAAAATATTTTTATGTTTATGGATGTTTTGACTGCGTGTATGTCTATAAACTCTGCATGTATTGTCTGAGGAGGCCAAAAGAACCTGTCAGATCCCTCAGAACTGGATTTACAGATGGTTGTGAGCGGCCATGTGGGTACTGGGTATTGAATCTGGTCCACTGGATGAAAGGTCTTAACTGCTAAGGCATCTCTATAGCCCTGGATATGTCTTCTAATGGATATTTTATAGTTCTTAATGTATTATGAAGACTTTTCCTCTGTAGCTATATACATTACAAATCTTTTAACTTAGTCTGTGGCTTATCTTCACTTAAAAATAATTTTAATTGCACTATTTATTTCTATAAGGGCATATGTTATGGTACATGTATGGAGGACAGACAATTTGAGAGACCCAGTTCTCTCCTTTTACCATGTGGGTCCTAGGGATCAAACCCAGATCCTCGGGCTTGGTGGCAAGCACTTTTACCCACTGAGCCAGCCACCTCACCAGGCCCCGTCTTCATTTTTTGATTATGCCACTTGAAGACCAAGTGACTTGAATTTGGACTCAATTCAAATGAACATTTTTCTTTTATGTTGATTGTCTCTTCTGAAACATAGCTTTGCTATTGCACGGTGGCTCTTCTGTCTGAAGTGTGAACTTTTAACACATTTCAAAATTGATGTCATTGTGCACTGAAGTCAGAGCTTAGGGCCAGATCTGTTTGACTCCCAGGTTTGTGACTCACCAAATAAGCTATGCTGTCGCCCCAAGCATCAGTTTTCCTTCCTGCAGCGTAAAGACCATTCCCCAGATCTGTTAAAGGAATCCATCGAGATAAAGAGAGGAGTTCTTTGTGGTGTCGAGCATGCCAAGAGGGCCCTGTAAAGGCAGCCCTTTTGTGTTTTGCATCTAGCAGTGGTCAGGGCAGAAGGAAATAACTCCTTCTTCTGTTTGTTTCCAGTATATCAAGGCCTTTTACAATGAAACCTGGTACAGGAGGCATGGAGAGCCCATTGACCCAGATACCCTGACTCTGCTCTGGTCTGTGACTGTGTCCATATTCGCGATTGGTGGCCTGGTGGGAACGCTGATGGTGAAGATGATTGGAAAGTTTCTTGGGAGGTAGGTAGGGGCATTGTTTCTATTTGAGGGGAGGTCCCTTCTGTAATGACTGTAAGGAGTCTACGTCATTATCAGTGTCCCCATAGGCAACAGAAGCTCATTCAATTTAATTGGAAAGACTTCACTGCATGAAGGGCAAGGGGGTGGAGGGAGAGCAAGGGTGCCAGTGTCCAGTGGGGGAGAGCTAGGGTGCCAGTGTCCAGTGGGGGAGAGCTAGGGTGCCAGTGTCCAGTGGGGGAGAGCTAGGGTGCC
>NC_034602.1:31757839-31769645 GCF_900095145.1 Mus pahari | reverse complement strand
GTGAGCCACCATGTGGTTGCTGGGATTTGAACTCCGGACCTTCGGAAGAGCAGTCGGGTGCTCTTACCCACTGAGCCATCTCACCAGCCCTCCTAACTTATTTATGACATGAATCCTCCTCTCAGAGCAGATTGGTTATCAGACCCTCTCCCCCTGTCTTCTCTGTCTCCTCTCTGCTAACAACAGCCTCTTGGGGGCTGCTGGTGTGTGTGTGTGTGTGTGTGTGTGTGTGTGTGTGTGTGTGTGTGTGTGTACAAGACAGTCTTGGCCAGTTTCATGTCTGAACTTGAATCATGGGACATTGAGTCTCTTACTACTCCATGGATGACCTTGGCCAAGTCATCTAATTTTTTCCAAGCCCTGGATGATGGTTCCCGCCAAGGCAATGTGACAGGTGCTAGGGGAAAAGCGTGGAAGAGGACGTCATAAGAAGTATATTGGTGACCACAGACTGTGTGCTTGTGGTCACCTTGCCATCCATACAGGGTAGCTCAATACATCTCCATTTTGCATAAACACAAACTGGGGAAAGAATCCATTAAGTCTCAGGAAGTCTCTCAGACCTTGGAGTTACAAAAACACTTCTAAGAAGGGCCCTGCTCATTCCTTCCCACGCTGCCTAATGCCCTCAAAAAAAAAAAAAAAAAAAAAAAAAAAAAAGCTCATTAGAGTACCAATGATTCATCAAGGTTCTCTGAAGGCCCCTGCTGGAAGCATCCACATGGTGCCTATAGAAGTAGATGGTACCCAGTGAGCAAGAGGAAGTTCTGGGGTTTCTCTGGTCCTTACGTCCAGGTCCGGAGCAGTAACTACCGGCTTTCAGTACTAAGAAAGCATAGCCATTGCCTAGGACAGTGAGAAATGATTTCTGAGGCCCCCCAGTGTTCCAGACATTCTCACACACTCTCTTGCTTCATCTGCTTTCCTCTGGTGGGTCTACAAATGGACAGGGAATGCCAGAGAGGTAGGCTTAGCCAGCTCACACATGGCTGAGCTCATGCTGGGAGCAGTACCATCTTTTCACCATTCAAGCAGATCTTGGGCAGGGCCCTCTGCTGGCAACAGAACTATCAGGTCTGTGACTACTGAGCACACAATGAGGTAGTACCCAGAGAGCACCACTGGCCAGGGTGCCCTCCTGCTTACCCCAGTTAGCCACAGTCATTCCCTGCCCCAAGGCTTTGTGGACGGTGCTGTCTACTCATCCTGTACTTGGCTGTGCACTCCTGCCTTAAGGCTGTTCTTTAATGAGGCTCTGTACACAAGCAGTGGGATGGAGGATGGTGCTCTGGGATTGGGGGGCCAAATGCTCTGAGTCACCAATTTTGGACTTTGCCATCTCATCTCCTAACACATGTTTTTTTGCATGGAGCCTGAGATGATTGATGGTACCTTTAGGACCTTCAGCAGCCTGGTGGCTGTAAAGCAGAAAGAAAGGAGAAGGGAAAGTGTGTCTGGAAACATCTTGAACACCTTGAACTTCTAGGCAATTGAGGAGTCCTCACCTTGACCCAGCAGGGGTGTGGAGTGCTGCTGCTGAGACCAGAGAGAGAGAGAGAGCGCTGCTCACTGAGCCTCCAGCCAGTGCCAGCTCCTCTTCTCCTCATTCTGGGAATCAAGGCTAAATTGAAGTTCAGCTTAAATAGCTGTTGGGAGGAAAGAAGAGCTAAGCTAAAGAGAAGGCTACCACTTCTTAACTTTCCTCTATAGTCTGGTGCTCAATGTACCACAGATTGGCTACTTCAGAAATCAATGGCTTGCCTACACTGCAAAGAGTAGGGCTGGTCAGAAACGCAGATCCAGGCCAAACTGACCAAACATTGAGATAGCTCCTGGGATTGTCAGGGAGGGAGAGGAAGCCCAGGTCACAGTGAGGGGCCGAGGGACAGCTGCAGGAGCCTGGGTGTGCCATTAGAGCGTGCTTCACAGCATGACCAGAGTTCAGTAGACTTGCATCTCTGCTCAAGTTGGGACTGGATACTACCAGCAGCAAGGGCAAGACTGGCTACTCGTAACTCCAACAGTCTCAGAGGTGGTGGTTGGCAGCCATGGCTAGTCCACAAAAATCTATATGTTCAGAGAACAATGGAGACAGGGAAGCTTGGATAGCCAGGAACAGTCTCTTTAGATGGGCCACATCAGCTTAGGCAAGTCCCAGGGGTACCTCCTCCTCCTCCTCCTCCTCCTCCTCCTGAGTCTCCAACTGGGAGAATTCAGTATGTGGAGAATTCTGATGGAACCACATCCCTTTGTTTGGCGTCATCTCTCCTCTGCTGTACCCACAGACCTCTCTTTCCCTCCTGACACAGGACAGTATATGTTCAGTTCACAGACATGGCCACAGGCTCAGCTTTAGCTCTGGGCATTGATGCTGGTGGTGCATGAACTCTCCTTGAGTTACATGGGCTCTCAGGCCTACCTGGTTCACAGTAGCATGGAAATAAAGTAGTGGCACATGGGTGAGCTGCCACTGAGACTGAAGGAGATGCTGGGTGTAAGATGCTCATCCTGGAACTGACAAGAGTTGGCCATCATGCTCCCCACGGCCACGTGAGATGTGAGCACCATGCTCACAATGAACTCCTCCTGACATGGATCATTGGTGCTTGAACTTTATTTGTGTGGTGCGCGTGTGTTTTTAAACTGTATTATAATTGTCCATATAAGTGTTATATGGACACATTTGGGTTTGTGAACAAGAAAAGCGCCATTCCTGAGGCCCAGGGCTTCCACTGGGACTGAGGGGTAGTCTAAGAAGTTTATTTGCAGGCTCTCATGGTCCCTGTAAGTACTGAGAATGAGGAACAGGCTCAGCAAGAGGCAGCTGGTCCCCCAAGGTGAAAGTCAAAATTACAGATAATCAGGATTCACCCCAAAGAGCAGTTGTGAGGGCTGAACATGATGCAATTTATGCAAATCTACATGGTGTCTCGTATCACTTGGAATGTCTTTGAATGCCTGTTATGATGCCCAAATCAAGTTGGCTGTAGTACCCAAGGGAATTTGTTGGCACATATGACTTAACACTGGACTCACAGAAGTCTTAAGGAAACCCAGTTGATCTGCCTTTTTTCTCCATCTCTCAGTCCTGCCTTCCTCCTGTCAATCTTTCTGATGGAGGGTCAGCATAGACCAACACTAAGATCTCTCTCTTAATACTTACCTTAAAAGTGCTAGGTGCTGGGCTGGGGGATGGCTTAGTTGGTAAAGGGCCTGCCGTGCAAGCATGAGAATCTGAGTTCAGATTCCCCCTGATCCCACACAGGAAGCTGGGAGTGGTGGCCACCTCTTGTCACCCTATTCTAGTTAGGGAGCTGGGGGGAGACACAGATCCCTCCCTGAAGCTCATTGGCCAGCCTTGCCAAAGCAATGAGCTTCAAGTTCAGTGGAAAGTGATGGAGGCTGACCCTCTGGAGTTTGGATGAGATCTTCAACGTGTTTAGCCATGCTGAGCACGGCAGAAGCACATAGGGTAACCTTTAACTACTGAACTCTATCAAGCACATAGGAAGAGATGAAGAGCAGTAGAATCCAAGCAGGGAAGTAGGAAAGGATGGAGTGAGGACCATCTTGGCATTCAGATCTAGTATGGTTTACAAGTTGCTGGAAGGCATATGGCACAGACACAGCTTCTCCATTCACTAGGGCTTGTTGGCAAGGGTTTTAAAACGCAAGCCAAAGCGGTATTCCTCTGTCTCTCATCCATCAATCTTGTGCTGGGTCCAACATGGCTGTGTAAGGGAGGTGTGTAAGTTCCTGCCCTTGGAGCATCGACAGGCCTTTGATCCCCACGATCCCCGTGTGTGCTGATGACAGCTGACGGCCTGAAACTGATCTGCTGTCTTTTCTATTTTACTTTCAATCTTTCTTTCTGGGGAATAGAGTCCCCCATTACTCAGAGCTAGTCACTCCATGATAAATGAAACAGATGTGGTTTTCAGGAATGAGGAATGGAGGTGGTCATGAGGCTGTGGAGGATGAGGAACAGGCCTTCCACTTGGCCTTTAGGGACATAGGAAAGGCTCACATAACCATAGAGGCCATAAAAACCTACACAATCCCTTGTAGATATTGTGCATTGCCAGACTTGGTCTTAAACTTGGAATTATGAGGAGATACAGGTACCCACCAGTCCAATGCCTGCTGCATTAATTAGCCAAGGTGAACTTGGGGACATCAAGGATAGAGAGCTAAAGTGGTCTCAAAAGAAAAGGTATGAATAAGAAAAGAAATCTATAAAAAGAAGCAAATGATAGATGGGGTTATCTTGAAGGAGAAATGTGTGTGTGTGATCCAGACACAAACAGTATTAGAGGAGAGTGCAGGAGACCATGGGACTGCTGGGGTGAGAAAACAACGATTAGAGAATTAGAAGATCACGTGTAAGCAAAGGAAAAGTTAGTACTTCCTTCTCCTAGCTACTTGGAGGGCTGGCGATGACAATGCCTGGAGAGGGCAGCTGCCTTACTTGCATACATTTTGAAACTTTGTAAAAAAAAAAAAAAAAAAAGTCATTGTTACCTTAGTAGTCTGTTGCCTTTCTGTTCTTCAATGAGAACAGTTACTAAAGACTGCTGTCTGCTGTACCAGGAAACCATTAGAGCTGTACCCAGCTACCCATGAAGATCAGACTGTGTTAAAAATGACAAGGGAACAGGCTTTTGCTTTGAGTTAGTTTCTGTCATAAGGAAGCAGAGGTTGGAATGAATGACCCCAGGATTCCTAGAATTTATGTAAATTTAAGGATTTCTAAAATAATCATTCGTAATGATCGAAACCTTAACGATGTAACTTTAGTAAATGAGAGACGGGGTTCAGGCTCTCTGTCTAGGAGAAAGCAGAAGAATGGGAAAGGAGAAGGAAAAGACGGAGAAGGGAAAGGCTAAAGCGTGAGAGGAGAGAAAGCTAAAGAATAAGGAAGAAAGGAGAAGAAGGAAGAATGATGAGAATCCTTGGGCAAAGAGAGAGCCCTTAAACTGACAGCCTGCATCTACTACTGTCTCCTCATCATTATTGAGTCAGTGCCACACCCATTCCTGCCTTTCTCGGGTCCCGCCTCACACTGAGGCTGGACCTCAGCAGTCCTGATTCTATAAAGGCTGAGCCCGTAGAAGGTGGCTCTTGGGCTACTCCTGATCTTCCCGTGTTCAGCCCAAATCTCCTCAAACTGAGCCTTTCTCAAGGACCCGCTGCCCAACCTCGCCACTACCCTACTGCTTTTCCTCGTGGCCAGAGAGCCAGTGACCTTCTGGGTCACACAGGGAGGACCAGTGACCATTGGAGAAGCTCCCAGCAGTGAATCAGGCACCACGGGTGGAGTTGCAGGGGATCTGGGCTTCTGCTCTCAAAACTGATGGCCCTCGTTTGTGTTGCTATGCTTATGCTTGGGAGAAAATGGAAACATGATGATTAAAGGCCGTCTCTGAGCCCCAGGGAGTCAGCTCTCAGAATTATTTGTGAATAAGTTTTCCATCTTCTCCGGGAGGCTATCAGGCTGGAGTTATTTTGGGAAGGAAGATTTCATATGATGAAGTTACTAGACGGGGTGCATCCCTGTTTGCAAATGCTTCCTGTCTGACTCAGAGGTGACTAACATTTCCTGCAAGTCATCGGAGACACTACTGGGGACAGCGTCGTCGTCGTAAAGGTGCAGGCTAGAACCGCAGAAGAATCTTGGCTTCTTGCTCTCGATCTCGCTCTTCACCTCTGTCTGCCCCACAGTAAACCCAGCAGGTCTGTCCTCAAAACTATGCAGGGACCTTGCTGCTTCTCTCAACCTACCTTGCTGTCAGCCTGGTGGACAGCAGCACTTACCCACACTCCCTTGATAGTTCCTGCCCCCTCCTGGCCAAGAACAGCTCAGAAGACTGAGCAGTCAGGCTACAAATCCAGTCAAGTCCATCCTTTTCTTTGTCTTCTGTGGCTACTCCCTTCACACCTCCTGCTGGCTCAGAACATTCCTCAGGGACTCCCCTGTCACTCTTCTTTTCCTGCCCGCTTCGGCTGCGTCCTCCCGGGTCCTCTACTGTCTCCCAACATATTGACCTCAATGATGTTGTCTATTTCTCTCTGCCTGGAGTGCTGCTGTTCCTGGTTAACTGTCCGTCTCTCCATCACACCTTTGCCCGAGTGCCACCTTCTCAGACACACCCTCCTGGTCCACTCTGTAAAATGATTCGCCTTCTCTGCTTCAGCTGCCTTGACAGTGTTGGTCACCCCTAGCATGCCATATGTTTTATGTTGCTTCCTGAGAAGACTTAAGAGTAAGGATGCCACCTCGTTTGTCCTATAGGCCAGAATCTGAACTGTTAAGCACTCAGTCCAGGGTTGTGAATGTTTGCTGAAAGAATAATTGTCTGTGAGTGAATAGCGCAGCCACCCTAGAAGACAGATTGTGTCATGGTCACTGGAGGGCTAGATCTTCACTCAGTAGTATGGCCTTGACTAAGGTATATGCAGATCTGTTTCCTCAAGATTATCCAACTTGAAGCTGGAGAGAGGGGGTAGTGATTAATATCACTCCCTGTTTTTCAAGGAAAACCTAGGTTCAAGTCCCAGTACCTACTTTGTGGCTCACAACTGTGTGTAACTTCAGTTCCAAGGGCTCTAATGCCCTCTTCTGGCTTCTGTGGGCACCAGGCATGCATGTGGTGCACAGACATACATACAAGTAAAACACCCATACACATTAAAAAGAAAGAAATCTAACTTATACAGTGACTACGCAGGGTTTAAGACTGTGCTTGCTTCATAGCGAAGCTTCCAGTTTGCGAGGAAGTGCCCTTATGACAGCTGCACACCATGCAGGTTTTGAAAGGGTAGCTTGGCAGTGTCTCTGTATGAGTGACTGGCAACCCTTTCAGCAGGGGACACCAGAGATACTTAGTTCAAAGTTCAGCTTGTCTCTCTGCATGCATGTTCCCTGGGTTGTCATTGGCTAGCCACACATCATAGCATTGTCATCCCATGTCAGGTGACTGTGTATATAAGCGCTGCTTGTGAAGCTAAGGAGCAGCCTGAGGGCCACTCTGTGACTTTCTCACATCCTCTGGCTCCACACATCCACTTTAATGGCAGTGATGTCACTGAGGGGGTGTCTGTGAGCGAGTTGAGTTTTAATTTCTCATCAGGCTTATTATTTCTCTGTTCTCAGAGTGAGGGCACACTGGTTTGGCCAGATCTGAGAACCATCACTTTTTTTTTTTTTTTTTAAGATTTATTTATTATTATATGCACACTGTAGCTGTCTTTAGACACACCAGAAGAGGGCGTCAGATCTCATTACGGGTGATTGTGAGCCATCATGTGGTTGCTGGGATTTGAACTCAGGACCTTCGGAAGAGCAGTCAGTGCTCTTCCCCACTGAGCCATCTTGCCAGCCCGAGAACCATCACTTCTGACAAGCCTCTCTGAGAAGAATTTACCAACAGGCCTGGGCCTAAGAGGTCTTAATTGTTAAGACTGGATCCATGAATGGAAGTTACGAGGAGAGAGATGTGCTTGCAAGAAGTATTCCCCCCGCCCTCACCCCCATTTACAGTTAAGCTTCTCCTGTCTCTGGGATGGAAAGTCACAATGGAGAGGCAGCCTCACTGTGGTCCAAAAGGCCAGGGTCACATACTGCTGGGCAAAGTTGCTGGGACCACAGCCAGGTTGTAGAGGAGATGCACCCTTAGTAATGGGAGCAGAGAGATTGTGATGGGGGACCCGGTGTGTGTGTGTGTGTGTGTGTGTGTGTGTGTGTGTGTGTGTGTGTGTGCTCCCACATGCTCCCTTGGGAGGCCCTTCATCCCAGTCCTGCAGCAAGGTAGAGCAAGGGAGAGCATGGAGAAAAGACAGGCAAGCGATGGACACTGTTCTGGTTACACACACTACTCTGCTATCTGGGATCTCACTGGTCCCCATTACAGTTACCCGAAGGAAATAGGGAGGGGAAAATTCCAGAGGCAAACAGTTGATAAGCATTAGAGCAACTGCTGTTCTAATAGAGAGATAAATCTCATACTGTCCTACTCTGCCCTGGGACACAGACTGTCCCTTCATCTAACGTATCCGCACCACGCACACTACACACACTCTAATCGTGTTTAGCTATCTTGATATATCACTGGCATCACTGTTTTTGCCATCAAAAGGTCCATTTAAATTAGGTTTTAAAAAATAAAATCACATAATTTTTGGCCGATTAGCACATCCACATGACTTTGCTTTCTAAAGGACCTAGTGGACACAAAGTTTAGGGTTCCCTCTTCATTTTTGCCCTCCAGTCCTTCAGTCCTCCTTGGCGATACCCAATATTACAAGTTTGGGTGGCTTTCCAGGGTTCATGCCTAACACACACACACACACCGATGCACAGAGACACATATACATGCATTCATGTACATAGTCACACTTCTTTTCCACATAGATCACAACATGGTTTACACCAAACTCTGCGCTTTGCATCTTTATTTCTCTCTCAGAGCTCTTCTTACCTCAGAGTATAGAGAGCTGCCTCTAATACCCACAGGAACGGACTTACAACTTAGTTTACTGTTGGTGAGACCTTGGGTTGTTTCAGCCATCTGCTGCTGTGGGATGCTGCTGTGTGTCTTGGTCCCATAGCCCAGGGAGATGCAGAAAGGGAGAGAATGCAGCTCAGATGCTGACATGAGGCAGAAGTCACAGAGACAGCAGCTCTCTTAGAGCTCAAGAAACCTAACTGCTAAAGTGATACCAACTCTTGAAATCCCCATGCTTCTTGTAATTTATAAAACAATTTTAGTGCTTTTAAATTCATTTAATGGGTTTTTTTGGGGGGGTGCAGGTGGGGGCTAAGGGTCGGGGAGGCTGCTTTTCAAACTCTTCAACTTCCTAACTTCATGACTCATGGCAAGTTTTTAACGTGTTAGGGTCCTGGCTAGCTTTGTATGGCATAAGCATCTGAGAGCACCTGCCTCAGGAGACTCCAAATACCAAGATTAGGTTGGGTGTTTAGATTAGGGCCTGTCACACAGCAAGGCTTGAATAAATGGGAGCTGCCGGGTTGGCTCTGCAAGTGAGGAGAAGAAAACAGCCTCCTCATTCCTCAAAGACAGAGCTGTCCCAGGAACAGGAATCCAGCTCCCACAGTGAGGCATGACTCTCAACTGTGAGGGCCTAGGGACACATTCCTGAAACAGACAGCCGTCCCGAACCACATGGTAAAAGTAACGATTGCCAGGGGAGTCTGTGGGCCTCTGCTAGATGGTTCCAATCCAGCTTTACATCTAAAACCGTAGCTCATTAAATCTAAGATGCCTATTGAGTATTAAGAAATATGATTGTTTCATTGAGGGAGAGGGAAAAAGTGAGAGATGTAGGGAGGGGGGAAGAAGGGACGAGAAACAGAGGGCCAAGTCTGCCAGCTGCAACAGTAGGATGCCACTACTGGCTGCTCAGATGTTGTCTAGGCACCACACCCCCTGGATTCGTTTGTTTGTTTGTTTGTTTGTTTGTTTGCCTGAGTGCCTTTGGCTACCCATTCCAGTTCCAGCTTTTGTCCAATCCCCAGAAGCAGAGCGAGTGCCCAGCAGAGAGGAGGTACCAGCCGGCAGCACTTCTCCAAGCCAACTCCTCAGGGTTCCCCTCCCAAGCCCCCAAGACACCACAGAGCGGCACCACCCCCTTTCAGAGTCTGCACCCGAATCATTCTTTTAACATGGTGTATCTGACTCCACATGCTGTGGTCCTCCCACTAGACTACTGGGTGGTTTCTGTTTTTCCACTTAGCCTAGCTCCTGCATCGTAACTTGTCTTTAAAAAAAAAAAAAAAAAAAAAAAAGTTAAATAAAGCTCAGAATTGATGAAATAAAATCCTACCACAAGGAATTCACGGCCTTCAAGTTGCCCCCTTGTCTATCCCACTGTGAACCTGGACACAGGGAGTAGATGCCAGGTTCAAGGTCACACAGCCAAGAGTGGGAGTGAGGGACTGACGGTGACCTCAATTCCTAAGCCCACGTTTGTCCAGCCTTCTGGAGCAACTGGCTTCTCTGTTTGTGGGAGAAAGGACACTGACACACCTCACAGCACATTGTCCTTATTGGGTCCCTTTTCCTTCCAGGAAGTCCACACTGCTGGTCAACAACGGATTTGCCATTTCCGCAGCGTTGCTGATGGCATGCTCACTCCGGGCAGGAACCTTTGAGATGCTCATTGTGGGACGGTTCATCATGGGCGTGGATGGAGGTGAGACCTCACGCAATTGGGGAGGAAGGCAGTGACACTCCCAGGGCTTGTCTAGAGCGGAGAGAGGTGCTTGGGACTGAGGTAGACTTGGGAGATACCAAGATTTTAGAACTCCACAAAAAGTAGGGCAGCCAGAAATGCTAAACCCTCCCTACACGGCGCGGTAGCAACCAACCTGAGGAAACCGGGCTTGGTAGAGCTGAGTCACTGCCAAAGTCCCAGATGGTTTACAGTGTGCCATGCCACCCTCTGATGAATTCTTTATAAACTCTATACTCTAGGTAGTAAGCTGCAAGCTCGGCCAAGGATTCTGGGCTTCTAATTGCTCATTCTTCCATTCATTCAGCACATATTAGAGTACCGACTATGCCCTGCGTTCTGTGTACTGGGGAGGACCCTGATGCTGGGGTCAGAAGGCATCTAATTAGGTACAAGTTCTAGGAAGCAAACAAGGCAGAGCAGAGGGTTAGTAAGGAGGATTTTAGGAAAGCCAGTTAGAAGGATTGGAGAATGTGAGCTGAGATCAGAATGAACGGAGATTGAGAACTGACTGGCAATCTGAGGAATCAGGTCCTCAGGAGAAAGGGGAGTGGTCCTGAGGTTGAAGGTGGTTGGCATTTCAGAGGAAGAGTGAGGGGCCAAGGATCCTGGAGCTTTGTGAGAAGGTGAGTGTGGGAGCTGAGGCTGAGGCTGAAAGGGAACCAAGGCCAGATGGTGCAGCCTGCACTTAGGAACAAGTGTTTGTCCTGAGTCTGAGAGGGAGCCAGAAAGGTCTGAGAGGGGCAGGGCACGGATTGGTTCATCAGTGCTACCATGTCCATGAGCCCTTGGATATGGAGTGCAGGGTTGATGCAGGAGTAGGGTCTGGAGGACCAGGGACAGCCTGTGTGACAGACTGATTATGTGGCAGGGCAGGCAGAGCACAGTGGCCAGGCTCTGCCAAGGGAGTGCGGTTTACGGGCTCAGATTACTACCACAGCAAACTGCCTACCCCTGCAGATGATCGGCAGAGCAAAGACTCCGTAAGCCTCAGTATCACCTGTCAGCTCTTCTTAGTTTGTGTTTTATTGCTGTGAAGAGACGCCATGGCCAAGGCAACTCTTATAAAGGAAAACATTTAGTTGGGGTGGCTTACAATTTCAGAGGGTCAGTCCGCTATCATCATGACAGGAAGCATGGCAGAGTATAGGCAGACACTGCGTGTAGGAGAAGCTGAGAGTTCTACATTAAGCACTAGGAGAGAGTCCTCAAAGCCCACCTCCACAATGACATACTTCTTCCAACAAGGCCACACCTCCTAATAGTGTCACACATTCAAACACGTGAGGCTAAGGGGGCCAAACGCATTCAAACCTCCACACGCTCTAAATGTTCTACACTTTTCCTCTTTAAACATTAATTTTTTTAATCTATTTCAGAGGTAAGCTGTGTGCCACTGTGTGTATGTGGAAGTCAGATGGTGGCTTGCAGGATTAGATTCTCACTTTCCACTACTTGGGTTCCAGGATGGAACTCAGGTCATTAGACTTGGTGTCAATCACCTTTACCCACTGCGTCATCCTACCTGCCTATGTTGTGTATTCTTTTTTTTTTT
>NC_034602.1:31735440-31757774 GCF_900095145.1 Mus pahari | reverse complement strand
TCGGATGCTCTTACCCACTGAGCCATCTCACCAGCCATCTCACCAGCCCCACCAGCCCTGTTGTGTTTTCTTAATGTTGTCAACTAAGTTTGGGTTCTCTTGCTCAAGTGGAGATAGACTTCATGAAGAGAGAGCCTTCACCTAATGGGATATTTGGGGCTTCTCACGGAATTCCACAGGCTCCAGAGTACAGCAGGAAGAGGAAGGCCTAATGTATAAATACTGTACAATACATCAGCCACAGTCACTTGGCCAGAGCAAAGCCCATTGGAACAGCAGATAGATATCAAGCAGGGACAAGCACTGTAGCTTTCGTAGCTTTCTGAGTCTCTTCCCCGGCTCCATAGTGGGACCAAAGAGCAAGACTGCCCTTGTTGGATGATGCCAGAACGAAGTCATCCTGTGTGTGAAGTACTCGGTCTGGCAGAATCCAAGCCTGCCTGCGCCCACCCCAGGCATGGTGGGGTACTCAGAAGTGCTGCTGCTGCTGCTGTGCGTTTAATTCTAAGCGTGTAAAGGTGCAGAGCCAGGTTTGGAACCAAGACAGGGGAAGGCTGGGTAGGTGGGAGCTGCTCGACAGCTTCCCCAGCCAAGCTTGGCCCCGCTCGCTGGAGGTTTTCATATTTCATCAGCATCCTCCTTGCCTGCCTCCCGACTCACGCTGCACTTGTTGCTTTCTGAATTTCCACGTTCACAGATGAATGCAATTCTTTCACAGCCTCGGCCTCAAAATAAATGCCTATTAGGCCCTTTTTTTCCTGGGAGCTATTCAGAAAGGAGCGAAAGAAAAGGAAGAATAGGGGAACATTTAAAACACACTCCAATTTCTGGAACTCTTGAAGCCGTGCCAAGGGCCAGAGCCTTCACGTCCTTTCTTCTCACCAAATCCTTAGAGCAGAGAGGGCAAAGTGAGGGCGTTTAAGGTAAGGAAGTTGAACAGGGAGTGAGGAAAACCAGACAGGGGCTAGGTCGGCTGTGTGCTTATGATAAAGAATTCAAATCCGTGGCTGGAGGTGCCACTAAGTGGCCGGAGTGGTTACCTAGCCTTCACAAAGCCCCGAGTTCTGTCCCCAGCCCCATATAAAACCAGATATGGTGGCCCATGTCACCTGGGAGGTGGAAGCAGGAAGATCAGAAGTTCAAGGTCATCCTTGACAGGCTTCACTACACACTGAGATCAAGACCAGTCTGGTCTACCTCAGCCTCTGCTTCAAAACACAAGTACTCCTGAACATCCAGAAGTAGAAAGATCTATTAGTAAGAAAGATGCTGTTAGCCCAATTTCTCATGGAGTGATGGAATCAGACTAAGAATGTAGGGCACCCCTTTTCTCCCTAGTAGATTTGGAGAAACACCAGCATACTACTGTTATATAGAAATAAATATGATTCAGCATGGCATTGGAAACAAATTCACAAAGAGTGTAGAATTTAAAGTGGGGATTTAGTGTTGGTCGAAAATTGTACCAGACATGGTCCAGGCATGACCTTCAAAGAGCTGCCCACACACCCTGTGGTACAGTTCCCCATCAGGACACAAGCCATGCCAGCTACAGAAGAGGTTCCATGGTTTCTGCTGCTGAAAATACACAATAAGTTATGAGGTTAAAGAATAATAATTGCCGGGCGTGGTGGCACACGCCTTTAATCCCAGCACTCGGGAGGCAGAGGCAGGTGAATTTCTGAGTTCGAGGCCAGCCTGGTCTACAGAGTGAGTTCCAGGACAGCCAGGGCTACACAAAGAAACCCTGTCTCAAAAAATGAAGAAAAAAAAAGAATAATGATAATTTATAAGTTTAAAGTAATGTTTTTAACAACATTATCATCATCATTTTCTATTTTGTAGATTGTTAGTGTTAATCTTCTTCTGTGCCTAATTTATCAGTTGCACTTCCTATAGTCATTCATACACAGGGAAGCCTTTATCTGTGCAGGGTCTGTTGGGACTCACAGTTTCAAGGATCCACTGGCGGTCTTGCAGTGTGTCCCGTAAGGGACAGCTGTTCTTCCAACTACTGCCGAGTTCCGTGAGGAAGAAGGAAAGAGGAAGACATGGAGAGGGGTGGGAGGACTGATTTCCCAGCACTGGTTGGGGAAGGCTGCAGTAAGGAGCTATATTAGTTTTCTGTCATTACTGAAGCAAACTGCCACAAACCGTGAGTGTTAAAAGACTGTCCGTGGGTGCCCGCGCCTGTGCCGTACTTCCTCCAGCAAGGTTATACCACCTAAACCTTCCCAAACAGCGCCACCAACTGGGGAATAGACGTACAACTACCCAAGCCCGTGAAGGACATTTCTCATTTAAAATGAGAGCCACCCTGCTTCTTCCCCAAGGCTTCGCTGTGAGCTGAGTGTTCTCCCATGGTCTCTGTGTACGGGGCAGGAGACACAGCAGCATCAGGTGACCCTGTGCGAGGCGGGGCCTCTCTCACTGCTGTGCCTTTCCCTCAGGCATTGCACTCAGCGCGCTCCCCATGTATCTCAACGAGATCTCACCCAAGGAGATCCGGGGCTCTCTGGGCCAGGTGACTGCCATCTTCATCTGCATCGGCGTGTTTTCTGGACAGTTGCTGGGCCTGCCTGAGCTACTGGGAAGGGTAAGTGGGGCCTCCCGGGCAGCCATGGCTGCTTTCATCTCCCTGCCACTGGAGACCTTCCTTTTAGAAAACTCAACTCTGAAGGAGTGATTCCAATGGGCTCAAGTGTTTTACATATTCATGGGGGAACTTGAAGGTGCCTTTCACTTTCTCAGAACATAAATAATACCTAACACACTCCAACCTTAAGGAAAGTTTGAGTCCACTGCCCTGGCTGACCATTGTACCAGCTCAATTTGCATTTGGATAGGCTTTGTTCTCTGCTTCAAAAATAGAAAACAAAAAACAAAAAACTACGAATGCATGGAGCCTGAATGTGTGTTCAGGCTGTTCCATAGTGCTGTTTATACGGTGCTGTAGCTTGCTGCTTTTGCTTTACACCATCCTGAGTTCTTTCCAAGGTATTCACCAACTCTACCTCACTCTAGAGTTTTCCTTTTTTTTCTTTTTCTTTTTAAAAAAGATCTATTTATTATCATATGTAAGTACACTGTAGCTGTCTCCAGACACACCAGAAGAGGGAGTTGGATCTCATTAGGGATGGTTGTGAGCCACTGTGTGGTTGCTGGGATTTGAATTCAGAACCTTGGGAAGAGCAATCAATGCTCTTAAACATTGAGCCATCTCTCCAGCCCTTCCTTTTTTTCTTAAATGGTCAAGAGATCTTATGTTTTGCCTTGATGTGTGAGGAACAAGACGGAATGGGTTAGACTCCCAGCCCAACATCAGACTTTCTTGGGTGGGCTGGGCAGAGAAGCGTGTTCGTTCAGGTTGGCATAGAGTGGGGTGAGCCTAAGGACGGTTTTCTGGAAGGTGAGACCTCTCGCATCCGGAAGCACGAGTGAGGGTTAAGATTGTGGCGATGGGGGCTGGGAGAGAGGAGATCCAAGAGACAGGATGAGACAATACACAAGACCTCCAGATGGATGTAAATGTGACAGAGCAGTGTCTCCGACCATGACTGTGAGGGCCTGACGTCATGAGCCACATGGGTGAGAACGATGCTTGAGGAGCATAAGGCGAGCTGCGAGCAGAAGGGGCTAAGAGGTAATGGAAAGAGAACAGACTGTAATGGGGAGGGCGAGGCAGGCTCAGAGGCCCAGTAGGAGGGCATGATTGCAGTGGCTGTGCTGAGGGAGCAGTGCATTGATGAAGGAAGCCGAGTCCACAGTACCTACGGCCTGTGATTGGGCGACGGTGATGGTGGGAGTGGTCCAGATGCTTCCTGGGCATACAAAGGTCTCTCCTGGCCTCCTGTGGGATGAGTGCAGGAAGGACAGGACGCCTCTGCTCCAAGCTAACACGTGCCAAGGACTGTTCTGAGTACTTAAGCAGTGTGCCTGCTGCCAACAGCTCTTAGCAGCTGGATTCTGGCAGCAGGGCATTGCAACAAGAGGGCTTAATGCGCAAGAGCACCAGGAGGGTGCTCCCACAGGCCGTGCTGCTCTAGCCAGCCAGCCAAAGGCTTGCCATTGCTTCCTGCCTGGATCCTGCCTACACTTTAGAAGCTGGAGCTGAGAGCTATGCAGGACTCAGGGCAAAAGGAGCTCGCCTTTGGCTTTTAATTATGTCTGCTGGGCATGCCTGACCCAGCCATGAACCCAGTGCTGGCTTCTCTGGGGATGCCTGAGTTAGGGAAAAGGAACTGCCTGACCTCATTAGCTCTGGATACTCAGTAGAGATAGGCCCAGTCATTGGGCACGTTGTTCACTGCGATAAGATGATACCAACTGACCAGTGTGTACCACATTTTTCAAGACTTTTGACTATTTTGATCATTTCATGTGTTAAAGCACTCATGACAGAATTTACCATTCTAACTACTTAAAATATACATTTTCTTTTAAAAATTTAACTGTGTGTGTGTGTGTGTGTGTGTGTGGCGCGCGCGCACACACACACACACACACACACACACACGCATGGCAGGCACACATGTGAGGTCAAAGGTCAACCTACCCTGGGTTCCAGGGATAGAACTAGACCCTCAGTTTGCATAGCAAGCTCTTTCACCAGATGAGCCATCCTACCTGCCTTTAAATGAATCTCTGAGACATTACACATGACTTGCTACATCTTAGCCTCAGAGCCTCCTCACCTGACTGTCTGGAGTAACTACAGGCTCACTCTTGTTTTTCTCCTTTTACAAAACCAGAAACAGTGCTTGCTTAATACTTCCAGTTGTCTCATGCCTGACAATTTCCATAATTAGTGTGAGTGTGTTGGAAACAGTCTGTCTGCCGGGTGAGGTATCACATTAAAGTACTCATTTGCTTTCTGTATACAGATATTTTTAAGTTCTCAAAGTTAGCATTTGTCAGTGATGATAAAAACAATATTACAACCACAGCCTGAACCCTTACAATATAAAAGCGTATATTAAAGCCAACAAATAGTATACTCATTCTCCAATGAGAGTATACTTATTAGAGCCTTAAGATATATTTATTTAAGCCTTACTCAAACCTTTTGGGTGTCAATATGTATTAGTCAGGGTTCTCTAGAGTCACAGAACTTATGGATAATATCTATATAGTAAAGGAATTTATTGATGACTTACAGTCTGCAGTCCAATTCCCAACAATGGTTCAGTAGTAGCTGTGAATGGAAGTCCAAGGGTCTAGCAGTTGCTTAGACCCACACGGCAAGCAGGCAGAAGAGCGAGAGCCAGACTCCCTTCTTCCAATGTCTTTATTTGGTCTCCAGCAGAAGGTGTAGCCCAGATTAAAGGTGTGTGCCACCACACCTTTAATCCCAGATGACCTTGAATTTGGAGATCTCCCTGTCTTAATCTTCTAGAATCCATAGCCACTGCGTCTCAAGATCTCCACACCAAGATCCAGATCAGAAACTTCTATCTCCCAGCCTCCAGATTAGGTTCACTGGTGAGCCTTCCAATTCTGGATTGTAGTTCATTCCAAATATAGTCAAGGTGACAACCAGGAATAGCCACTGCACAATATCAGAGACTCTCTGTTATTGCAGGTTCTCCTTGAACCTCTGCCCTTACTCAGTTAACAAATGAGTTGGATGTTGGAGTCCAGCAAGGAGCATGCCAAATATAGTCTCATCTTCACAAGACTGCAGAAGTGGTGTGAACTTTGGCAGGTCACCGCTTCCCCAGCATCCTTTTTGGTAGCAGGCATGGCCCAGAGTCCCAAACCCCCATGTCCCACCAAAACACCATTTCCTCTGGGAACACATCACCAGCAAATGTGTCCTCAGAGCTCCTTGTGCAATGTTCTCTTCTGTTTTGTGGCTTCTGTTTACTTTTGTGTTTCCTCCCTCCTGTGGAGTGCATCTTGCTGATGGTTAAATGTACTAAGGTCCAGAGAGGTCAGGTTTAGTCAGCCCCTCTGCAAGTCTGTAGAGATAGATCCCTGTCTGCTGTGCGCCGGGTGTTGGGCTGGCTGCTGCTGCTGCCCAGTAGTCAGACTGGGCTCTACACTCAGGAAAACCACAGGGAGGCAATTAGCCAATGGTCGATAGACCCGGAAGAAGTGGGACACTGACCGTGGAAGGATGGTTTTCCTGCTGGAGTGATGTTCAGTGAAAGCCTTAAGGATGGTTAAGATTCATCTGGTCCAGGACTGCTGGGGGGTGGGGGTGGGGTAGAGTGAAGAGAATGCTGTTGAGCAGGGAGGAGAGTTTAGGCAAGACCCTAACATTTGTGTAGAGGAGAAAACCCAGGGATGGTACTCCAACCGCCCTGGGCACAGTCTCTTTGCTCAGGCCTTAGCCAATTTCCATCTCCAGTCATTTTGATAACATTGGGTGGGATGGGAGGTGACACTTCACAGTGGTTTGCTAAGTACCTCTTCAAATACCCATTGGCTGTTACTAAGGATTTATTTCACTTGTCAATTTTATGTGTATGTGTGTGCTCCTGACTGTATGTGTGCCTGGTGTGTGCGCACAGATCACAGAAGGTCAGAAGAGGGCATCGGGGCCCCTAGAATTCTTTTTCATGTTTTCCAGCATCTCAGACAAGACCAGAGGGATTGCCCTGGTCTGCAGAGATCTGCTAAGGGCTTGGCTTAGAGTGGCAGCAACAAGGGTGCTTGGGGCAAATGTCCCACTTAAACACCTCAAGCTGAGGGCATCAGTGGGTGATAGTTGCTAGGAGCTCGTGAGAGGAGTCAGGGCTATCTCTGGGTATCTGACTTCTTAGCCAGGTAGAGTAGTACAAGATGCCAAGTCACCAGCCATAGAGGAGGAGCCTTTTAAGAACCCAGGTGGCAATGAATGGCCCAGGACACCGAGCAACCACGAAGCTGAATTGCCATGTGACCATAGGCAGCACCTCTGTTCCCAGGCTGGGAATGCTGCCCCTGGAAGAGCAGACACATCAGCAGGATTCCAGCCAGAAGCTCCAGCAACTATGCCTCACTGGGCCAGCTGAGAAGATATAGTTTCCTACAAGTTGTCTTTTCCTGAGTTCGTTTCTTTTTTTTTTTTCTTTTTTTCTTTTTTTTATTGCTACAATAAAAAAGAAATGAGAAAAAAAAACCTATTGAATGTTTTTAAAGGAGCAAACATTTATTTTGGTTCATGGTTCCAGAAATTCAGTCTATGCCAGCTAGCTGCATTGTTGGGGGTTTAATGTTAAGGCAGAACATGTTGGAAGGACATGGTGGAGGAAGATGTTTACCTCACAGCAGGAAGGGAAGGAAGGAGAGACAGAGACACACAGAGAGAAGGAATCAGAGGGAACAAGACATTCTTCAAAGGCATTGTCCCATGAATCCAACCACATATTCATCCATGCACAAGGCCAGAGCCCAACGGAGGCAGTCACTTTCCCAAAGCCTCCCCTGGGAACACTACAGTGGGGTCCAAGCCTTCAACACTTGGGTCTCTGGGGACACTCCCTAACACTCAGCACCAGTTTGGTTCTTCTAGGCTGAGCTGACTCTGGCTAGGAAAATGTGCGCGTTAGCCCAGTAAACACCGTGGCGGTAGATCTGTTTGTTGTGTTTCCATGTCTATGCTCTGTGAAGGTGGAGATCGGGCCTCTGAGTAGGAAAGGACATCAGACAAGCTTTTTCTTCACCTCCTCCATGGTTTTGTGAGGTTCCAGCCCAGCGGGAGCCACGGGAGATTCCTCAGGTGTAAGGATTTTATTTCTTTATTTTAATCCTGTTTCTCACTTACTGTCAAAGACAGAGAGAGACAGCTTAGCTTTTAAAAACTTAAAGAACCAGAAGAGATGCTTCCACTCAAAGATGGCTTCTTTGAAACACAAAGGAGGGAGGGAGTGGTGAGAGTTACTTTCATGACCAGGGTGGCAGCAGAAGAAAGAGAGCAATCCAAGCGCAGGATCAATTAAACTGGTGTCGCCATTTCGGCAGACTTGTGAGAACAGCGGCAGTGGGACATTTCCTTCTTCCGGGGGACATGTTACAAGGCATGTTAATAAAGCATGTCTCTAGTGAAGATAAAAAGAAGCTGGTTGAAGATCCGTGGGCAGGGATACGGGAGGAGAGGTGTGGGAATGTGCTCCTGGTAGCCACTGCGGCTAGGGCATCAGGCCAGGCATCTGGAAGCTCAGAGCTGGCCTCCTCCGTCTTCTTCACGGCCCAAAGATGCCGACCACACGACTCACTCAACTCTGCTCCCCGTGCTTGCATGGCCAGCTCCTTATCGACCCAGTCTCGTCTCTCTAGCTGTGTCTGCCTTTGTATTTGACTCTTAGACTCATTAAAGCTACCTCAGAGCATGGCATGAAAACCACTCACCTTTGTTTCCTACCTTTCTTCCACTTTCCCCACGCTCTGCCTTAAATCCAACAACCTTCCTCCTGTTCGTGTTTGAGGCACTCTTTAGAAGTTGTTTTGTTTCCAAGACAGGGTTTCTCCGTGTAGCCCTGGCTGTCTCAGAACATGCTCGGCAGACCAGGCTGGCCTCGAACTCAGAGATCTTCCTTCCTCTGGCTCCTGAGTGCTGACATTAAAGGCGTGCGCCACCCAGCTCCAGGTGCTCTTAAACACGTGTCAAAGTTAGCTTGTCCACACGAGTTCCTGCTTCTGGACTGCCCATTAGTGTTCCCGAGGCTGCCTCATTCTCTAGCCTACCCTGCACATTTTAAATACTGTGTGACTGCCTCTACTGTCAAAGCTGGAATCTTTTCTTTGCTCATTGTTCCCTGGGGTCTTCAGGACCATTCTCATTTCAAACAAAACTGCCATTGAATGTTTGATCCAAATTCCATTAAACTGATACATTGCTTGGGAAAGAGTGAGGTTGCTCCTTGTTTTCATTTTTCCTTTTTTTTTTTTTTTTTTTTTTTTAAAGAATTAACTATTACACACAGACACACACACAGACAGACACACACACACACAGACACACACACACACACACACACACACACGAGTACTCTGTAGCTGTCATCAGACATGCCAGA
Organism: Mus pahari; assembly: GCF_900095145.1. Taxonomy (NCBI): domain Eukaryota; kingdom Metazoa; phylum Chordata; class Mammalia; order Rodentia; family Muridae; genus Mus; species Mus pahari. Next base: position 31,748,772 of record NC_034602.1, on the reverse strand, counting down.
AGAGGACATCAGAACCCATTACAGATGGTTGGGAGCCACCATGCGGTTGCTGGGAATTGAACTCAGGATCTCTAGGAGGAGCAATCAGTGCTCTAAACCGCTAAGCCATCTCTCTAGCTCAGTTCCTGTTTTTGTGCTAAGAGTGTTTCCCTCCTCATTTTGGGTCTCCTTTATATCATTTGGTTGTAGTGACTGGAGTGCTATATTTCTTTTCCCCTCTTCTTATTGTTAATATTATCTACAGCTGCAGTTCTTGGACAAGCCAGGCAGCTGCCCTATCTGCCACACACCGATCTTCTCTGCTGCTGTGTTCTTCACTAAGAAAATAGACATTGTAACGGTGTAGCAAGTGATTCCTAAGCTCTTCTGTTTCCTGTCTAGTGGGATTTCTTTTTGGCATTATGTTTTCAAACTGGTGATTGGCAGGTTAGTATATGCTGATCTGGGACTCTTTTTTACGTCCTAGTAATGTCTGTCATTTGCTTAGCTTGAGAGTTCGAAATGATGGCTGTGGATAGCATCCTCGGAGCTGAGGTCTCCTCTTCCTCATTAGCAGCCAACCCATCATTTCTTAATAGTGACATCCGTGACTGCTTGTGGTCTCAGGATGCTGCTACTTGACAGTGGCAGTCTATAGGGAGTTTTGTTGGATATACACACACACACACACACACACACACACATATATATATATATATATATATATATATATATATATATATGCACATACATACACAGAAACTGAGTTTCTGTATGGGTACTGGGATCCGATCTCAGATCCTCATCAAGATCTATAAATGCTTAAATCACTAAGACAATCCTCCAGCCTCAGTGATGATCTTAACACCCCACCCTCAAACTACTGCCTCTTATTTTGTTTCTTAAAGATCTGACTCTTGGCAGATCCATCTCACTGTCCTCTCTCTGTGAATTTGACCCTATCACTTCTAGAACTTTCAGTTTGCCACGTTCTTAAGAGATGGTTTCCTAAATAATTTGTCATTTTGATTGTAGTTAAGTCAAACTACTCAGGGCAATGTCTTCAATCCCATGTAACTCTGATTTTTTTTTTTTTTTATTGTCATTCGCTGTGTTTCGTTTTGTTTATAGAAAGTAGCTCATGAGTGCCTCCCTCGGGGAACCAGGAAGGTTGGTTCTGAGGTCAGTTTGTGATGAGCCCTGTAAACCCTCCATGTTCGTTTGCCTAAGAAGCGCAGTTTCTTCTCGGCGCAATAGATGCAGACCCAGCATGGAAAGTGATTGTCCCGGTGAAATAATTATTGTGAAATAACAAAAGACTTTAAATCAGAAAAATCACCCATGGTATTAGAAAGCAGAGATAACGGACGTGTGATCTGTCACAGAAGAGCGACCTTACAGGGACAGGTCCCAGGCAGTCACCCCAGGACAGCTACAGTGTCTCATGCCAGACAGCCCCAGGCTGCGTCTCATCTGTCACTCACTGTCTGAGGGGATTTGAGTAAGTTGCTGAACCTCTATGAGCACGTCTCCTTATCTATGTAGTGGGGTTAATGGTGGCGTCTCTTCCATGGATGTTCCACATATCAGGAAAAACACAGCAGTCTCTTGGTGCAGACATGCAGTCGGTGTGAAGTCGGTATTAGCTGTCACTCAGCTCATGTTCAGCACTAAGAATGAGTAGCTTTCGTTTCTGTCCGGTTTGAAACCTCATTTTGGGGGAGGTTTGACTCTAGTGCCTATGGCCATGAGGCAGTGGCCGGAGCATCCTGGCTTTCAGCCCACATCTCTTTAGTAGAACCTCTGGTTCCTCTGTGCAGGGATCAAGAGGAGCCCCCAGAGCACAGAACCCTAGGTGATGATGGCCCCTTTTGGTCTCCATTTACCTCAAGTGAACCCCACCCCAAGGGCATGAAAGCTCTTGTTCTCAACGAACTTTTGGAATTAACACATAGCACGCTTTGCTGAAATCAGGAAGGAAAGAACTTTTTGGGGGTGTGTGTGGGGGGGATCAAGAATATATTCATCTGGGGGAATTTATTTCAAGTCTCTGTACCTGGTAGACGAGCCCTTAGTCTCCCTGACTCGAAGGTTACACCTTTCTTTGGTAAAAGAAAGATTCTCACATGAGAGAACCCCTCACCTGCTTCTATAGCCCAGGAAAATACCAAATCTGTTGTGAATACACCTTTGAATTCTCATTTTATATGTGTCTATCTGTCTGTCTATCTCTGTCTTTGTATTCTCTCTCTCTCTGTCTATGTGGACATGTATTTGTACATATTATACATATCTTTTTGTGTATGTGTGTGGGTACACATGTGTATATGACATATGTACATGTTGATGGCAGAGGACCACTTAGTTGTCATTCTGTAGGCAATGTCCATCTTTTTTATTTTTAGACTGTGTCTCGCACTGGCCTGGGACTCACTAAGCAGGCCAGGATAGTAAACCAGCAATCCCCAAGAACCACTCATCCCCAAGCCACGCCGTGCCTACAGGATTATGCTTGGAAGGCAAGCATCCCTTGGCCCACTTGTGTATTCTTAATGTCACATCAGAGTCTAAAGGCCATTATTAAATGGCACTCGGCCCTCAAATTTCCTCATTAGACATGTGGGTTCTCATCCCTGGGCCATCCCTGAGCCCTGGAACTTGCCTTTGTGCTTCCCCTCCAGCTTCCTTCCATCTCTGACTGTGTCATCCTCCAAGGTCCCATCCAAGAGCAGTGCTCTTCTTGAGGTGCCTTCTCTCCTGCCAGTAACTAGAATTAGCCTTTCCCACAAAAGACTCCTTCCTCTAACTCTCTTCATTGCACATTCTAATTAAGTGATTATTCCCGTTTCTTACTTTCCAGAACATGGTGATCAAATGTCTCTTTTGTATTGTCATAGATCCAAAGGCATAGTCTGCCCCCTTGAGGAAGAGGAAAGGCATCTTTTTGACCTTGAATTTTCTAGTGCTTCCAAGGATCCAACAGGACCCCACAGTACTGGTTTGAATGGGAATGGTCTCCATAGGCTCATATATTTGAATGCTTGGTCTCCAGTTGGTGGAACTGTTTGGGAAGGGTTAGAAGGTGTGTCTCTATTGGAGGAGGCGTGTCATTAGAGGTGGGCTTTGAGATTCCAAAAGCCCATGACATTCCCAGTTAGCTCTTTCACGCTGATCCACTGTTGTCTAAACATGTACTCCCTCAGCTACTGCTGCGGGGCTGTGCCTGCCTTCTCCACCACGCTCCCCACCGCGATGGTCATGAACTCACCCTCTGAGACTGTCAGCAAGCCCCTAATTAAATGCTTTCTTTTGTAAGTTGCCTTGGTCATGTGTACTTTCACAGTAATAGAAAAGAAACTATGATACCTGCCCCGTGTTATGGGCTGGGAGGTGAATAGCCAACTTCTACTGGCCACCAAGTGCTTATGCTGTCTCTCTGGGGGTAAACCACCTCTCCTGACTTCCAGTCCTCTGTACATCAAAAGCAGTCTCAGTGTCAATTTAGCTCTGAGGCTCCTGGCTGCCTGAACTTCTGAATTTGGTGATTCATGCCTCCAGTGGGGGCCACTTTACCTCCAGAGACCGCACAGCCTATCTGCAAGCAAGGGAGCAAAAGAAGCGAAGATAAATTTAACAGTTCTTGAAGTCGTGTCAAATGGAATTGTAAAGGAAGCCTTTGAAGCTTGTCTGAACCCAGCTATCCTATCTCTGAAGGGCCACAGGGGAAATGATTAGGAAGGTTGCTCTTCGAGGACTTGACTTTGAGGAGGAGTTAGATTCTGGAAGTGAGTCACAAGCCCCGGACAACTGTGCCTTCACTCTCTGGCCACCACGCCCCTTGTGCTGCTTTCTCTTGCAAATGGTCTCCCAAGTTCTGCCACTTTGCAGCTGAACCCAGTGCTCCTGAGATTTCTGCCTCATATAGGCCCGTGACCACTGGAATGGGCCTTCGGACCATGGCAGGTTCCTGGCATCCATCACCCTTGCCTTCCATAGACACACAATTCTTCTTATGTTTTTTTCTGTCCTAGCACACTGGACCCCACAGAGAGGAGCCAGAGAAAGCCTCTGCAGGCAGGACCCCTCAGGGTTTAGAAAAGCAAGTGTTAGAACACAGAGGAGTGACCTGTTTGGCTCTAAGAGAACCCAGGAGTGGGAGATCCACGGGGACAAATGCAATGGAAATCTTTCTAGATAGGGTGGCATCTACCTTGTAGTGTGAGGGGCAATCACTCAGTGGAAGGGAAGGAGAACATGGTTCCAGGCCGAGAGAACAGCCAGTGCAAAGCCAAAGAAATCAAGAGAGTCTAATACATTTGACAACTGAGAATGCTTCAGTAACCACATCTAGGATACAGTGCCTGTGGATGAGAAGGGCAGGCCAACTGCTGTCTCATGTACAGTAGCACAGTGGGACGTGAGCTGAACTGGATGTTGGGAAGTTGTAGGAGAAAGCCTGGCCTCTGCTTCTCTCCAGCTGTGTGACCTAGACAAGCAACTTCAGCTCTCTGAGGCTCAGAATCTGGGTCTGTAAAATGAAAACCACCTACACTCCGCGGAGCCAATGGAACCATTAAATGAGATGCTGTGTCCTCTCCTGGGATCCATTAAATGAGATGCTGTGTCCTCACCTGGAATCCATTAAATGAGATGCTGTGTCCTCACATGGAATCCACAGCTGACAGCCATCATGCCAAACTGACTGTAATGACCATTAAATGGAAACCATTTTCCCCGCCTGCATTCAGAAGTCCCGGATCTGGGAGTCTAAAATCCCATGTTGATCTGTTCTCATCTCAAAGACCATGCAGCTTCTTCTCCTTCCTAGACTGGCCCGGCTCTCCCACATCCCACACTGCTCCAGCATTAACTACCCTGAGAATCCTTGTTCCCTTCTCTACATCTCCACCATCTGCCTCAAGGAAGACACAACTCGAACAATTTATAGAAAGACACTTTCCCTGGCTCTTCTGAAAGGGATGGAGGTATGAGGCTGAGCCCAGGCACTGCTCTCAGCAAAGCTTCTCTGCATCCACTGAGCATTCACACAGATGGCTTCCACTGGAAGGTTCATCCTGGGAGAGGCCCTGTTGTTTTTGCCTCACTCCAACTTCCTCTTGATTGTCTTAGGGTTTCAGTTGCTATGATAAACACTATGGCTAGAGACACCTTAAGGAGAAGAGGGTTAATTTCTGCTCTCGTGTCTGATCACAGTCCACACTTTAGGGCAGTCAGGATAGGAACTCAAGGCAGGAACCTAGAGGCAGGAACAGAAAGAAGCAGAGGCCATGGAAGAACACCATTTACTGGCTTGCTTAGTCTGCTTCCTTATAGCACCCAGGATGGGCTGACCCACTCACATCAATCACTGATTAAGAGTGCAGGCTTCCATACAGCCCAGTCTTTTGGAGACAATGTTTCAATTGAGTGGGGCATTCCCACTCCCATGTCCCATGCGTCCATTGCTCACACCCCAACCCTCCCCATGCATTATGTATTGTGATGGTCTTAGTTTTCATATCTGAGGCCTTCCCGCCTGTCTTGTTTCCTCTGCAGGGGAACAGCACCTTCCTTGCACTGTGTGTGTCTCTTGCTGCAGAACTCCTTCTCTTTCTTCCGGTTCTTTTTGTCTCTTCCCTCTGTGCTAGCGATGCTTTCAAATGTCTGCTGCTTTTCTCCACCTTTAAAACAGTGCCGATTCACTTAGACTTGAGCTTTGTACAAGGAGATAAGAATGGATCAATTCTCATTCTTCTACATGATAGCTGCCAGTTGTGCCAGCACCATTTGTTGAAAATGCTGTCTTTTTTCCACTGGATGGTTTTAGCTCCCTTGTCAAAGATCAAGTAACCATAGGTGTGTGGATTCATTTCTGGGTCTTCAATTCTGATCCATTGATCTACCTGTCTGTCGCTGTACCAGTACCATGCAGTTTTTATCACAATTGCTCTGTAGTACAGCTTGAGGTCAGGCATGGTGATTCCCCCAGTTTCTTTTATTGTTGAGAATAGTTTTTGCTATCCTAGGTTTTTTTATTGTTCCAGATGAATTTGCAAATTTCCCTTTCTAACTCAGTGAAGAATTGAGTTGGAATTTTGATGGGAATTGCATTGAATCTGTAGATTGCTTTTGGCAGGATGGCCATTTTTACTATATTAATCCTGCTAATCCATGAGCATGGGGGATCTTTCCATCTTTTGAGATCTTCTTCAATTTCTTTCTTCAGAGACTTGACTTGAAGTTTTTGTCATACAGATCTTTGACTCTACTTCCTGCTAAGGCATTGGACTTAGTGAGTCAGGAGAATAGGACAATCAGAGCTTGTCTCTTTTTTTTTCAGATTCCTGGATAGGCATTATCTCCATAGGACAGACTCTCAGAGCATCTCAGGAAGTTGGTCATAGATGATGTGCTCCACATAGTCCTGTGCTCCACGACTCATTTATTCTTTGGTTTTGTGTGTGTGTGTGTGTGTGTGTGTGTGTTGCAGTTCTGAGGACCAAGAGCATATGAGAAGCTGGGAAACTGGTGGCATGAGAAATGCTAGAGGCATAAGGCCTTGGCTAGGATGCCCTACTGCTGCCTTGCTGACCCATCACTGTCCCAGATCTTTCCACTTCCTTCCGAGAATGTCTGGGAGTAAAGGTTTGGTGGTGGAATGGGTTGAAGGATCAAGGTATTTTCATCATTAAAAATTAAACTGTGGAGCTGGGCGTGGTGGCGCACGCCTTTAATCCCAGCACTTGGGAGGCAGAGGCAGGCAGATTTCTGAGTTCGCGGCCAGCCTGGTCTAAAAAGTGAGTTCCAGGACAGCCAGGGCTATACAGAGAGACCCTGTCTCAAAACAAAACAAAAAACCAAAACCAAAACCAAAACAAAAACAAAAATAAATAAACTGTGAAGAGAGTGTCCTGTCCTAGGCTTATACCCAGTCCTGAGATGTGTTCCATATACCTAACTCAGATGCTACTCTCCCTGGACTTGGGGCAGGGGACAGCAAATGTGACTTTAGACCAGCTCTTAAGTTAGTGTGGATCATATAGGCTAGTTGAGCCAGGCTCATTTTCTAGCTGAGCGAACTGGTTCAATAAAGAGCAAGTCCGAGATCCCACAGCTAGGAGCACAAGAATCACAATGTAAACTTGGGTCTAATTTCACAGCCTTCCTCTGACCTTGGACTCCAGCATCCCCAGATGAATCCAAGGTCACGGGAGCATGGATAAGTAAATTCAGCCTCATCTGAAATCAAACCTCAAACCTTATGGATCTCCGAAATTCAGGGTTACCAAGGAGAAATCCAATCTGTACAGAGTCTGTGTGCATCCTTGCACGTCCCCTACGCTCGAAATCATCCCTCTGTGTCCCGCTGCATTTGCAAGCCTTCTTACTTTGAGTTCTCAGGGCAAACAAAGAGAACAATGGGACTCAGAAGCCAAGGTGATTCAACTGGAAAACAGGAGGCTGGTGAAGGGATTAATCATGGGTTTCAATTCCAAGGAGAGTGGCTTTGGGAACAGCAGGTAGCTAACTCCTTAGGAAGTAAGAGAGAGAGAATTTTACAATTATAGTCATGGAATTTGGGTGTGCCTCAGCAGGTTACAGCTACACAGTGGCCTGTTTGACCCTGAGGAGAGCAGAGGTTAAGGGGACAGAGCTGATGACCACCTGCCAGGGTTCAGCCCCACCCCCACAGCTATTTATAGTGTATAATTTATAGTGTATATAGGGAGTGTAAATGTCAGTGGGGTAGAAAATTCTCAGTACTTTGGCTTCTTCAGCTGAGAATCAGGAGAACTAGCAGGGATGCCAAAGACTCTGTAAATCTGTCCAAACTCAACAATGTCCCATCTAAGAGTCTGGCTAGGGGTGGTTCATAGGGTCAGTGACCTTTAAAACCAGTGTGGAAATTTGACTCTCTTTCAAATAGGAGTAGAATAAAGTTGGTTTATGAATAGCTTTTGCTGTAAGACTTCCCAGCAGCCCCCTAGCCTCAGGTTCCTTATCTATAAAATGGGAATAACAGAGACTTGTCTTGAGAACCAAGCAAGGCAGAAGACAAGCAACCCTCTCTGGAAGCAGGAGACAGTGGTGGACAGGAGGGGACGAGCACTGTATGTATAGGAATGTGGGGTCCCCATTTGAGGTTCTGACAAAGACATACCATACAAGGGACATGTCCATGGATCGTAATACCATTATTGATAACAGAAGGAAATGGGGTAATAATATAAACTTGTAAAGGATCTTTCTTTTTGTAGAAATAGAATCAGGCTATGGATGCACACCAAAAATATCTAAAACAAATATGGTCATAAGGAATGCAGATGTTTTAGAAGACAGAACAGGCTCTTGGAGAACAATTTGGAGGAGGAGGAAAGATTGCTATGCCACACTCAGGTGGCCATGCTGTACCCCAGGGCACTGTGAAGCTGTGGCCATCAGGGCCCTTCCTTGGGAAGTGGCTGGAGATGGGAGTGGCAAAGTCACAGCTGATGGAGCTCTTTGACAACGGAGCCCCAGCTCCTCCATACTCTGAGATCACTCAGATGTGCCGCAAAGCCACCTTCTCAGGGTGGCCCGGCTTTGCATACAGCATCTATCTCACAGTTTGCCTGATACCTGCACCTGTATCTTCCTTTGATGGAGGAGTACCTGCTGTGTTGTTATGAGCCATTGGAGCTGAGTTTGAGTGATGCCTGATGAATTCTGCTCAGGGGACAGATTTAGCCTAATAGACCCGACACAAAAAATCCCCTAGCTAGGTTAGCAGCTGCCAGGCCTGAGAGAGCTATAGCTTTGTTTTGCTTTGAACTGAAGGACAGTAACAAGGGTCGAGCCTATGCAGGGTCAGAAGAGCTAACCCATCTACTTCTCAAGGGATCTCCTATGCATTCCCGACCATTCAGGGCTCAGGTTTCTCTCTAATAGAGCTGCCTAGGGGGATCTCAATCATGTTACTATAAAGTGTCAGCTCTTCTTTACTAGGATGCCATATAGGAAAAGCTTAAGTTTAAAAATACGTCAAGAACAGCCGGGCGTGGTGGCACACGCCTTTAATCCCAGCACTCGGGAGGCAGAGGCAGGCAGATTTCTGAGTTCGAGGCCAGCCTGGTCTACAGAGTGAGTTCCAGGACAGCCAGGGCTACACAGAGAAACCCTGTCTTGAAAAACCAAACCAAACCAAAACAAAACAAAAAAAGTCAGGAATGTCTGGGGGGGGTGGGGGTGTCTCTCGTCTCTAGCAGCTACATCCATGTCACCTGTCACTTTGCCCAACACATTCAGTCTACCACATGTGCTGAGCACCTGCCATGCTTTGAGCACTGGCAGAGACATCAAGGTGGGAGACTAGGGGTGACTCTTGGGAAACCCAGTCACTGGAAGAAAGAACACTGAAAAACAAAGTAATTCGATTTTTCATGGAGCTGTATAGAGAACTCATCCCACTGACAGCCTCCCGGGCACAGACCATGAGTATGAAGAGATATAAAGAATGCCCTTGGCATCTCCAAAGAGCCTTGGAGATAGCATCGTGAAGGTTCACATTCAGTCACAACCAAAGCAGCCTCCCCCAGTAGCCAGTGTGGCCTGGTCACCTTCAGGTCCCCTGCTTCATTTCTCTGGGATCCCTGGATACTAGGTGTTGTACAACACTAAGAACTTGACTCTGTGAGATCCATGATGCCTACTGTACTTTAAAATGGTGGCCTTCTCGTAGTCTAGGAGGGGATTACATAGAAAGAACTAAAGTCTTCTATAGCTTGGGAGAAATAGGACCTAGAAGTCTATTTTTAAAACAGAGGTCTTGCCATTGACAGAGCAAGACATAGTTATTAGAAACACCCACAAATCTTCCCCACTGGGGTGTTAAACCTCGTCTTGGTTAACAAGATGACCCACATCTGTGCTCCTGGGAACAGTGGGTACAAGGACCCTGACGTGAAGCCACTGAGCTGGGGCCCTGTGTCCCTTCTCATTGCCTCAGGCCTTCACTGGCCCCTCCAGAGCTGACACCCGTGGCCTCGGTGCCACCTAGGGGAGGACAATACGCAGTTGTCTGATCAGTTACCAAAGTAGCAGGTCTCTTCATTCAGACTTTGTTTTGCTTAACTCCCCTTACTACGCATCTCTCCCTCATCTCTATCCCTTAGGACCCCATACCCTTTGCCCACTATACTCTCTTTCCCTCTCATATGCACCCCTGCCCTGCCCACCCACTCACACTGCCCTCACTGCCCTCCCTTAAAGCCTTTCTCTCTCTCTCTCTCTCTCTCTCTCTCTCTCTCTCTCTCTCTCTCTCTCTCTTCTCAAGTGACTCTTTCTGGTTTCCTAGTCTTTATCAACATTTACGCCCATCCAGGTGGATGGCGAGAATCTGGGATCCACGAGAGAGAGAGAGAGAGAGAGAGAGAGAGAGAGAGAGAGAGAGAGAGAGAGAGAATGCAGTATTTGTTTTCATATGGTTACCTTGAATGATATGTTTTTAAAACATAAAAACAGCCTGAGTCTGAGGCTACCCTCTAGGAGTAGCAACTGAAACCGGGTCAGTGCATGAGAAAGCCCCTCCCACTCTCATTTGTTTCCCTGATAGAGAAGGCAGCTGTTGGATGCCACTGCAGCTTGAGATGCTGGTTTTTGGCTCATGTTAGTATACTGCCAAGGAACATCAGGGATGGCCCCTTGCACCAGGAAGACAGATGGTCAAATCCAGCTCACCTGACTCCAGCTCCTGTCAAGCAAAACAAGGCTCCTCTGGCGACCTTGAGGCCCCTCCTAGGACAGCTTAGGGTATTGTCCAAGGCCATAGCGATTGGTGTATAAGCAAATTCAGATCTGAGCCGCCTGCTCAAGAACAAGGTTCTTTGCCACTCACTGGGTGACTGTGAGCCAAGCTGAAAGGCCTGCCTTAATTATGGTGGTTTTTACTGCTTCTTCTCAGAATGCTTCTGTGTGATATTTTCATGTAACCTACGCATCATCTTGAGACTCATTATATTACCTAATGCCATGCAAATGCTATGTAAATACTTGTTACGCCATATTGCTTAGGGGATGATGACAGAGAAAGGCATCTGTCTGTGAGTATTCAACACAAATTATCATTTTTTCCCCTGAATATTTTCAATCCACAGTGGGTGGTGAGTGCAGAATGCACAGGCAGAACTAACAGACTGTCCATTGTTCTCTACCATGGTTTAAAATGGATCACTGAAATATAGTTTGCATGCCAGTTTATAGTAAAAACCCTGTGGTTTTTAGAATATTCACAAAATGATACCACCAGGGCCCATCTACATTCAGAACATTCCATGACATCTAAACAGACCCTATCTGTGTCTCTTGGCACTCCTCACCCATGGATTGTTCCCTCTGATCTTTCACAGATCACTCTCTTTGCATGGTCTTCTAGTCACAAGCCTCCTCAAACTGAGCAGCCTGGCTTGGCCTCACCTGTCATTCAAAGGGAGATGCAAGAACTAAGCTGGCCGCTGAGTACACATACTCACTAGCTTCAGAGGGGTGGAGGGAAGATTGGAGTCACCTTGGAGATGAGGGCTGAGCCAGCACTGGCTGAGTGTCCTGGCAGGCCCCTTCTGACTTGCTCTGTGCTTCAGGGGTCCCTGCTGCTGCACCCTGGTAGTGTCTGGTACTCTCATGGGCTCCCTGCCATCAGGGCTCTACAGTGGGTCTCAGAAAAGCTGACAGGGACAATCGGTTGTGGGAAAAGGACAAGTAGTCACTTACACCCAAGGGCTCTGAGCTCATTGGTCCTGACCTGAATAGGCTAGCAGACTTCTGCCTGTCGTGTGAAGACTTTCCAGGTTCCAGTGTGTCATTCTCTCCTGGGATGTCTTCTTTTCCCGTTTGAGGAAATAAAACACACTAAGTCTTCAGCTTGCAGCTAGAACCTTTTGTTTTCCCCATCTACACTACCCAGGGTGACATGCTCCTATGCAGTGTACACAGCTGGAGAATATTTATAAAGCTGTGTGACAAAGACAGGGAAGGATGTCACCTTGATGGGCACAAGAACACATGTTCCACGGTGCATTTAAATTGCACGATGTGCATTAAGTTGCACTGCACACATTAAGTTGATGATATGTGTTGGAGGTAGCCATTTCTCTTTCCCTGCCAGTGAAAACTGAAGGCCCTCCATACATAAGGGTCACCCTTCCTTCCCCTATCTTCAGTGACAATAGGAGGATGGTGGATACTGCGCCAGAGGAGTTTTGGTCCAGTTTTTACATTCAAGCATGTCTGACTCTGTGTCAATGGCAAGCCATGCTGGAGGAGTGGAAGAAATCCAATGAGACCGCCCCTCCCAGGTTGGCTGTGGTGGCCTGGCTGCCAAGATCCATCTGCTTTACAGAGACTATCCATGGGGACTCTGAGGCCACCCAAACCCAGTCTTCTCTTGCTTCTCTTAGCTGTTGCCAGTGGGGACAAGTTGAGTAGGGCGGCTTCCTGCAGAGTCCAAGCTGCTCAGTCCAGTGTCCCCAGTGAAACGACGAAAGGCCCCTCCATCAGCAGCGTCTTCTCCTTACAGGAGAGCACCTGGCCATACCTGTTCGGAGTGATCATTGTCCCTGCCTTGGTCCAGCTGGCAAGCCTGCCATTTCTCCCTGAGAGTCCACGCTACCTCCTCTTTGAAAAGCACGATGAAGCAGGAGCCATGAAAGGTAGGGTCCTTCCCTTTCATCACACAATGCCAGCCTATGCCTGGGTCACAGCAAGATGCTATAGAGTAGAACAGGGCAAGTGTCAACATCTCTGAATGCATGGTGCCGAGGGACACCCACTCTTGTCACCTCCCCAGCTGCAGACACAGTTCAGATGGCAGAGGCTCTGCAGTGTGAAGAGGGTGGTTGAAAAGAGCCTAAGAGGTATGATTCCAGAAAGCAATTGGACTTGCTGGAAGAAATGGTGTCCTTTCTATAGCAACATGATATAGCCTGGCTTGGGAGAACTCCTTTCTACCTGCATAGATAAGGAAGGACCCTTGGGAGGGGCTTCAATTACATTTAGTCAGAGTGGACAATAGGAATGCAGTGAGTGAATGAGACTCCAAAGTCTGATATCACAGCCCAGTAGGAATGTGTATATACAGGTATAACTGTATGTGTGTTTGATATATGTATGTACTAGCTAGTTTTGTGTCAACTTGACACAGCTGGAGTTATCACAGAGAAAGGAGCTTCAGTTGGGGAAGTTCCTCCATGAGATCCAGCTGTAAGGCATTTTCTCAATTAGTGATCAAGGTGGGAGGTCCTCTTGTGGGTGGTGCCATCTCTGGGCTGGTAGTCTTGGGTTCTATAAGAAAGCAGACTGAACAAGCCAGGGGAAGCAAGC
>NC_034602.1:31726581-31733895 GCF_900095145.1 Mus pahari | reverse complement strand
TCTCAATTAGTGATCAAGGGGGGAGGTCCTCTTGTGGGTGGTGCCATCTCTGGGCTGGTAGTCTTGGGTTCTATAAGAGAGCAGACTGAACAAGCCAGGGGAAGCAAGCCAGTAAAGAATATCCCNCCATGGCCTCTGCATCAGCTCCTGCTCCCTGACCTGCTTGAGTTCCAGTCCTGACTTCTTTCAGTGGTAATCAGCAATGTGGAAATGTAAGCTGAATAAACCTTTTCCTCTTCTACTTGTTTCTTGGTCATGATGATTTGTTCAGGAATAGAAACCCTGACTAAGACATTGTATTAAGTCATAATACATGATAAATACTATACCTACACCTGGTAAAAAGAACAAAGATAATGAGATGCGGGCCTTGCTGTGAAACATAATACTGAGATCTGCATTTCTATCAATAACAGTACCAATTTCACTCCAGATGTTCAGCAAACAATTGTGGTTTTTTGTTGTTGTTGTTGTTTGTTTGTTTGTTTTTGTTTTTTTTTGTTTTTGACATACTGAGTGTTGGGTCAGGCAATGGGAAAGACAGGATCATAAGATGGCATCCCTGCATCCTGGGGTAATTGGAATGGTCTGTTAGGATGGGCAGACATGTCTGAGGAGAGAGAGCGTATACATGGTATCCTGGGGTAATTGGAATGGTCTGTTAGGATGGGCAGACATGTCTGAGGAGAGAGAGAGTATACATGGTATCCTGCTTGCCTACCATGTGCAAAGTCGTGGGTTCAATCTCCAGTCCTCCCCCCCCCCAAAAAAAAAATAAGAAAACTCCAGGTGTGTGTGGTGGAGCATGCGTGTACACCCAATATTCTGAAAACTAAGGCAGGAGTGTTGTTTTAAAAAACAAAATCCCAAATGTTCAATTTTACCAATGAAGACTTGGGAGCCAGATGTTGTTGGTGAAGGCTTTCTAGTTCAGAAAGGGATAGAAAGCACCCAGCTGATCATTCTACTCCACTAATGTCCCAGAAGTAAAAAGCCCTCTTTTCTTCTCCATGCTGTCTTAAATGCCCTTCAATCCAACGTCCCTCCTTTCTACATCCTGTGTTTTCTTATTATCACTCCCTGTCAACTGGCTGCTTGCTCTACCTATAATAGACTTTATTTAATCCTGTTTCCAGAAAGTTCTTGGATTAAAGGTGTGTGCTAGGGCTGAGCCGAACTACAACAAGAAACAGGTTTTTCCAGTTCACAGTCTTGGTGTTCACAATGGGATCAAATATCCTGCGGCACAGGAGGATCCTCATGAGCTCAAGGACAGTCTAGGTCACAGAATAAGAACCTGTCTTAAAAATAAAAAGATGGAGAGACACCACCCATGAGTGCAAAGTGGGAAGTACTTGCATATTTCTAGGAACCTAATGTGAAATCATGTTGTTTAAAGCAAATCACATGATCATGTTCCAAGTCAATGGGAGGTGGCTACACACTCAGAAGACAAAGGACACCATTAAAGAAAGGCCATGAATTGGGGCCAACATTTTAATAGGTCCCATGGGCCCCTTCAGACATCTCCACTCAATCCCACTACCCATTCACAGTAGCCAGGGATCAAGTCCTAGCACTTGATTTTATTTATTTAAGAGACACTATCTAAGCCTAAAACTGGGGGCAAGAGTCCAAACCCATCGCAAGAGGAAGGGCAATTAATTGAGTAGAAATGTAATGCCATTATGGTAAATGTGATAGGCAAATAGATACGTCATAGACTTTATAGATCAGGGCCACGGAGATCGCCATGATAAAGTACATCCAGGTCTCATCTTCTAAAGTGGCTGCCGTCACCCTGCACTCCAGCCAGAAGTGGACAAATGAGAAGGGATGCAGAGTTCCCTCTTGGCAGTGTCACACACTTCTACTCATGTCCCCTTAGATGCAACATGATCTCATAGCCTCTTTTCCCTACATAGAGTCTGGGAATGTAGTTCTTCAGCCATCTGCTACCACAGATGTCAGGGCTTTCTCCAAGGGGAGAGGGCAATGAGGGTGATGTCTAGATGCTCCAGATCCTACCAGATAGGTAGAGAGTGAGAATGGCTTGGTGACTGACTCCGGCTAAGAGAAGCCACGTGGAGGCCCCCAGAGGTTGATAGCTTATGGCTCTATATAAGAAGCCATGGTAAGCACAGCACAACATGAGGATGAGCTGGTACATGAAGAACAAGCCTTGAAAGTCCAATGACAAATCACCAGGACATTTAAGCGAAAGAAAAGCTCTGAAGTTCATGTGAACTGCTTCTAGGCATCGGGCATGGAAGGGCAGTCAGGGAGACGGAACAGCAGAGGGAAAGGTGTGCACACTTCATGGTGCATCATTTAAGGCAGAGCCCTGAGACCAACAGTTATACCTGTTCTGCATCTTCATCGAGCTCCACCTCTGCGTGACTGTATACACCTCTGTATACCTCTGCATGGAGGGTCCATGCAAGTCTGACTATCTGGGCCTCGGCTCTAGCCATCCCAGAGGACCTGGGCTCTTCTTTGGAATGAAGTGTTTCAGTGGTCCAAGCAAAGCTTGTATTCTCAGCTCATTTAAGGCATGAGAGAAGGAAAAGAGTGGTTTAAGGAAATACTGACGTGTAGCATGTGTTGGTGATATAGTAGTGAGCATATCTGCCTTCCTAAGCCTGGTGTAGTCATCAGGTGTCTAGTGCTGGGGTAGTGTCCATTCTCATAGTCCCATGGACGCTCTCCATCTTCTCCATGGCCTGGTCCTTTAGACCAAGCAAGGGCACTGACTGAGTCAGCTTCCTGTGGCTCAGCACCCAAGCCTCCCTGATCCTTGAACTCTGCCTTTACAAAAGCTCAGTGAGTCTTCAAGCTCTACAAATGACCCCCCACTGCTTTCAGCTCTTCATAGTGCTAGTGTGTGTAATGCAGAGAAATGGCGCCCACCACCCCCTCCTTATTAAAGGGTCTGCTTCCTATTTTCTAGAGCCTGAACCTGTGGCAAAGGCATGGTGTGGCCATTAGCCCTTACACCCCTGTGGCTAAGTATGTAATACAAGCAATGTAAAGAGAAGGGCAGTTTCAGAGGCTTCTGTTCATCATAGCAGGAGACATGGCAAAGCAATTCACATGTGATAATCAGGAACCCAAACTGAGCCTTCACAGGCAGGGGTCAGATGGAGACAGCTCCCAAAGGCACATCAGCAGGTGGCCTACTTCCTCCAGCCAGGCCCCACCTTCCACATTTCCCTTGTCCCCATGGTCTCTTCAAATTTAATATCCATCAGTGGATTAAACTATTCATCATCTCAGAGCCCTCTTGATCTAGTCTTCTCTGGAAGCCACCCAGAGTGGGTGACTCTCAACCCCATTCGGCTGACAGTCAAAGTTGAAGGTGACACAAGTCAGAGGAATGAAGGTCACTGGTGGAATCAAGGCTGCCCATCAGCTGGATTCAGACTGGAAGAGGGGACAGTACATACCATTACAGGGATCCTTCTAGAAAGTAGGATTGGAGGCAGAGGGAGAATCAGAGAGACGTCCTCATGAGAAGGACTTGGCTGAAGGAGAGCATCTTTCAAGATGACAGGACCGGGCCATGGGTCAGGCTACATAGGCAGCAATGGAAGCTAGAGACCGTCAAGAAACTCACCTGTGTGCCCTGTCTGTGGCACTAAGCTCGTCAGATTCATTATGTGACTGACATGAAGTACTTCCAGCCTGGCTTTGACAATGGCTGGGCCACAGGAAATAGTTCTGTCATTTTCCCAGGAGGCTCCACCAAAGAAATAGTTCTGAGTTTCCTGGTAGCTAGGAAGAAAGAATAACTTGGCTTCTCCGTGGACTCTCTCTTCCGTGTCCCAGGAAAACAAGATATGGATCAAAGTCAGGTAGGGTCCTGAGTGCTGAGGCCTGCTGGTAAGAGTCCATTGGGAACCTGATGCCTTCACAGGTCACCTCGTGCCAAGAGCCACTGAAGAGAAGCCCTGGGTTCCAAAGAGGTGGTAACAGGGAGCTTGGGAAGAGAGCTTCCTGGAGTAGGTGACATCTGAGTGGGTGGGGAGATGATTGACATGAGCCAGGCGAGGATAACTGTGGACTGTGTGCAGTTAGGTTGATGCTACCGCATATGAACACATATGGCTGGCTCGAGCACACACAGACCAGGGAGGAGGCCAGCGCTCTTGCTCAAGCCTCCCATGGCTGTCATTCATGGGGGGGGGGGGCAATCTTCTCATGCGTCCCAGCTCAGAGTGGCCCTCCGGGAGCTTGCCAGTTCTGTCTCTGTGGTGCTCATTCTAATTCCTTCTTGAGGACAACCACATATATATTTCTGTCATGTGACTGTCCAGGTCACACAGGGACAGAGGTAGAACTGCAGAAGAACCCAGCTCTCACCCATCCCAGCAGGAGCATGTGACCATCATGGTATTCTGTCCACTTAAAGCCACACCTATGGAAATATGAATGAATTAGCGGCTATACAAGGGCACAGAGAATTCAGATCATCCGCAGTCCTGGAGGAAGAGGGCTGTCCCTCTATTTTGAGATGTACTGAGGACATGACAGTACAGAAGGGGGTCATCTCATCTCTGACCACCTCCTGTCCATGTCATTGCTTGACCAGAGCTTGCACCACCCACACAGACTCACGGCAGTGCTGGAGTGGAAATTCCCACTCTCCTGGGGACTTGACCCCTCGTTCCTCAGTTTCCTAAATGTTAAAAGGCAGTAAGGCAGAGTCGGCAGTGATCTGGTGTGGCTCGTGAGGCCCAGTTAACACCGTATCTCTAGCGACCCCCTTGTAGCAGCTGGAGCCCTGTCTCAAGCTTTTCTTAATTGGTCAGTCTTTGCGGCTCAACCTCTACCACGCAACAGCCCTCAGGAGCTGAAGCTAAATGGAACTGAACCAAGTCTCTCCTCTCAGCCTCTCTATTCTATGAGATTTTTTTTTTTCATTGTTCTTTTGAGGTGTGTGGAAAACCTGATCAGACAGCTTGTTCTCCTGAGGTCCTCTGGGGCACATACACCCTAAGTCCCTGATGGCAGTAGCTCTAGCAACACCCACCTTCCAAAGCTGTTGCAATGGGAAGAAGGTCTGTGAGGTGCATGGCACATAGTAGGCACAGAAAATGCCAGGCTCCTGATTCTCTGGGGTTCCAATCCTGCTTTGGTCATGGCAAGTCTGTAAGGGGCGATAGATCGGAATCTCTCACTACTCTCAGCCCAGAAGCAAACTGGGTCACATAGATTTCATTCCAGATGAGAAATGAACGCATCCTTCCGTCTCAGATTCTTTAGCGTTAATGACTCAGTATGGGCAGGGCAGGAATAGGAGTGAGGTGAGGCTGTGGGAGGCTGCTTGCTTTCAAATAGAAGAAAGGGTGTGTCAGGTACCCTGGGAGAGGCCTGCATTTTTCAAAGACTAGGGTGAATGGTCTAGCGGAGGGCCGTCCTCCATAGACTGATGGCTTCCTGAGATGAGTGTCAACTACAGGTGACTGAGACCATTTCTTCCCTGGAGTGAACCCGTTAAAATTCAAGGTGTCTGTTCTGTCGCCTTCCCCTCAAAAACTGTCATCTCACCTGGTCCCAGCATCCACAGAGCCCGCACGTAGACAGAGACCCTCTTGTCCATCTGTCTTCCTATTGGGGCTGGGTCCACAGTACCTCTGAGGTAGTCACCAAGCCCCTGTGTACAGTTCTGGGATAAAGAACTTACAGTCTCCAAAGCCAGTCGGTCTGTCCTTAGACACGTGAGCCACGCAGTTCCTATGCTGGGCCAATGCCCTCACGTCAGATCTCCTTCCTGTGACCTTGTTCTGACCTTACCAAGGACAGCAAGAACACCACCCATACCCAGCCTCTGCCAGAAGTGCCCCAAGCTTTATACTGTTTTCACCAGCTTCCAGTTCTGACAGGGCTGAGTAAAAACAGAAGCCACCAGGGTGGCTGCTGCTTAGCTGAAAGCTGTGTGCATCCCCAACACCTTCCTGGCCAGCTTCCTGTGCCCCAGGTCTCCCTTCTCCAGAGACAGGCTACAGGAAAATGTTCTTCTTCAGAGGCTTAAGGTGGGAAAGGCACAATTCCACACAGCCCTCTTCACGCTTCTGGATACAGCGTAGGTCGTGCTAATCTTAGCTCACAGAGCTCGGGCTGATGAAACTGATGGCAGGGGCCAGCATGAGCAAAAGCCAGGGGTGTCTCCTGTATCCGCCTGGAACTCAGGATGCCTAGGGAGAAGAAAGGGGGAGGGGAATCAAAAGTTAAAGCAGGATTCATTCTTGTGAGGGACTGAAGGTTTGCACACCCCTAATTTATATATTGAGGTCATAAGCCCCAGTGGGATGGCATTCAGAAGCAAGGCAGAGGGATGGGGGGGGGGGAAGGATAGAAGAGCTGGCCATACATCACTCCAGAGAACTAACTCAATGGTACCTTCAGTTCAGACTTGTAGCCTCCAGACTGGAAGGCTATCTAAGTTTCAGCCTGGGCTAGTCCTTCCAGCCGCTCATGCCAACTAAGACCACTGCCAGCTCTGCCTTGCTGCCTTTTAACACTTAGGAAAGTGAGGAACAGAGGAATCGGGTCCCACAGGAGAGTGGGAATTTCCACTCTTGCATTGCTGTGAGTCTGTGTGGACGGGACAAGCTCCGATCAAGCAATGACATTGACATTACTCCCAGGGGCCATTACTGATGCTCAGAAGGAGACTCCAGGAACACCTGCTAGTCACAGGAACACTCCTGGCCTCTTCTGTCCCTGGTACCGTTTCCATTGCAGCTGCCACCCAGCTGTAAGACAGCTGTGAGCACAGATGTGGGCAGACATTTCCACACCGTCAACACACCCTATGTTCTCCATAGGCAGGAGCCCATCCAGCCCACATACAGTGCAGTGTGGATGCATGGGGAGTTAATTTCTTTCAGATGAGCATCCGGCCTCCACAGTGGAGGGCGTTCTGAGAGCTCTTCCTTCAGGGGCTGCTAGGAAGTCCAGTGACACCAACCCATCTGTGCCAGGCAGGTCTTCCATGACGTGTATTACACTGTTGGCCTCCCAGGCTTCATGCTTGCAGCCTCCTCATACAGAGCTCCCAGGCTGTGATTTCAGACACCCAACCTCAGGCCAAGTCCCTTCCCTGTTCTCATCTGAAGAATAACAACACTAACCTAACTACCTGGGGGAGGAGCGGGGTGGGGGATGGGGTGTCAGTCACGGGAGAACTAAATAAAGGTGAGAAGCCTACAGAATATGCTCTCTCTGTCTCTGTCTCTGTCTCTGTCTCTGTCTCTCTCTCTCTCTCTCTCTCTCTGTGTGTGTGTGTGTGTGTGTGTGTGTGTGTGTGTG
>NC_034602.1:31719191-31726142 GCF_900095145.1 Mus pahari | reverse complement strand
CAATAAACTTCCTCGTGTGTTTACAGCAAGTAGGTCTCAGCGTCCTACTGGGTGCGCGTCCTTCCCGAGACTGGAGCGAGGGGCTCCCTTCGGGGGTCTTTCAGGTTCTCCTTGGTTGTTTGTTTTTTTGTTGTTGTTTTGTGTGTTTGTTTTGGGGTTTTGGGGTTTGTTTGTTTGTTTGTTGCAGCTGTGTGCCATGATGGTCTGAGGATCCTGGCTCTACCTCCCATCTTGCCATAAGAGTTCTGGGCTTACAGACATGCATTACCATGTCTGGCTTTGCATGGGTTCTGGGATCTGAACTCAGTTTTAGATGTACGGATACAAGAATTATCCCTGGTGATCTGAGTCCACAGTCTTGACTCCCAAACAGACACATTTCCAAAGGTCTCTTTTCATTGCATGATTTCATTTAAACATCGCTACCTTCACACTCCTGCAGAAATGTCTCCCTTAGCTTGAGGACATACATTAGTTATTTGCTAATTTTACATTCTCTGCTAGGCAGTGCCAGTCAGTGCCCTTGAGACTTACAGTGCCTTGTAACTGGAGCACAAGCAGTGTCCCCACTGGGTTACAACTTGGTTTGTGCTGCCATTTGTTAGTCTTTGAATCTTTAACTTCTTTGAGGGTTCTGTTTGTTTTGTTTCATTTCGTTTTATTCAGTCCCTTGTAGCCTGAGCCTGGACTCAAGCTCACTATGTAGCTGTATGAGTTACTGTTCTGATGCTGTGATAAAACACCATGACCAAGGCAGCTCATAGAAGAAAAAGCTTATTTGGGTTTACATTTCCAGGAGGATAAGAGTCTAGCACGTCCGCAAGTGTCAGGCACGGTGGTCAGGGCAGAAGCTTAGGGCTCACATCTTGAACCCCAAGCACAAAGCAGAGAGAGCACACTTGGGAGTAGACCAAGACTTTAAGCTCTCAAGTCACACTTGCCGGTGGAAGTGTGAGCCTCCTCCACTTGCACAATCAACTTGGGGGGGCGGAGTATTCAAACACATGAGCCTATAGAGGACATCTCATTCCAACCACCACAGAAGCCAGAATGACCCTGTCTCCCCTTCACCTGGGCCAGGATTACATGCATGCACAACCACGCCTTGAAGCCTTGGCAGGTTCTCTATAATAAAGACCTGTATATTTTTCAGATTAATTCAATCAAAAGACAAAATTATCATCCTCCAATTTGCTAATCATCATCCAATTCACTGACCAGTAAACTGTACAATGCAACGTATCACGGTGTACTACTCACAAAGGCAAACTGTAGCACTTAATCATTTAAATTATCCAATATTTATACCCATAAAGACATGGGAGACAGGAAACTGAGGTTAAAAACCGGCTAGCTCAGAGTTTATTTTCTTAACTGTGTACAAAATACCTATTCACAAGCCTGATTCTACAACTGCCCTGCTAGCTCTTTAGAAATCTTTCTATCTGTGTCATACTAGCAAGATAGTCTACATTTCTCTTGAGCTCCTTCAAATCCAAGAGGGCTCCTTAGCTCTCTTTCCTAGACTACTGATTCACCTGTGTCCTGCCAGCCACTTCTCTGGTTTCTGCAAGCCCAAAGAGCAAATCCCTATCTCTTACCTGGAGTTTCTTCCATGAAGCTCTTCTAAGCCAAAATAGAGTTCGAAAAGGTCCAGTTGCTTTAAAAAGAAGTCTCCAATTCCTCCCCTACACCCATGGAAGGCTCCAAGCAACTGAGTAGGGGCAGATCTATTTTATCTTTTAGGTTTGGCAGTTCAAGGCTATCCAGCTAACTTTGCCTCGGGTTGTAATGCAAAGACCACAAGCTCTCTCCCAAGCAACTTGCCTTAGAATAGGCAGGAGCTTTCTCCATTCCTTAGCACTCTTATCTGTGGAGGCTTTTAGAGGCACACCAAACTGCATCTCTACAGGGTACACCTAACTGCATCTGACAAACACAATGTCTTTCTAAGCTTGTATATTTTGCTAACGATTAGCTTTTCTGTGTACAATAATCAAATATACTGTAACAGAAAACAACAGTGCACTGCTGGCTTCTCCACAGTGTGGGCTCTCCCACACCCTCATATAGACCATGAAGTTCCAGGCCCAGTCACAATAAAATTGTATAAAACTACATAGAACCTCAACATCTCCTTCTATACCCCCTCTTCCCCTATGTAGGACATCACAACTGTGGATAATGAAGAGACCTTGAGCCTGCTTTAGAAGCCCCATGACATCTTGCTCTTAAATACCAGTAGCAGTTGAAAAGAAATGACTTGACTAAGTTCCTATTTTTAGAAGTCCTTAGTCCTGCACTGTGCAAGACACAGAGCTCAGAGCATCTCTCTGCACATGATCACAAAGGATCATTGGGAGTGCTCCACGTGACGTTCTTATGCCTTCTTTGTTATGGGAAAGGAGCCTCCAGACCACTCTGGGCTTTGCTCTGCAATAGGTAAAATATGTCTGGCACCACAGCACAGAGTCCCAGGCTGCCTGCCAGCTCAGGACAACTAACTAGATCAACTGACTGTACACTTGTTTTGGGGACCAGAAGTCTGAAGTCAAAGTTCCAGCAGAGTCATACTCCCCTGCTAGCTGGTGGTGGTGGCCAGTATCCTTAGAGTCTCAGCACCCTTAACCTTGGTACCCTAGTATCCTCAGTTCTGCATCCTCAGTGTACAGGCATCCTTAGTCTTTCCCCATCCTCAGTGCTCCCACATGCTTAGTCTTCCATACCCACAGTGTACCTTGGATGACAGCTGCATCCCCCAGCCTCCTCCATGCTTACATTCTCACTGAGCTTCAGCATCCATTCTCTGTGCCTCCTAAGACAAGAGTCAGATGAGCCAGGCTACCCCAGCATGACCACCAGCCCTCACTAGGTGACTGTTTCCAGAGCTCACATTCACAGGTACCAGGTGATAACAGGTAGCCACTAGACAAATTTTGTACCCACTAGACAAATAAAAGGATTATCATATCTAGGGGGTAGAATCCAGGGACAGTGTCAGACATCTGACCATGCACTACTGTTCCCATTGAAGCTACTCAGGCCAAGAGGTCCTTGGTATCAAATTAGAGGTGCATATTGAGGGGTAAAGTTCTAGATTTACTATCTGAGCCATACTAACAAACATCACCCTGGCACCTGTTCTCTGGTCCTGACAGACAATGATGGGGTGGAGGGGTAGGGAGGGCTTAAAGATGCAACAACAGTGCAGGAGAAGAAGGGAAGAGAAAATTCAGGGAATGAGAGAGCCTGGTCCTGGAGCTGTCAGCAAGGACAAGGCTGTGCAGGGAAATTCTGATGAGCTCTGGGCATTGAATTTGCCCGAGAGCTTCAAGGTGAAAGGGGGTAGGGAATAACCATGTTTTGGAATGGAAATATGCAAACTCTAGACCTGTTTTTATAACACGGATGTTGCGTTTTGAACTTGGAAGAAACATTCAAAATACAATGGTTTAGTGTGCAGTAAAAAACCAGTCACTTTTCTCCTGTACGGTTAACCAGTGCTGGCAAACCCATTAAATCACAGCTTCCAAAGACAGGCTTGGGAGCAGAGCAGCTTGCAGTGCCGCCGAAGCCCCCCCCAAGCTCACTGCCTGCAGAAGCTGCGATGGCCTGGGCTGCTTTACTTTTCTGCTTAAAAAGAACAATTTCACATGCCCGAGGTGCAGGAGCCGTGTTATTAAGGACGGGGCCTGCTGTGTGTGGAATGGACTGCCCACAGGAGCTATCGCCACTGCTACCGTTCTCTGTAGGGGGAAGACGGAGGGCAATGAATATGGAAGCGTCCGCTCTGAAAGCGTGCTGTGTGATCTGGCTGTTATGATCTCAGGGGTCTGCTTTTATAAGGGTTAAAATACGGTTCCGCCCATGGCTGGGAATTTGCCATGCCTGACTTGGAAATGCATCCATCAAGAGGATGTGTGGATCTTCGCTCTCCTGTTCCACTCAGGGCACCCACATTGTAGACAGCCACATGGAGGTTTTAATGAGCCTTGCTAGGTTCAATCCTCTTTTTACCCATAGAGGCATCTTTGGGGTTAGCAAACTTGTGTGTGGGTGACCATTGGCCTCCCTCCAGAAATCCCCAGTGAGAATGGGCCAGGCAAACAGGAGGCGCTCAGTGAACCCTCACTGGAATAGCAGTTCTGGTAGGTAAGCTCTAAGCAAGCTTTGACAGGCTTGGTGCTATGCAGCTTGTCCCTAGCTGTGAGGGGCAAGACTAGATAGAAGATAAATGGGGACAACTGTCCGGGAAGATGGATTTGAATGCTGGGTGTGCTTTTCTTTTCCGGGGAGAGGGTGGTAGTTAAGAGACCCAGGTTCTCTCTCAGCCCACTCGGTGACTTCAGGAAAGTTGGTGTATGTCTCTGGGCCCCCATCTTCCTAATTTTAAACATAATTTTTGTACAGATTCCAAAGGTCTTTGATAAGCATATGCCCAGATAGTGGGGCCCATCCACTCAGGACCAACATCTTAGATGGCCAACATTCCAATCCCTGCCTGCCCTTCTTCACAGCCTTCCAAACATTTCTGGGGAAAGCAGATGTCTCCCAAGAGCTGGAGGAGGCCCTGGCCGAGAGCCGAGTGCAAAGGAACCTCCGCCTGGTGTCTGTGCTGGAGCTTCTGAGGGCGCCCTTTGTCCGCTGGCAGGTCATCACGGTCGTTATCACCATGGCCAGCTACCAACTATGTGGACTCAATGCGGTGAGTATACACACACACACACACACACACACACACACACACACAAACACACCAGCATCAGCACCAAAGAGAACCTGAGGGAGGCCAGAATGTGGGTGGCTAAGGGTGTGAGTGCTGGATGTCTAACTTCAAACCCAGCTCTGTAAGCCTCCACTGAGCTGTGCCTTTGAGCATCTGTGGAACGTGGCTTGTCCTCAGTCCCCAGCTCTGTAGAATGGGATAGAAGGATATGAAGCAGACTCACCCACACAGTGTCCAGTCGGCAGCAAGCAAGGTTGTCCTTGCACTGCCACCAGTTGTCCTACCGTGTGTTCCTGGAAGTACACAAGAGCCATGGCTCTCAATAAACAAACACGGGAAGTCAAAGGGACAGAAGACCAATATGATTTAAACAGAAGCAGTCTTAGCTGTGCTGGCTTCAGCTTGTTGGAGTCTGAGCTGGGGCCTCCCTAGAGGCCTCTCTCCAATGTCCCAGGAGGTAAAACCCCCAAATGTGGGAAGTGGGGAAGCTGGGTGTGATTGCTTCCTTCTGGGAAATGGAGTGGGATGCCCCAGCTTGGGATGTGGTCAGTTCTCCATCCCTGAAGGGATGCAGACAGGCTTCTGGGTACCCAGCACAGAGGGAGGGGTTGCTGTGGGGAGGGCCTCCAGAGAGCCCAGATGATGTATACCTGCTCTACAAGAGCCCAGCCCCTCCTAGTACCATGCAGGTGCCGTTCAGGTGGGAGAGGGAGTGACAGCAACGCCGCTGTGCAGAAGTGGGAAATAGCCACACATCCTGCCAAATTTCAACAACTCTAGATTCTATTTTTGGAAACACCAGTGTAAAAATGAGATCACTTTGTTCAGTAGTCATTTTTGCCTTTTTGCCTTGGTCCAGTTAAGTGAGAAGAACTAAGAGCAATAGAGGAAATCAACAGCTCAGCCCTAGGCCCGGAGTGATCACTGCCCATTCTGCAGGTCCCTCCCCTAGACAAACTCAAGGTCAGGTGTATCAGAATCTCAGTGATGCACTGTTTTCTAAGGCCCACTCTTAGGGTCTTAAGGACATGTGGAATCCATACTCAATGAGGCAGTTAGATAGTCTGCCATTGCTGGGCAGACCCGTCTCCTCCTCCATTTGTATATTCTGTAATGGATAAATCGTGCCGGTGAACCTTCACACTCCACTGCACAGAGTTGTGCCAGAAAAACCTGTCTGGTGGTTTGTAGGGTGGTGATTGTTTCTACCTTCCAAGCCCATATGCTTTCCCTGAGACAGGACAGACATCTCCAGACTAACTCAGAGTCCTGGCTTTCCACATCACTGTCCCCATGAACCGATAGCCAGAAACCTGGGCTGTCTGCTTCCTGTGGCCTGACTGTGCACTCAGCTTTGGCCCTGATCAGGTGCATACATTAGCAGTTTGTGGGGCCAGAAGCAGTCCTTCAGGCCCCACTGTTATGTACAGAGACACTGAGACATTCTCCCAAAGGTTTGCAGCCAGACACTGTAAAAAGGAGATTTGAGCATCAATTGTCTGAAACCCACTTTCTAGGTACTTAAGCCCCAAGCAGAGAGGATCCTCAGTGTCCCACTCAGATTATCCCACCTGAGGTTTTCAGGTACCACCTCATCCCTAGGCAGCCACAGAACACATCTCCGATTTTATAGACAAAAGGACACATGCTATTTAGTTGTAAATGCCAGCCGAGAGCCTGACACCATGGCTTGGGTCCAGGCCCTCTCCTGTAGCCTTCTCCTCCACAGCCCAGAGGCCATAGCCAAGAACTAACCCATATAAAAGCAGTAGGTGGCTTTAAAACATGCCCTGTCCCTTAGTTTAGATGACTGTGATCCCTTGGGAGGCACTGGTCAATACTGCCAGGCTGACTCCTTCCCACTGGTGACATTGCTCTGTTCCCAAAGAGTCCTACAGGGTGGGGGGCATCATATGTACTTCTTAGATGAGAAAGACAATGTGGTTTATAGATAGCTCAAGGTCCAGTGTTGAGCTTGCCCAGTCAAGTTACACTTGGTTGCATTTTATAGAGAAATCAGACAAGTTACACCTTCTCTGCACCCTACCTGAATCAGCAAGCCCAAGCTGGTGAGAGAGGTGGCTTCAAAGAACAAGGTGGATGCGCCTGGAATGACATCCGAGGTTGCCCTCTGACCTAGACATGCACACACACACACACACACACACACACACACACACACACACACACACACACACACATACACACTACACCTGCATTAGGCC
>NC_034602.1:31710291-31718281 GCF_900095145.1 Mus pahari | reverse complement strand
AGAGAGAGAGAGAGAGAGAGAGAGAGAGAGAGAGAGAGAGAGAGAGAGAGAGAGAGAGAGAGAGAGAGAGCTTGTCTAACATCTGAGTTGATTAAGGGCACTTGCCGAGGGCATTTGACGAACCAGGGCTTCTACTTGGTAACTTGTCTTGTGTGTGGCCATTTTCAAACCCAGCCTACATTAGCTGGTTTAGTCCCTTGAGACCCTTACTGTGCATATCCTGGCTTGCTGCCAAACCTAATGCGTCGAAGCAAAGCTCTTGATAGAACAAGGATGGGCAGGGAAAAGCACCATGCTTTTAACTGGGACCTGAGCAGGACACACAGAGAAAATGCCAGTAGGTTCTGCCCTGCAGGGCAAAAGCCTAAGAGAACAACCAAAAGATATTTAATATGAGCAGGCCTTTTCTCCTAGACCTCAAAATAGATCCACAGATCACTGTGTGTGGGAAGTACCCACCCCAAGGTAAAAACAAAACCGTCCGTGTAAGTTACTTCTTACTGTTTTGTCACTACCAGAACAGTTACTCATACGCTGGACAAAGATGATGCAGGCCAGAATCTCTTAGCCCATGGCCACTGTGTTTACAGCCAAGAGCAGAGAGAGGAGTTAGGGGCCACAGGCTGTAGTGGAAGGGTCTGCATCACGTACTGCAAGAAGAGTGGATTCCCCGGGGCCATTGCATAGGGAGTGGCCCCTGCTTTCTCCTCAGTCCTCTCACAGATAGAATGATTACATAGCATCCTGGCTCATCAATACACTGTGCCAGGAGCCGAGAGTGAGGCCTTAGGGGTGATTCAGACAGACACCAGCCCTGTCCCTGTGGGGTTCCTCAAGGATACACCTTTCAGGAGGAGAGCTTCACAGATCCCTTCCCCGACGGCTGACAACAGAGGCTCTTATTCCTAAAGAGGCTGAATGTCTTCATGGAGAGATGGAACCATCTAGAAGGGTGCTTATTGTTTGTTATACGAAGGCTTTGGCTGGCTACTTAGGACCACGGCAGTAGGGAACCTGAGACAGCCTGCAAAAGGGGATGCGAGTGGAGGGAGCTGCTCATGCTGACTTGTGGAGATGGGGGGCAGCTCCGGTTGTGATTCCATGACTCTGAGTGTTCCAGGCACTTTCTTCTTTTTCACAAGGGCCTGAAACTGTCCGATCACATCACCTTCAGTTCATACAGAGGTCAAGGTGAAGGCAGTCATCTCCTGCTTCTCGGAATGAAGGCGGGGGCAGGGTGCTACGTGGATCAGGCAGAAGGGGACAGGCAAGCCCTGCAGACCTCACAGGCTCCAGGCTGGGGCTGGGGGTTAAGGGGCAACTCCTGCCTACTGCTGTCTAGATGCATTTAGCAAGACGGCTCAGTTCTCTTCAAGGCCAGACTACAGTAGACACAGAAGGTCTTGCACGGTGACTACCGCCGCTGACTTCTAACCCACCGAGGATGTCCGCAGCTGTGCCACTTAAGGGGGAATGGAAACTAGAGACGTAAGGGGTCACGGAGGCCAGAGAAGCTGAGATGGCATGGGGCTGGAGAATAGCTTCTACAGGAAAATACACATCAAGTGTCGGTGGGAGCTGGAAGCCCTGCCTCCCTCTGAGTGGAAGGCACAGAGCCCCGTGGCACTAAAAGCCACCGTGACAATAAAGAACGTCTCTTAACTGAGCCTACACTATAACTGCAACTGGGTCTGGGAGACCATGACTATCCCATGGTATGAAAAACCCAGAGATACTGAAGGTTCAGAATGATAGATAACCTCATAGCTGCAGAAACTGGGGGGCTAGTGAGGTACTGCCTCTGTGCCCTGCAACTATAGCAGCCAAAATTCATCCTGACAGCGCCTAAAGTCCTACCTCCCCTACCTACTCGGTGGGGATGCAGATAACACAGGGCAGTGGGTATTTACTTCGTGTGAAATTAAAACCCATCTCTGCCAACTGATCCAAGAATTAGGACAGTAGCTCGTGCGCACCGTGTCTCTCGGTGCTTGAGAGACCCTTTGGGAAAATAACGTGTCACTGCAAACCTAACCAGCTGTTGGATACAAGTTAGTCCTGATTCTCTGCCCTGGGAACGAACAGCTTCCCAAACAAGTGTTTGTAACAAGACATTAGCAACAAGGGTTTCCGCACGCAAGTAGGGTATTATAGCCAGTGCTGTGCCTGGCCTCAGAGCTGTGGGTGTCAGTGGCTCTGCCAAGAGCTACACAGTCCCGATGTTTCTGTATGTGAGGGGGTGTGGCCAAGAAACTGCCTGCATGACTGATCTAGGATACAGTTGTATCCTATTGTTGAGCTGAGAGAGAGAGAGAGAGAGAGAGAGAATAGTCAGGGGCATCGGGAGCGTCTGGAACAGAGAAAGTAGACTGAACATGGCCAGCAGATTGGACACGGCCAGGGCTAGGGAACTGGGAGAGAATGCTGGAGATAGTGGGATAGCAAGAGATAGAGGATAGAGCATATGAGCATATGTATACATACGTGTGTGTGTGTGTGTGTGTGTGTGTGTGTGTGTGTGTGTNTGAGGAATAGCTGTCTCTTAAACTCACAGTTTGAGGGTACAGTCTACCATGGGGGAAAGCATGGCTACAGGAGCCTGAGGCAACTGGTCACACAGCATCTGCAGGTGAGAGAGAGAGAGAGAGAAAGAAAGAGAGAAAGAGAGAGAGAGAGAGAGAGAGAGAGAGAGAGAGAGAGAGAGAGAGAGAAGAAAGAGAGTCAGTGGGAGCAAGAGAGAGTACTGAGATTAAGAGGTGAGAGAGAGTGTAGGAGAGTAAGAAGGTGAGTAGTGAGCTAGCCTGCTCACAAGGAGAACTAGAAGCTGCAGGGAGGGAATCCTCTGAGCAGGAGGGAGTTCAGGGTAGGTAGGGGAGGTAGCTTGGACTTTCAAATATGTAACAGGTACTTGTGATCCTGAGGGAGCCTGGAGGCCAGCGTGGGCTTTCAGATGCTGATAGGGTACCCAGGTAGCCTATCATGAGTGTCCCTCATGCCAGAGGTAGTGGAAGTGATCGCTTTTGGCAGATGGGAACCAGCTTCGCAAGCTCCGGGGGAACGCTGCTTTTCATCTAACTGTCAGAATCTCTCCTGTCATCTAGGCTGAGCTCATTTCCGGGTGTTTGGGTTGTCTTTGGGGTTTGGGGGAATTAGTTTTCTTGGGACCTGACTGTACATGTTACACAGACCTCAAAAACATCCTCTCTACCGTGTGTATTGTTGTAGATTTATCCTGGCAGTTTCTGCTGGGTCATAGTAAAATGTTTTGTGGAGCAGAAACAGTTTCTGATTCTCACAGTGCATTCTTAACCAAGGGTACTTAATGACCCAAGAGGGCTACCGAGGCGCCAACCATCAAACTCGGCATCCTGGCCACAGAAAAGAAAGTGAGAAAAAAATAAAATAAGTAAACATGAAAGCATATCTCTTCGGTAAAGTTTCTCTAAAAGAAGAGGAGGAAGAGGTAGAGGTGGGAGGGTGTGGCCCATGAGATGGCTGATGAGTTCTTGCTACCATGGACCTGCATTCACCCCTTGCGCCCCACGTGGTGGAATGAGAGAACTGCCACCTACGACTTCTTTTATGACCACCCCTCCCCCAACACACACACCCTGGCACCACCCCTGCAATAAACAAAGAAACAAGTAAACGAGTACATGTTAAGACTAAAGTAAAACATGAAGCTTCGTGCTGGCCCCACCAATATTTCTGTGGCTACCTGTTCCTAACTGCAGCGCAGTCTAGGAAAAAGTGTCTGGGTAGGCAGACATCACTCCCGAGAACGCAGGAGTCTGTTAGTGAAGAATCAGGGGTCAAGGACCATCATATGGCTGTATGGTACAGCTCACCTGTGACTCTGGATTTGGTGGTAAGGTGCAGAGAGAGCCTCACACCTTAGTCTAGCATGGGGAGGAGGCTGAGGTCTCTGGATGACCTCCCTTGATCTTTTCTGCATTACAGATCTGGTTCTACACCAACAGCATCTTTGGGAAAGCTGGGATCCCTCAGGACAAGATCCCGTACATCACCCTGAGCACGGGAGGAATTGAGACACTGGCTGCTATCTTCTCTGTAAGTCGCCAAGGGCTCCTGAGAATGCCATAGAGGCTGGATGGCACACAGGTATCCAAGGGAGCTATTAGGGTTTGCTTCCTGAGGGGGGGTGTGGCCTTGTCAGGGGACCCGGTCTAGATTTGGGAGAGCCTTATGCTCTACAGACCCCAAGCGCACTTAGGCTCTTCCCCTCTGAATCTCAACTCTTCTTAGCGCTGGCTGTGCGATGATTTCTGAGCCTTATTTTCTCTCTTGACGAAGCACTCACATCTGTCTTCTTGAGGGATGTAGGCTGTGCTTCGCTCTGTAGATACACAGTACCCCTGGGATTCGTCAGCCATGAAAGAGGTATGAGCCGACACGTCTGATGTGGCAGAGTCTGGGAGATGACCTGGAAAGAGATGCTTGGTGGCCAGTCTCTCTCACTACTCCCCACCAACAAGAGTGATGTCAGCACAAACGGGCAGATTCCATACCCTCCTGCTGACTTGTCAGGAGAGTCAATGTTTCTCCTTGCCTTCCTGGATCAGTCTAACAACCTACTTCTTAAAAACCGAATACCATTAGAAATGTAGATGAGTGATGCTTGGGCTCTTTCCTGACCTGCTTTTTGTTAGGGGGGGAAAATGTTTCAGTGCTTTGTTATTTGCAAGTGTCACCCAAATTCTGTCTCCAGCTCTAGACGTTATTCCGTTATTAATTCTAACGTTGATCAATGGAACTCAGGCAGCCTGGGTGGGAATAGCGGAGGAAGCAGAAGAGGACTTGGAACCCAGAGAACATAAAAGAATAAAAAGATTGCCTCTAGCCAAGCTGTGAGGGGTAGCCTGGGAAATGCCCTGCCATCTCTACTGTGTGTCCAGCTTTGTTCTGTGCCTGGGAGGCTGCAGCTCTGTCAACATCCCAGCCTGGGGCCTGCTTTTTGTTTGTTTGTTTGTTTGTTTGTTCATCCGGCCACGTTAGTTAATGGGGTGGGGGGCATCAGATAGCCAGAAAAGCATCTGTCTGAAAAGTTGCTCTGGGAATGAAGGCTGTATCAACCTCACATGGCCTGGGCTCCCATTCTTATTCTCCATCCATGGGGTGGGGTTGTTGGCGTCTCTGCTCAGAACATGGACGGAGCAGGTGCCCATCCCAGCTTTGCTCCTTGTGAGACAGGTGACTCTCTAGCAAGTTGTCCGATGTCTCTGCGGTTCCCTTCTCCCTTTTATATAAGGACACATCCCTGCCTCACAGCCACAGACTGGGGAGTAAACAAATGACACTAAGTGACTGGCAGAGCTGGAGGATGGGGCATCCTCTGCTCTGTGTGGACAAGTAAGTCACACCCTGTCACCTGAAGTGAGGAACTTGTCCTTGTGTCCTTGCAAAGAGAATTTCCAAGAACATCTCTCTTTCTCTGTCTCTGTCTCTGTCTCTCTCTCTCCCCGTGTGTGTGTGTGTGTGTGTGTGTGTGTGTGTGTGTACACGTGTGTGTACACGTGTGTGTACGTGTCTCACACATGAGCTTCAGAACTGGACAGCTCTATAATTCCATCCTGATGTCCGCTTACCAGCGAGGTGGGCTTAGGGAAATTACCATACATCTCTAAATGGATTTGCATATTTATAAAATGAGCTTTTAACCACCCCACCCCCGCCATCTGTGGCAGGAAAACATTAATGGGTCCCAAAGTCCCCAGGTCTGAAGTCACAGGCCATGAGATTGGGTCAGAGGGAACTTGATAGGTGAGAGTAAGGCCTTGGAGATGCACCTGGGCTTATCTGGGCAAGCAGTGAACCTTCGAAGTGACAAAAGGATGAGGTGAAAGGTCAATGAACAGCAGACATACGCTTGACGCAGAAGGGGCGCCATTGCTGCCTGGCCTGGAAGATGGTGAGGGAGTTAGATTAGAGAACCTGGAAGGCCCCAGGGGAAATGGAAAAGCCAGAACAGAGAACCTATAATTCCTCAGGGAAATAGGAAAGCCAGTCTTTCCTCCCCCAGAGTCTTCACCCCTAAAACTGTGAGATTTCCCCTGTGAGATCTGTTCTAGACCGCTGGCCGCCCAGAGCAAAAAAACGGCTACCTTTGAGTTGGTTTAAGCTTCTTGTTAAAGTAACAATGAGATACTTTAACGCTGCAAGAAAGAGTTGTCATGGAAACAAAAATCAAAGCCTATGGCGGCTCCTCTCCTCCCCCCAAACTCAACATTCAGCAAGTCCTTTGCCTTTCCCAAAGTTTGTGTGACCTGCTTTTCAGGGCTACACAGACAACTTCATCCAACCTTTCAGGGAAATTGTCTATCAATAAAAGGACACCCTGGTTTCTGTCCCCAGTCTCGTTACTAAGATTTTTGACTGTCTATTAAAATGGCTTGGAGGCCTAATAAAACCTGAGATAGAAAGACACTTGTGTTCTTTTGATCTGCCATTAATTTGGGCAGTGGCCGTCACTCAGCAGCTTGCTGGCTGTAAATAATTGCCATCTTGCAGAACAGCTGGCTCTGCAGGCTGTGTTTTATGGCTTCAACTGTGTTGTTCAGATGCCTGAACTTCCAG
This sequence comes from Mus pahari, assembly GCF_900095145.1. NCBI lineage: Eukaryota > Metazoa > Chordata > Mammalia > Rodentia > Muridae > Mus > Mus pahari. The sequence goes on along the minus strand of NC_034602.1, from coordinate 31,711,687 downwards.
TGAGGAAGTGTCATTCACCCATGAGGAGGAGGGCAGCGGTCATGGGGGAGCCAGCTCTACCTCTGGTGCGAAGCACAGACTGTGTTATTATCACAAGTCAGGGGCAGAGCCCATAGCTTGGGACTGTGCTACAGTGGACTAAACGCAAATCTTTAAGAGTTTCCAAACTTCCCAGGAGTCCTGAGATTTTCAGTGTCATGGTCTGCATTCTCTGTGGCCATGAGGGTGACAGGGCACGAGAGGGACATGTTTGGGCTCAGAGGTCTCCCAGCTTTGCCGTTGGTCATGAACTGGGACCAGCTTTGGTGCCAAATGCCTAGCTTTTCAGACCCTTGATTTCTTCTTAAGGAGTGCTGGTAGTAACAGATCACACCATCAGGAATTGCTGAAGACTACACTAAGCTCAATGGAGACTCAGTACATGCCACTTGGGATGTGAAACTCACATGCTAACCCCCATCAGTCCCATGCCCCCCCCCCCATTTGGAGACAGGTCACTGCAGGTGATGTTAGTTAAGCTAGGATCAGGTTATTCTAAAGTGAGTTGAGGCCCAAACTCACTGTCTTTATAAGTAGGGAAATTTTGGAAACAGACACCTACAGGGAGACCACCCATGAATATTGGAGTCTCTCTGCTAAAAGATAAGGACACCAGAATGAAGGAGAAGGCCAGGGAAGATCTCAGAAGGCAGAGGATGGTTGGGGCAGATGCTGAGAAGGCAGGGGTGGGCTGGAGCAGACCCTGAGAAAGCAGAGGCGGGGCTGAGGCAGACCCTCCTCAGAGTCATCACAGGGAGCAAGGCTCTTGATCTTGGCATTAAAGCTTGGGACAGATGAGGAGCATCCCTGTAGTCTGAGCCCTTCTGTCTGCAACACACCGTTACTGCAGCCGTGGAAATGAATGCAATCACTGATGGTTGTTTGAGACACAGAACAAAGCATAAAGGGACTCAGCAGAGGAGACACCCCGGCAGGCTAAAACAGAACCAGCCATCTGCTTTGGCCCCACCTTACTCTCTGCAGATGTGAGCGGTTGCAGGCAGCCTCCCTTGAGCTGGACCATTCTGAGAATTAGAACTGGTGTAGGAACTAGACACAGTGCTCAGCGTTTGCAGATCTGACTGTTCAATGACCATCATGCCCTCTGAGAGTTCATTCTTCGCGAAAGCAAGATTTGGGTCTTAGAAGATACCCTGCTCTCTGCCCATCCCAGGCTGGATCTTTTCTTTTCTTTCTTTCTTTCTTTCTTTCTTTCTTTCTTTCTTTCTTTCTTTCTTTCTTTCTTTCTTTCTTAATTAATTAATTAATTAATTAATTTTCCAATTTTTATTAGGTACTTACTTCATTTACACTTTAAACGCTATCCCCAAAGTCCCCTATACTCTCCCCCCCCCCC
>NC_034602.1:31703903-31709512 GCF_900095145.1 Mus pahari | reverse complement strand
TTCTTTCCAGCTCTGGCTATTATAAATAAGGCTGCTATGAACATAGTGGAGCATGTGTTCTTATTACCAGTTGGAAGATCTTCTGGGTATATGCCCAGGAGAGGTATTGCTGGATCCTCCAGTAGTACTATGTCCAATTTTCTGAGGAACCGCCAGACTGATTTCCAGAGTGGTTTTACAAGCTTGCAGTCCCACCAGCAATGGAGGAGTGTTCCTCTTTCTCCACATCCTCACCAGTATCTGCTGTCACCTGAATTTTTGATCTTAGCCATTCTGACTGGTGCAAGGCTGCATCTTTTCTAATTCTGATTTCCACACTCTAACTCTTGCCTGGCTGACTGGATGCTTGAGGAAGATTGCTCCCAGTGCCTCAGAAGCCTCAGGGAAGTACCATGGGGATAATATCCCAGTTGGGTCCACTTGTTTCTGCTTTTGCATTTTGGTTGGATTATCTCAAGCCTGTTTCAAAAGACATTGCAAAAAAAAAAAAATGAAAAGGTGAGCTGCAGGCTGGGAGGCTGTATAAACATCTGACAAGGAGCTTGGGTCCTACATATGTAAAGAACCCTGAGAAATCAAGAAGACCAACTGCTCTCTGAAAGTATTCGAACAGGTCTTTACCAAAGAAGATTCTCAAAGATCAAAAAGCACAGGGAAGGGGCTGGTGAGATGGCTCAGTGGGTAAGAGCACCCGACTGCTCTTCCAAAGGTCCGGAGTTCAAATCCCAGCAACCACATGGTGACTCATAACCATCCCTAACAAGATCTGACGCCCTCTTCTGGAGTGTCTGAAAACAGCTACAGTGTACTTACATATAATAAATAAATAACTCTTTAAAAAAAAAAAAGCACAGGGAAAAGTCATTAGGGAAGTTAAAATGCACGGCAAGATCCTGTCATCTACCATAGGACAGACAAAATTTAATTTCTGATAATTTCAAATGTTGCCAAGGAAATAGAGTAACAGGAACTCTCACTCTGCTAGTCAAGCTTAGAGTCATATTACTCATTTAGAGAACATTTTTGACAGTTACCTATGCACTCACCATTCCATGCATGAGTATTTACCCAAGAGAAACAAAATCCATGTCTACAGAGAGACCCATATGCTTATATATCAGAGACCAAACCTAGAAGCAACCCAGTGGAGAAACCAGTTGTGGTATATCCACTGAGTGGAATATTTCTCCACCATGAAAAAGAACTATTCATGTGTATCACACACACACAAAAAAAAGATATCAAAAACTCTATAAAGATCGTAAAATTCTAAAACTGTTCACTCTAAACCCAGTGTTAGAAAGTGGATCGGGGGCTACCTGGGGCTGAGGGAAGGGACATAGGGAGTCTTTTGATGGAGGTGGGAATTTTCTATATCTTGATTGCAGTTATAGTAACAGGGAATAAAATTATCACTCAATAAAGTTAACTTTTAAAATTCTAACCAGAAACATCTTGCCACTGCTGTTCATCCAGAGGTCCCAACAAACTGAGGGCCGGGGGTTAGATGGGTGGCAGCAGCTTCGAGGGGACCTTACAGCACAGAGTCCCCAGAAGGCTTCTTCAAGCGCCAGAAGCCTGACAGGCGGTTCCCAGTTGACACAAGTAAGTTTCCAGAGCAGCTGTTCTTCTTGAGTTAGTGTCTTCCCTGAGGGATTCAGTTCGGGGTAGGACTATCCAGTCACTCTAATCCCTTCAGACAGGCTGCACTTCAGCAAGGCCTGGAGGAGGAAACACACTGATGCCCTGACCCAGTAGGACCAGAGGGCCGTTTCCTCACTTCCATCTTTGCGAAAGCTGAATCCTCAAGGGGTTGCCTAGACCTACCTTCCTGGTGCTGCGACCTTTTAATACAGTTCCTCATGTTCTGGTGACTCCCAACCATAAAATTATTCCATTACTATTTCATAACTGTAGTCTTGCTACTGTTAAGAGTTGTAATGTAAATATCTGATATTTGACCCTTGTGTGTGTACAAGGGGGTGGGGGGTTACAGCCCTTACAGGACCAGGACTTCTGAGCTCCGTCACTTCCCATGCAAGGAACACGTGCGAGCTTCAGGCTGACTCAGCTTCCTGCTTCCTCAGTGTCCTGGGGGAAACCACGTCTCCTTCCCCCCAACGAAGCCCCTGAATATTGATGTCATAGTGTAAAAGATTGGTTCTTAGCTAGCTTATACTTGGGGGACATTTTCAAATGTCCACACTGTGTTTGGCTTACTTGAGGAAGCTTCTCTCCAGAGCCCTGTACCCTAGGCTAACAAAACCTTTTGTTATGTTTGAAAACATGGATATCAGTCAGCAATGCATGCCCATCTCTGTGGAATGTTAACACATTGTCACACTCTGTAATCTTGGACTCATAGCAAGAGGCAGGCTCAGCCCACTGTAACCACAGAGACTCCCTGTGTAGCAACGTGATACCTTGATCTCTAGCTGTGACATGCTGATCTCAACACAGCTGTTACATGTGTCAGAATCAGAATCTCAATGTAACATGCTAATCTCACTGTGACCTGGTCCCCTATGCCATATGGAAGCTTGTCCCTGGCAGCCTCTAGAGTCCTCATCAGGGACTCTAGTTTAGCATCTCTGAGATGCTGAGGAGACAACCCCCCCCATCCTCCATCTCCTCCATTCCTTCCTCCCTCCCTCTCTCCCTCCCTCCCTCATCTCTCCATCCCTCTGCCTCTCCCTCCCTCTGCTTCTCCCTCCCTCTGCCTCTCTCTCTCCTACTTATTGCCTCTCCACCCTCTTTCCCCACAAAGTTCTGCTCTTTGCTTCTGCAGTGACCCTCCCTGGCCCACCACGCCTCCCATAGAGTGAGCTCATTGCCCTGCCTCCTCTCTGTTTTCACTGCCCTCCCTGCACACTGCATATCTGCCTTGCTCATTCCATCAGCAAAGAGCCCATAGCAGCCAGGGGGTGGTCCTAGATTCTGGGGGAAACAGTGGAGTGGGGGCCTCCAGGGAGGGCAGGGAGCAAAGAGGATCAGCCGATGACTTAATGCTCTGTGTGTTCGATGGTTGGACATGAAGATGGGGCCCTGGGCTGCTACAAACTGAGGGCTTTGCCCGTTTCTACTTTGGGAAAGTTAATATCTTCGGAACTAGACAAGATTCTGCAGGAATCCCTGCTTCACCCTTTATCGGCCATGTGCCTGGAACAACTTTCCAATGTCTCTTGGTTTTTGTTTTATTTTGTTTGTTTGTTTGTTTGTTTGTTTCACTTGTATAATGGGGCACAGAAGGCCCATTTCATGGTGGGGGGGGGTATTTGTGGGGATTAACTGATTAGTATTTGGAATGTGCTCAGTGCCCTACCTCGAACAGAGTGGGTATGACTCCATTCCTGTCACCTAGACTAATCCTGTGGCCACACAAAAAGAAGTTGATTCATGGAAGGGCTGGCCTTCATGTTCAAAGCCATGGAGGCCAATTAAAGGCAGGAGTGAGAGCAGCCACCCAAGCCATTCTTTGACTGACAGTTGCTCCTGAGTAAAGTTGAGGCTAAGCATGCTTTCTTTCCCTCTCAGCTCGCAGCTACCCTGCAGAGACACTACCACCCACACTTTCCACATGGGGAAACTCGGGTTCAAAGAAGTTCAGTCAGTCAGTCAGTCAGTCATCCCTCCTGTATGCAAGAAAACCGAGAGGCAGAGCCAGGCCTTGAGCGCAGGACAGCCCGTCTTCCAGCCCAAGTCCCTCTGGACATCCTCTTTGCTCTATTCTCTATTGGGTCAGGTTCTGAAGAGGTGAAGTTTGGGAGGCCTGGGTCTGCAGGAAAAAGCCCTTTTACCAGTCCGGGTAGCTCCACCTCTTGCTAGTCCTTGACTATGCACTAAAGGTACCCCCTGTCCCAGCAAAGTCACTCCTGGGTGATCTGGTCCCAGACTGCTCCCCATAGCCAAATGGTCTGAGGTGTCACCTGGCTTTCGGGACTGTATTCTCTAAATGACCAATGTCACTCATGCCCCAGTTCCTGTTCTGCCTAGATTGCACCTCCCATTCATCTGAGAAGGACCACCTCCCAGACAGCTTCTAGTCACCTGACTTCTGGTGAGCAGGGCACGAACTCCCTGCATTGGAACTCAAAGGCAGAGTCCCCAAGGCTTCTGGGCCTTGTCACCTGAAGCTGCCAGGCAAGAGGTCACATGCTCAGACCTCACAGCCTAACCCTAACCCTAACCCTAACCCTAACCCTAACCCTAACCCTAACCCTAACCCTAACCCTAACCCTAACCCTAACCCTAACCCTAACCCATGTCACTACTTCTGCTCACCTAAAGCAGATAGTGTTAATGGATGGATGGATGGATGGATGGATGGATGGATGGATGGATGGATGGATGGATGGATGGGTGGATGGGCAGATCAATGGGTGAATGGATGGATGGGTAGATGTGTGTGGAGTTTTAACTTCGTGTGGGTTTTATTCTGGAATTTTCACACATCATTCATTCTTGTTGATCCTCCCCACTCCTCAGAACAGCCCCCTGCCTCCTTGTCACAGGAATTCTGTTATCCCCCTTTCTCTCTCCTCCCACTTAAAGATCTCCTCCCCTCAAAGGACTCTAAGTCAGCCAGCCATAGACACCTGCTTATCCATGTCCCTCCTGCTTCATTCACAGTAGCCAGGAAGTGGAGCATCTCCTACAGGTGCACAGATAAGGATGATGTGGTGCATCTACACTGTGGAATAGCTGTCAGCCTTAAAGGAAACTGAAATCCTGACACGTGCAGGAGAACGGACGGAACTAGAGATATTTATGTTAAACAAAATAAACCAGACTCAGAAAGCAAATACTACAGGTTTTTCTTGCATGAAGATCATGTGCATGTGTGTTGGGGGGGGGGGTATTAAGAAGACCATGAGAGGGGAAAGGAAGTGGCACTCTCAATGGGAATCCTCCCACATTCAAGCTTTTGCTTGAGCCAACCTGCTCCCTGTCAAGCTTTGCCTATTTCTGCCTCCTCCAGGAAGCCCTCCTAACTGCTCCATTGAGATCAATCAGGAGTCTTGATGGCACCTTTGGGTTCAGTTCCCAGCCTCCTCACTTTCTGCTGTGACCTGTTCTAGGTTCCCTCATCTCTCTGATCCTTGATGTTCTTTCTTTGTGAAGCAGTGGGGACAGGAGGCCAAGAACCTAATGTAAACAGCAGGCCATCCCTTATTTAATCCATTCAACCGCTGATGCCTCCGGGTGGGGCGGGGTGAGGTGACAGTGTTCCTGCCACAGGGACTCTGGGACCTCAAGTCTTAAGCTGAAGTCCAGACAGCTGCAAAGCGGCAAGAGGGGTGTCAGTCTGCGCCCGCCTCACTCTGACACTCATTCCAACACACCTTCCAACATTATCACTGTATTTTAGGATGGCTGCCTCTACCCACCGCAGTGGCAGACAGGAGTCAGTGGAAAGAGACCAGTAACAGCGGAGAACTGGGTGGGAGGGCTGGCTGCGGGGCTGCAAACAGTTGTCCTCCTAGTTCATACCCTGTGTGTCAAAGCAGCCTCCATAGCCTTCCAGGACCCTTGGCCTTCTCAGGACTGGGGTCCCTTTTGTATGGGCTCGAAGTGAACTAACTAACTCTCTCCCTCCCCCTCCCTCCCCC
>NC_034602.1:31694477-31703783 GCF_900095145.1 Mus pahari | reverse complement strand
CTCTTCCTCCCCCCTCCTTCTCTCTCTCTCTCTCTCTCTCTCTCTCTCTCTCTCTCTCTCTCTCTCTCTCTGAGTAGGGCTTGGTCATTGAGCGCTTAGGAAGAAGACCTCTCCTCATTGGTGGCTTCGGGCTGATGGCCCTCTTCTTTGGGACCCTCACCGCGACACTGACCCTGCAGGTGAGATATTGCGCCTGTCACATTTTAAGGGGATCAGCAGGTAACTGGCTTGCCTCTCATCACTTTGGAGTCTTGTGGGTTCGCCCTCTCAACAGACCCCTCCTGTGAGGCATCTCCCATGGAGCCTCAACTCCAGAGCCCTGAGGGGCATTGGCGATGGCCCCTGAAACTTGGAACAAGAAAGGGCCTGGTCTCTGGCCCTGCTACTGTCACAGACGACCTGTGTTGTGAACGGGGCTCCTCCCTTCCCCGTGCCTCAATTACCTATCTTTGGAGTGGGGGATTATGTTAAATGCCCTTAACTTACTCTTCCAGTTATCACCTCCTTGCAAAGGGAGCTGGGTACTGTGTGTCAGGTGACTTCTCAGGAACTCCCCTGTCACCTGGATCCCTTGTGCTGGAGTCCTGGCTTTTCTACTTACCATGTTTCAGGCTCCTCTTGGACCCTGGCTCTACATGGGGAAAGCCATCCCTGTAGCCTGGGCTGCTGTGAGGAGTCGCTGACAGCGTGTGGGAGGAGTGATGCAGGACTGTGTGTTTGTACCTATAGGTGCCTATATTTACACAGGAGAGCAATTATACCCGCTCTCCTTAAGAAACTCGGATTGTCTCCTTTGACAAACTTAATATTTTATTTTATGCATGCGGATGTTCTCCTGGCATGTGTGTCTGCACACCACATGTGTGACTGGTGCCCACGGAGGACAGATCCTCTAGAACTGGAGTTACAGATGGTTGTGAACCACCATGTGAGTGCCGGAAAGAGAACTTGGGTCCTCTGCAAGAGCAGCAGGGGCCCCTAACCACTGAGCCATCTTTCCAGCCCCAGATTACCTCCTTTTATGGAGGGAAAGTCCGAACCATAAATACAAGTGATCAGGTGTCACGGCTGGATGAACGCAGAGGTGGATTGGATCCCAGGGTCTTTATTACAGGCTCACGGCTTTCCTTCTGATCCCCACCCTTCTCAGGGCAGCCTGCACTCATGGAGCACCTATGGGTGTCTCAAGCCAACGGTGCTGGTAATTTTAGGCATTTTTTTTCTTTCCAGGAATAAGTCTTGACATTGAACGTTGGGCATCTTGGCCATCAGTCAGATATCCTAACATTCTAAACAGTTCTAGAAAGAGGCAAAGGTAGTGTGGTGATGTCAGAAGCCAGTCCTTCTGGTTCTTCCTTGGGAGACAGTGTGTTGCCTGAGCTGGTATTTTCCCGTATCCAGGCATATAGTTGTCCTGAGCTGGGTGGCTTTGTGGTGTCCTTGGACATCTGAGGTTTTGAGAGGAAAATAAAAAGGAAGCTGCTCTGGAATCGGTCTTTCTTCTGCCTCAGGCTTCCCCCCTCAATCTAACTCCCACCCAACAGGACCTCAGAGCTCTCTTAAGACCTGCCTAGAGATGAGTGACAGGAACCCCGGACACAGTCCATGAATGAGTTAGTGCCCCACACTCATGGGATGGCAGGAGCGTGAACACCGTGCTTCACACAGGAGGAGTGGTACTGAGTCAAGTGTGACGGTACTTGACTGAACACTTGCTCCGATCGATGCCTCCCTTTCGAGCAGTGGTTCTCAGCCTGAGGGGCTGTGATCCCTTAGAGGGTTGAATGACCCTTTCACAGAGCTCGCTAAAGACCATCGGAAAATGCAGATGTTTACATTATGATTCCTAACAGTAGTTATGAAGTAGCAATGAAATAAGTTTATGGTTGGGGGTCACCCCAACATGACGAACTGTATTCAAGGGTTATGGCGTTAGGAACTGAGAATGACTGCTTTCAAGCATTCGGTTTGCTGGGAATTATGCACTTATTTACACTCCCTGCTTACTAGTGACTGTGGAATGCCGCTGGCATCATCTTGCAACCCACATCAGAGAGCAGAATGGCTGAGTGGTTGCTGTTTGCAGTGACTGGGGCTCAGGGATAGGAATTGGCCTATCACACAAATGAAGTCAGGAAAATGCAAAAACTCAGATTCCCTGGCCATCCCACAGCTTCTCACCTGTTCATGTTGTCCTTCTGCAGGACCAAGCTCCCTGGGTCCCTTACCTCAGCATTGTGTGCATCTTGGCCATCATTGCCTCGTTCTGCAGTGGTCCAGGTAGGACACCCTCCTGTATGGTGCCTGGTCTGGGAACTGGAGAGAAGGGGCAGATATCTCCTTGTCCAGTGGGACACTTGGGCCCTTGGAAGAAGCAAAACCTAATGGGGGAAAGGGTGTGGCCCTGCTTGCCCTTAGGACTTACCTAAGTGCAATGGGCTGCCTTCATTCTGTTCCTAGAAAGCAGGTACAGGCTAATCCACAGACCTGCTGATGGTAATGTCTGAGAGCCCAATAATGATGACCCTGGGGTGCCATATGCCAGGCTCAGGAATGACTTGTGAGGAGTCAAAGATAATCAAGCTACATCCATGCCTTGGAGAAGTCACTGGTGACCTGGGAAGTTCACTGATGGTGGTGGCAGGGATCCATGTGTCACTGCTGGTAGACAGCACTGTATGAACCCAAAAGAACGAACTCCCTCAGGGATCCTGGCAGCTCCAGGGAAGAACACTATCAATAAGTAGCTGGGGAGCATTCTGGCCGCAGACCTGGCCAGCATGTGTGGCCATCCACCACCTTGTATGGTACCTGCTAACGGTGGAGCCACAATTGATGGAACTTCAATTAATCCAGTTCCACTGTTTCCTAGCCATGCATCCATTGGGAAGGTCTGTTCTTGTTGGGCCTCAGTTTCCCTCTCTGTGGGATGGAGTTTTCTTCATGGTCTTGTCATTTTCTGTTTTCGTGTCTGTGTCATGCTAGAGCCTCCATAAGACTGATCCTGAGAGGATTAGGGCAGCATCCAATGTGGCTGCACACTCTCTCCCTGATAGGACTTCATAGTCTTTTTTGGTTTTCTGTATGTTGATGAAAAGACTGAATTGTGGAACAGGGGTTCAGTTAGTCATGTATTGCCTAGTATGCAAGATGACCCCAGCATCTCCTAAACCAGTCATGGTGACATTTGCTTATTTGATTTCTAGCAATAGAAATGGAATTAAACCTATGTTATTTGTTGTTGATTTTAAGGGGGAGTCATGTTGTTGGTTCCCATTTGTAATAGGCGGATGGAAAGCATTTGTCCTTGTCCAAAGTTTTAGGGAACTCTGATAAGGTGACAGAGGAGACCTTGTAATGATCACAGAAGCACCAGTTCAACACACACACACACACACACACACACACACACACACACCATGAAGGCAGGGTGTTCAGAACAGCTGGAGGACAAAGGGCTGGCTTCACTAGATTTATGTCATCTTGACACACACTAGAGTCATTTTGGAGAAGGGGGTCTTAATTAAGAAAATACCCCTCACCACACTGACCTGTGGACAAGCTTGTAGTATATTTTCTTGATTGGTGATGGATGTGGGAAGGCCTAGTTTACTGTGGGCATTGCTTCCCCTGGGCTGCTGGTCCTGAGTGCTAATAAGAAAGCAGGCTGAGCAAGCCATGAGTTAGCAAGCCAGTAAACAGTACTCCTGCACAGCCTCTGAAGCAGTTCCTGCCTCCAGGTTCCTTCCCTGACTTCTCGGAGTGAAGGAGCTGTAAGCTAAAATAAAAACACTTCACTCCCCAAACTGCTTTCGGTCGTGGTGTTTGACTGCAGCTAAGACTTAGCTAAGACAGGTACCTATCAGGCAGGGCAGTGAGCTATCAGGAGACACCCTGCGTGCTGCAGCAGCCTATAGACCTGGGGACCTGATCTCGTTTCCTATGACCAACAACTGCTCCTCACTTCCCCTGTGGTCTTTCCCCAGCCCTCCGCTGATATTAGGCCAGATGCCCCCCCCCCAGCAGCTTTGAACATATAGGATGCTCTCTTACCTTCCAGTTCAATCCTGAGGTGCAATCGGCTTGTTGAATAGAGAAATGGCCAGGTCCTTTTTTCCCCCTTTCATCTACCCTCCCTATGCTAGGGATAGAAAATGAGTTACAGGTGAGCCTCCAGATTCTTTCCCAATGAACTTTATTCTCAATTTATAGACTAAGAGAAAAGCAGTTGAGGGTGATTAATTTCCTGAGTCACAGAGCTGAGAAAGAGCAGGTTTGGACCTTCACCATCTATCTTGTCCTAAGACCCATGATTCAACGCCTTCATATATACCCGGTTAGCGTGCATTAACTGCTTGCTAAAAACTTGGGTAGAATCAGGTACGTTTTGAGACTGACCTACAAAGTTGGCTCTGGCTAAAGGCACTTGCCCCTAAGCCTAAAGATATGCACTAGATCCCAGGACCCACATGGTGGAAGGAGAGAACCAACCCTTCCCCAACACAACTTGCCCTCTGACCTCCACACGTGTACCCACACCTATGTAAACAAATATACCTTTTCAAAGTGACTCAGAGGAAAAGGGGCCTACACAGAGATTTCTGGATCTGAGGAGGAAGCTCCCACGTGTTTCTCCTCGGGATGAGGTTCACGGCCATCTTCACCAATCTACCCTGCATGTATCTACACAAGACACAGTTTTGTCACGTGTGACAGACCTTCCCAGATGAAGGTGATCCTAAAGTGTGATGATTTCCATAGCTTCCATCAGTTTCTGCTTCAGACTTCGTGCCTACTCAGAAATCAGGGACTGGCCTTGGGCTTTAGCTCTTAAATTCAGACCCCTTAAGTCAAAGCACTTGGTGTTGATGAGAAAGCTTTTATGTCTCAGGGCATGAAATGCTCAGCTCCACGCTGGTATCTAGGGGGCTCCCTCCAGGGAAGTCACCTGTACCCTACAAGCACAGACTAACTTTTGGTCCTGATACTGCATCCCCAAATCCCTGGTGTTCACTTAGTGGCCATGCCTCCCCAGCAAGCAATAATCTCAGCCACAAGATGGACTGGGGTCGAGGACCACAATAAACTCACATTTAAGGTTGCCAAGCCCAAGGCCCAGGGAGATGACCTGTCTTAGGGAAATTCAAACTGTAAGAGCCTTGGCATCTGCCTAAGTCACTGGGAAGAGCCCATCCCGGGAGGGGCTCTCTAGAAAAATAAGGAATGAGGGAGCTGAGAGATAAATGGTATATTTGATGGATGTGTGATGAGTTGTGGGGGAAGGGAGTGCCTCCACCCATGTTGAGACATCCTTCCTCCTGAGGGACCAGCCACACGACCATATAGTATAGAATAGAGTTTATTCAGGGCATGGGGAGGGGAGATAAGAGGGTTGTAGAGGGAGGGAGGGAGGGAGGGAGGGAGGGAGGGAGGGAGGGAGGGAGGGAGAGGGAGAGGGAGAGAAAAAGAAAGAGAGAGAGAGAGAGAGAGAGAGAGAGAGAGAGAGAGAGAGAGGTAGAGGCTGGCCATGAGCACATGGAGAGAGAAGGGGGAAGGAGTGAGGGGACAGAGAGGGAGCAGGAAGAGCAAGAGAGAGGGAGGAGAGCCGGGCGTGGTGGCACACGCCTTTAATCCCAGCACTTGGGAGGCAGAGGCAGGCAGATTTCTGAGTTCGAGGCCAGCCTGGTCTACAAAGTGAGTTCCAGGACAGCCAAGGCTATACAGAGAAACCCTGTCTCAAAAAAAAAAACAAAAAAAACAAAAAAAAACAAAAAAACAAGAGAGAGGGGAGAGGAGGGGGGCAAACATCCCCTTTTATAGTGGGTCAGACATACCTAGCTGTTGCCAGGTAACAGTGGGGCAGAACTTAGACAAAATGCTAACCCCCACCCCACCCCACCCCACACACATACACTCCGGTAGCCATTAAGGAAATGCCAAGAACCCAGGGACCCTCTGGAATAATCCTCCCGGGAGAACCCACCAGTTTGCTCCAGACAGCTTCTCTCCTGAGCAGTCAATTTAAGGAGACCTGACAGGGAGTTAAAATTAGACAGAGGGAAGGAAAAACACAAAGCAGCAGTTTCCCATGACATATTTCATGTGTGCACAGCCTCAAGGTGGCTCAGAGAATCTCATAAACAAGGCAGTCGAAAGCTTCACTTTGAAGGACGGTAAATCTCTCTACATCTCATTTCCAGTCTGAAGGTTGACATGAGGGCCTGACACCCAGCAAGAGGGGAGCCTTAGTCGGGAGGACAGAGGTCCCCAGATGAGGACAGTGTTTTAAGCTGGGAATTAGGATGGAGGCCAGCAGTGAGAGAAAGGTGCTGGCCCAATAGGTTGTACCAGGTGCCTGCCTAGCACAAGTCTGGTCTGAAAAGAGGTCCCTTCTACTTATGATACCCTGGCCCTGTGGAGCCTTTCCTGTAGGTAAAAGTTACCTGAGGGCTGGGCGAAGGACATACAGGAGCCCTCTAGCTATGCAAGCCAGAGTTTCACAGAGGACCCAGCATCCTAACTAAGCTCTTGCAGACCCCAGAGGAGAATCTGAGTAAGGTGATGGGAACAGAGGCAAGTGAAACAGGGAAAACAGAAGGCCCTCATCACATCTACAGAGAAGGAAGTGAAAAGGTCCTATTCCTGACCTGGGGAAAACCTCGGGGAGTCAGACTTCGCAGTAACCATTTTTCAAGGGGTTTCCAGGACAGGGAGGGACCAGGACTAATGGGTGCTTGTGTCTAGCATTCTAGATTTATGTGAACATTGCTGTTCTTGTTCACTGTGTCTGTGATCTCACTGTTGATCAGGTCTGGGTTCTGAACCCTGCCCATGACACATGTGGTATACAGAGATAGATGAGAGGTGCGTTTATAACATGAACCATCCTGGAATAAAATTCAAGCCGCAGCTACAAGATCTCAAGTGTCTCATTTGGGGTTACAGACCAGAACACGAGCCCAGGTCACTAAGTGAAGAGCCAACAGAGATGAGTCTCCTTGTGCAATGGCTACTGTGCACACAGCCCCAGATATTCCTACCTGCTAAAAACTGAACAAGTGAGAGAGAAAAACAGAGAGGGGTGAAGAGAGGGAGAGACAGACAGACAGACTGACTGACTTCTATGCATACCTTTGGCCTTCTCACAGCTGAACTACCCAACTTAGATGGGACTCAAGTCCCCTGGGAAGCTAGAAAATTATGTCCAAAGCAGAGTGACAAAGAAAATTAATTTCTAGTCTTCATGACTAAGCAGGAATTATGGGGTAGAAAAAAATAGGTACAATTATATTCATGCAACTAGAACCATAAACTGAGACTCAGCCTGACACTAAGCCAGTGTGTGGTCATGATTCTTTGAGAGACAAACCCAGGTAGTACAAAATGATCTGTCATTGCCAAGGACATATCAGTGAATTTATATGGAGGTGAAGCTTACCTCTGTCTGGACTCATTAGCATGTGTTATTAATAGTAGCTCCCTTCTAGAAGTGGAAATCCAGTCTCATGCCCATAATCACACAGGGGCTTATAGGAAGGTCCCGGTGACATGAGCCTTCTGAATCCTGCTTGTGAACACGAAGACACAATGTAAAGTTATAGCTGCTCCTAAGCCTGGTAGGAGATGGCCTCCCCTACACCCCCCAAACCCTAGGCATAACTGTCCAAATCACTTAAAAAGCCATTTTGTGAATGATCTCCTTTCTAATCTGAGGGTAAGGCTAGAGGACTCAGCAAGAGACAGAAGCCACAGGACCAGCCACAGTGGGAAGAACTCCTATTCCCAAGGCCACCCAGACATGTGGGAAAACATGTGGTAATACTGTAGCCTGGAGTGAGGCTGTGTAGTGGTGCAGAGTGGTTGTCACCCTCCAAACCAAGGGGCACCTGCTCTGAAGTCAGAGACTTGTCAATGAGCTTCTCCAATATGGGACACCTCAGTGACCAACTGGAAGACAGTAGCCATATTCTCAGAGCATAGGAACCCAGATCAGGGAATGACAGGACAGCAGAGGGACTTGGGGGCAGGTGGGTGAGAAAGGAAACTAGCTCAAGGAAGCTAGCTCAAACCATTGTTCTAGTCTTGTTTCCATTGCCTTGCTAAAATACCCTGGCAATAGCGACTTTGAATGAGAACCGTTTATCTAGCTTACAATTTCAGGTGAAATTCCAGCATTGCAGGGGAGTTAAGGCAGGACCTAGAAGCAGGTAGTCACATTTACAATCAAGAGCAGAGAGACATGAGTGCATTCATGCTTGCCAGTGCTCAGCACCTCTCTACGCATATGCAGCCTATAGTGCCCTGTCTAGGAAGTGGCACTGCCCCACCACAGGCAGGTCTTCCCACCTGAATTAATGTGCTCAAGAGAATCCCCACAGACAAGCTCACGGTGAACATGGGCTAGGAAATCCCTTGTTAAGTCTCTTCCTAGGTGGTTCTTGAAGTTGACAATTAAACTGACCAGCGCAGTAACTTACCATCCATGTTAGTCACCTTCCCATTATTCAAAAATTACTTGAGACACCCAACTTAGAATCAGAGAGGGGTTGCTTGGGCTCATAGTTTGGGAGATTCTGGTTTGTCCTAGGGTTTTATTACTGTGAGGAGATACCATGACCAAAGCAACTCTTATAAAGAAAAACAATGGGGCTTCCTTCATGGCAGGAATCGTGGCGGCACAGGCAGACATGGTGTTGGAGAGGTAGTTGAGAGATCTACCACCACCCTCAGGCCCCTGTACCTTGAGAATGGCACCTCCACACTTCTGGAAGTTGCTAGGCAACCAGCCCAGCCACAGCTACTTCCCTGAATCTGGATGTATCCAGACAGCATCACCAGAGCTGCCAGCTCCAGCCATGCTGTTAAAACTCCCTCCTTCCATCATCTCAGACAACCTAGAGGTGTAGCTTCCTTATCTCCATTAGTCTGGAGCCCTGAGGGGCTGTAATCCCTGCAGAGGATACCCAAAGCTTGCTCCTCAAGTCAGCCCAGTCCCAGGTTCATGTTCATTTAGTAGGATATTAAGTTACTCTGATCAGATACTCAATATGCGTAACATCACAGTCCTGAATTATATGGATGCCAGGCCCATTATGTGCCAGGAGGCTACAGTTGGAAGGACTGAGCAGAAAGAGGTTGTTCACCTCTCAGCAAATGGAAAGTGGGGTGGGACAGACTGAGACTACGTATGTAACCTTCAACACACACTCACAGGGACCTATATCCTCCAGAGCTCTACCTCCTAAAGTTTACACACACACACACACACACACACACACACACACACACACACACAGAGAGAGAGAG
>NC_034602.1:31689388-31694431 GCF_900095145.1 Mus pahari | reverse complement strand
AGGGAGAGGGAGAGGGAGAGGGAGAGAGAGCATTCCATATTTAAACCACAGTGTGTTCCTCTCTCGTGGTGGATTGAATGACATCCAACAAGATTCATATTTGCTTGGATCCTTGGAATGCAACCTTGCCTGGAAATAAATACTTAGTGAACAGATAGTTAAGGCTCTTGGAGTGTGATCAGCAAGGCACTGTCCAACCCCAAGCTTCCAGCACCCAGGTCTGAGATGACAACTTCCTATTTTGTGTCACCCCATTTGTCTTCATTTGTTATAGCACAGGAAACTAATCAGGCCACTGTGGTGGTAGGAAAGCACTTTGTCACCCCAGGCAGCTGTAGGCACAGGGCAGGTGGGCCTTGAAAACGAAAGACTTGAACCATCCATTGTGACAGAGGCATGTGGACAAGCTGCTCAGTGAGGGTACAGTGCACGTTCCACTTGTCCAGGAAGACCAGAGAGCTTTCAAGGTTCTGATTAGCTTCCTGCAGTTGAGCACCTGCTCCACCAAGAGCATTGCCATGGCATCCTAAGGACCACAGTATTCACAGCATCTCTGTAAGGGAGAATTTGTTTGCTTAGGTTTTTTGTTGTTGCTGTTGTTGCTGCTGCTTTTGTTTGTTTGTTTGTTTGTTTGTTTTTTGAGACAGTGTTTCTCTGCATAACCTCCACTGTCCTAGAGCTCACTCTATAGACCAAGCTGGCCTTGAACTCACAGATATCTGCCTGCTTCTGTTGCCCTCCTGAGTGGTGGGATTAAAGGTGTGAGCCACCGCCACCACCTGACTATGTCATCACCATCTTCTGCTCCTCTTCCTTTTTCTTCTCTTCCTCCTTCTCCTCTTCCTTTTCTCTAGGCTCCAAGAAGCCTTGCTTAGCCTGCCCTACATGCAGGGGCACAACCAGAATTTGCCTAACTCTAAGCCTGATCTCCTCCCCTGCCTACCCCATTCTCCCTTGAGTCTCTCCCTGCTCAGTCTTCCTTCTTATCTTTCCCCACAGCCTTGGGTAGAGTTAATTAGCGAGCTTGCTGTCTGCAACTTGAGTAGGAACACATGGCTGTGTGCTTTAAGATTTTCTGCCATGCTCACTTCAGAAAGGTTTGTCTTCAGAAGAAATCACAAGCGATTGCTCTTTAAAACACTTCTAAGTTCCAGTGGCTAAGCCTGGATGATTGATTGGCTGAATGATTGACTGTTTTTTTCTTTTTTTTTTTTTCTTTTTTTTTTCTTTTTTTTTAGATAGTTTGCTGGTTGTCAACTTCAATATGTCTGGAATTAACTAAAACCAAAGTGGCTGGATACACCACTAAGGATTTTTTTTTTTAATCAAATCATTTGAAGGGATGATTCATTTCTAATCTGGATATTTTGAGGTAGGAAAATCCACTTTTAATCCAGGCCACACCTTCTGCTGGAAGACTCTATATAGGACATGGAAGAAGGACGCTTGTTATCTTTATCTGTTTGCTCTTGCTCTCTCTGGCAAGTCTAAGTTTAAAGTCTACTTTTTTCAGATTCAGGCATATACCGAAAAACAAGCTGAGATATCTAGCCTTGTGGAATGAACGACTGCTGAACAGCTTTCTTTCGTTGGTAGAAAGCCATTGTAGGACTAGCTGGACCACCTGTGAGCCATTCTAATAAACCCCATAGATAGATATACTAGATAGATAGATAGATAGATAGATAGATAGATAGATAGATAGATAGATAGATAGATAGATTTCATTCTGTAAGTTCTGTTCCTCTAGAAACCCTGACTAATATAGAACAGGGTCTTTTTTGGCCTCAAACTCATGGACCTCTTGCCTCTGACTCCCTAGTGCTGGGTTCTTAGGAGTGTACTACCAGGTTATGCCAAGCTTTGAGGTTTAACAGACATTTAGAAAGTTCCCAGAACTGGTTCTTACTCAGCAGAGACGATGACAACTGCAGCTTCCAGATGTTCCACAGTTCCCACCTCAGCTGCCTTCCTCCTAGCTGTGGTTTGGGCTATACGTCAAAATCCAGCAAAGGAATTTGTCTGTTATTCCTACCTCCAATGCCACGTGACTGACTGCCAGAATGCATCCATGTACTGTGGTTGCTGTAGCAAGCTAGTACATTCAAATAACAGAAATACATTTCCTAGTTTTGGAAACCAGAGGCCCAAGATCAAGGTTAAGCAGGGCTACTCCCTCCCTTCCCCTCCCCCTCTTTCCTCCCCCTCTCCCTCTTCCCTCCCCCCAACACACACTCTCAACTCTCCACTCTCCATTTTCTCTTTTCTCTCTCTCCTTTCCCATTCTCTCTCCCTTCTCTACCTTCCCTTCTACTTCCTCTCCTATTTCTTTATTCTGTGTCTCTTTTATCTCTGTGATCTTTCCCTCTGGCTCTTCATGGCCATCTTCTCTGTTCCCCAAATATCCAAATAAGTTCCTTACATAAAGACCCCTGGCCTATTCTAACAACAAAGAAAAATACTGGAAATGAAACACTCAGTAAATCATAGACAAAGTGGGAAATATCCCCAGGGGATTAGACAGGGCATTGAAAAAGGTTGCAGAGCTGAAGGAAAGTGAGGAATTGTTACACTGAGATAGCAATAACAATAACAACTATGGCATTAAGTAATTTTGGGACCCAGTTAACACAGCAAACCTGTGAATCTGTCACATAGGAGAAGCAACCAAAATATAGATAAAAGGTATAATGAACATCAAGACTTTATAGTAGGGCATTTCCCAAACGTAAGGAAAGAAATTGATATACAGGTACAGGAGGCATTTAGAACCCCAAAGAGATATCACCAGGAAAGAACCTTTCTATGTCACATAAAAGCTAAAATTCAAGAGTACAGAACAAAGAATATAGGGAACTGCCAGAGAGAAATGGTGAGTTACTTACAGAGACAAACCTGTTAGGATGAGAGCAGACTGTGAGCACAGACACCATTGGCCAGAAGAATACAGACAAATATGTTTCAAGTCACAAGAAGTATACTACCAATCAAGATTATTATACCCAGCAAAATTAACCTTTAAATTCAAGGGACAAATAAAGACCTTCCTTGATATGCATGAACTTAAGTAATTTAGATTACCAAGCAAGCACTCCAGTAGATACTCAAAACCATACTACATACAGAAGAGGAAGGAAGTGATGCACATCATACAGGCTAGGGAAAGAACAAATTTCACTATGAATAAAAATGAGAAATAGAAAATAACTAACATGTATTGACTCCGTAAACTAGACCATTTTTAAGATGAGTAAGGGAGAAATTAGCTTGTGTTTTCCAGTAATAACTTTGAATGTAAAGGGTCTAAGTCCCCAGTCAAAAGGCATAGACTGGATGGATGGGTTAAAAAGCAAGTTCCAACTAATTTCTATCTGCAAGAATCCTCATTGGCAAGAACACAGACAGATGCAAAGTGAAAGGATGGAAAATGGTATTTTGAGTAAAACACTCTACCAGAACACTCTTGATTCTGATGAGCACATTTTCAAAAAAGGAACAGAAGATAAAGCCAATACAAAAATCAATGGCTTTTCTATATTCCAATTATGACAGGAATCAGGAACACAATCTTATTAGCAATAAGGAATGAATCTGGATAAAGACTTGAAAGACCTCTACAATGAAAATGATGAGCTCTGCTGTGAGAAGCTGAAGGCGGTACTGGAAGATGGAAAGACCTCTGACACTCACATATCAGCAGAACTAATACTGTCTGAAAGGTCATTTCTTGAAGGCCAATCTACAGATTCACTGCAGTCCTCATCAAAGTCCTACTGGAATTATTCCCATAAACACAGAACAACCCAACAATTCACACGGAAGCACAACCGAGTCTAATTAGTCATTCTGAACAATTCTGGGTATATCAATGTCTAGTCTGAAATGGCTGAAAAACACTTTTCTCATCACTCAGTGGGAAAATTAAAGTCTCAGAGGAGCACTAAAGCTTTAGACAAGTATTACCACGATCGCTCCCATCACCATAAAGACTACCAGCACTGTCACCATGGTCACCATCTTCAACATAACATTCCCACCAATGTCATAATGGTGGAAATGATCACTAGCAAGCACCACCACCCCCACTGTGTCACTATAGCCACCACCATCACCGTGATCACTATAGCCACCATCGCTATTATCCTCAGTGCCATGGCAACAGCATCACCACCACTTGTCTTCTTTGGCATCTTTAACCAAACATCACATATTGGTCAACCAAAGCAACAAACAAATCTCTCGCAGTTTGTGAGATTGGAAATTCAAAATCAAGGTACTTGTAGACTCAGTGTGTGATGAAGATCAGCCACGTGGTCATAGACAACATCTTCTTGCTCTGTCATCGTATTGCAGAAGAAGGCACAACCTTTGGGGTCTTTGTTTTAAGGTTATTAATCTTATTCATGAGGGCTTCATGGTGCAGTCATCTCCCAGATTCTCACTTCTTAATGCCATCACATCGATACCACTAGGTGTTCAATGTATGAATGGGGAGAGGCACAGTATATCCAGTCCCTAATGTCACCACTACCATCACGGTTACCCTTCCTACTTCTGTCGTCACTGTCAATGCCACCGTTTCCATCAGCACCCCCATCATTAGCAGCAGTAGCAGCACCATTACTGAGCAGCGATTACATTCTGTTATGGTGTTATGTCTTCACCTGTACTATCTAACTCCTTTCACTCAAGAGTGAGTGGAGGCAGGAAGTGAGGCATTGCCCTTCGTGCGCCTCAGCTTCTGTCAGAACCCCACAAGCTGAGTAGGTGGTAGAAACGGGTCATGAGAAAGCTGAGAAGGCCTCCCCCACCCACCCCGTGCCACAGCTTCTTTCACTGCTTTAACGAGCAGACTCTTGCAGGCCGGAGGCATCAACATTGGCCTTGTTTTAATTTGCACCTTTCCAACTGAGAAGCAATTACAGGGTAATGATTCATTTCTCTAATGTGTCAAAAATCAGCTGCTAAAAAAAAAAAAAAAAAAAAAAGTGTATCTCACAAGCGCAGGCCGTTCATATTCGGACCATTGTCTTCCTGTTCCTC
>NC_034602.1:31680922-31689308 GCF_900095145.1 Mus pahari | reverse complement strand
TTAATTTGCACCTTTCCAACTGAGAAGCAATTACAGCGTAATGATACATATAAATAATGTGTCAAAAATCAGCAGATAAAAAAAAAAAAAAAAAAAAAAGGGCAGAAGTAACCCACTGCGTTCATATTCGGACCATTGTCTTCCTGTTCCTCTTCCTCTGAGGGAAGGCTAGGTTCCGCCCTCTCAGATGTAGCGGGGATGCTGTCCCTCTGGGAGCAAAGTGGCCAGGATCAGGAGATTGTTTACTTACTTATTACCCCCCCACACATATGTGTGTGTGTGTGTGTGTGTGTGTGTGTGTGTGTGTGTGTGTGTTATGAGACAAGGTCTTATGTAGCCCAGGCTAGCCTTGAGTTAATTACGATATCCAAGGATAACTTTAGATTCTTGTCTCTCCTTCCTCTGCCTCCCAAGTTCTGAGATTCCAAGTGTTCATTTTAGGCATCAGACCCTGACCCTTAAAGATCGAAGGCAACTTTCCCAGAGAGGCCACATGAAGCATGAAAGAACATAGAACTCTGAGTCATCCATCCCGATGCGTACTCTGCCCTCTTCGGCATCCCTGTGTGGCTGCAACCCGATCAGTTTACCCACAGGTGAAATGGGTCGTAGGAACAGTGAGGACTAAGTGAGAAAGACGCATAAAACAAGGTCATGCGTGCCATGAACCAGCTCAGGAAGGCCATTCCATCTCCCATCTGCCACCCCTTCCAGGGCACCTGCCTTGGAGCAAGTGTTGGCAGTCTACAGTGTGACCACATTCATGGCTGCATCTGGCTGCACTGTGTGCGCTGGTCTCCAAGTCTCTACCTTGTCCTCCCTTCTCAATTCTTAAATTGGCTCTGCTCTAATCAAGGGAACAAAGGCTAGGGAAGCCATCTGCCCCCTTCTTTAGAGTATGGGTATTTGTAGCATCTACACATAAGGCTGAGTCATCTGGACCAGCCCTCTGCAGCTTGCCCTTCAAGGCGGAGAATTAGACAATAGCTAAGTAGCATGGATGTAAGACTAGATTTTAAGAAATCAGGGATGAGAGCAGCAGATAATGAAATGAAGAATGGTGAGCTGGAAGAGCAGGGACGAGCACCCTGAATAAGCACCTGCACATCCCAACTGAGCATGTCCAGAAGCTCCTGTTGAGCAGGAGGAATTCGTAGGAAGGTCTCCAGACAGCCTAGGACTGAGCCCTGCAGATACCTAAATGGCAAGCTCCCGGGCCAAGGGGCCTCCCCAGAGATAACCTGCTAGATGGGTGGAGCCAGAGGGTGGGCGGGGCAGCACGCAGGAGGTGGAGCTATCAACCCCAGAGCCAGGAAGGAGCAAGGGACAGAGGTTGGAGGGAGGAGGCTGTTTTGGAGGTCCCTGGAGTAGAAGGATAAAGAAGAAGGGAATCCTTGAGAAGGAGAGAACTAGAGGCTTGAGGGAGCAGGTGCCACTGAAGGGGTCTTGCCTGAGGAGCAGAGTATTGCCTTTCAAAACCATGAAGGGGAGGGGGGTCGCGGCTCAGAAGTCACATGTTTGCCTAAGTCCCAACCCCAGTACTGCAAAAACAAACAGGCAAGGAAAACATCTTCCTCACACTGGCCTGGAACAGGTCCAGGCCTGCAGCTGTCAGCTCGGAGCTCAGGGGAAGCTTTCAGCCGCCCACCCACAGGGCTCAGCCTCTAGGTCTGGAAAATTGACCTTGGAAAGGGCAGATGCTTGTCACTGCTAACCCAGGATGGCAGCGCTGCCCAGCTGCAGAGCACGCTCTCTGGCTTCTCTAACCCTACCCCAGCCTAACACCCACAGTGCAGGCTACATAAGCTTGGGGGAGGGAGTGGCGGCGCCTGGAACGGGGAAAATCAGCTGTCTATAGAAGAGGTTAGAGGAGACAGCAGAGAAAGGCGGAGCCTGCTGCTGTCCTGTACAGGCTTTTGCCTCCATCTGCCCTACATCCCACCCCTCTGTGCAGCACTGGGTTACCTTCTGATCATTCTCACTCAGCCTCATGTTTCCAATGCTGGCTCTGCCATGGATTCCTTAGAACCACCTTTGGAGGCTCCCTCTTCTGTCCCTCGGTGCCTCTTGCAAACTGAGATAATATGTCCTGCCTAAAGAGAGTCTTACAGTCAGGAAAATGAATACCATCACTGCTCAGGCAGCATGCTGCTGCGGACAATACATCGTAGATATCGTTTAGGTAAGATGCTCACCTTGACTGAGAAGAACGCAGGCAAAGTCCAGGGCACTTGGGTCCCATCCCTCTCCCTGCCCTGCCTTGCCACCTGTGGGACCCAGGATGATGTTTCTATACCCTTGTCAATGACTTGTCTGAGATTCCCAACACACCTGCCTCTGAACACACTTGTTAATAATTACCCCACCCCCTTACCTTCCCAAATGTCTGAGTGGAAGGCAGATGATTCGGTGTCTCTGCCATTAGATGACCATGACAGTGCCACCCTCAAGGGCTTGGATGAGAACAGAGATGTGTGCCCCCTTACCATCAGGTAGCCTCTGGGAATCTTCACACACATCCTGCCTGTAGCCAAGTTAGCAGAGATTTGCATCCTATGACAGCCAGTCACACAGACACCAGAGCCTGGGAGCAATGACAGCATGCTATGGAATGAGGACAGGCAATTCTCCAGCCAGCTGGGGAATTGAGCCTCTGCCCTACCCAGGTCCCTGTTGAGCCCCTCACCAAATGAATGCCTGTCCACCTGGCCCAGCCCTCCTTCCTCTGTCTGTTGTTCTCTCTTTCTCTTAAGTAGACTAATTTAGCATCTTGGGATTACTCACAGCTGGGTTGCTTTCCTCTCTAAGCATTTAGGAGCTGATTAAACTGAGATCTCACCAGGGTGATGGGGTCTCTTGGCTGATTCTGGGGAGTCTCTGATGCTCTGCTGTAAAGCTGGGACAGTAGATCACTGGGTGTTACAGCAGCAGGTGAAACAAGTGTCAACAGGAACTCAGGACAGGGCAAGTCCGTGTGGGCTTCATTCAGTCTTGGGCAAAACGGGACCTGGAAAAAGCCAGGATGGGCTTCCACAGAAAGGACTTAAAACAGGTTTCCTTGGGAGACTCCAGGAGATAGCAGCAGTGGGCACCAGGTCAGAATAGAAGGTACCCCAAGGAGCAATAGGCCCCTACCAAGGAGTTCTGGGAAGCTACAGGGAAAACACATCCCACTGGCAGGACTTAGGCCAACCTTCTTCTGGGGCAAGATATCCTATCCCTCTGCCTCGTGGGAAAACGGCCAATCAGCCAGGGAACCACAGGCAAGTGGAGGTGTCACAGACACCCTGAGATGGGGGGGAAGTTTAACAGATACAGCTAATGCCAGACCTGGCTCCGCCTCCTGGGTCCAAGCAGGACCTTCCTGGGCCAAAGGTGCTGTTTCTTCAGAGCTAGGCTGTGGACATTCCACTCAAGAAGCATCTCTCGTGGGAGCTCTGTCATTTGTGTTCACTGAGCGAATAACCAAACACATCCATTCTGCAGCCTTGGAGACCAAGCCCTAGGTGTAGGATGTGATCGTCTCAGTTGACCCTCTTCCAAGGTTGACTTTCAGTTGCAGTACATTCCAGGTCGCGTCCCCTACACCACCCTCACCCCACTGCATGATGTCCTCTCTTTTGTGCTCACCTGAGAAGTAAAGTATCCCAGGAGAACCTGCGTCTTCCATGTTTACTGAAAGATGAGCTCCACCCTAGCCATGACTGGGGCTTGTTCTGATAGACTTTGTGTTTCGTAGCCGACTCTTTGCCACTATAATGTGGTAGACCTTACCTTTAACTAGACTGAATGGGGCCAGTTTGAACTCCCGTGGCTCATTTCCCTTGAGGCTTCAGCAGGAGGTTCTGGAGGCCGATGTTTCAGCCTCAGCATCACTTTGGAGTGGTGAACAGAGAACTGAGAATGGGCACATGCTAATTGGCAGCAGGGAGGGGAATGCCATTTCTCTGAATGACTGATCCAAGTTGGGATTGCTGCACCTCCTCTGTGATGACCCAGGGGGCCGTGAAGCACTTACCAATACTTCCCACCTCCACCCCACACATACGTCAGGGTTCTCAACTGCTTCTTTCCCACTGATGTCCCTGTCGAACTCCCTACTCTCCCTCCAACTGACCCTGCAATACAATAGTCCTTCAAGAATGGCTTGTGCGGGCCACCTGCAGGGCTGCCCCAGCCTACAGGTATGCCCCTGTGGCAGCCTGCTCAAATGGACCCCGGATAGGATTTATATACAGTTTTGGGGGTGATTCAGGGATCGACAGCAGGTACCTCTCATTGGCTTGGACTGAGAGCTTGGGGGAAACCTTACTTGCATGTGAGGGCTTGGTGCTGCTCCTGTGTGACTGATAGCCACACACCTCTCCTGTGGGGGTCTGTGGGGGCGGTAACTTTGACTGAAGCCAGGGGTCCGGGAGACATAATCGAACACCTTCGGTCCCATGTAGGTAGAAATCACCACCCATCGGGTCCCAGGGGTTCCAGACCTTTGCTCAACTGGAGACCAGGCTGTCTGTGTGCAGCCCACTGCTCCACAATGGGCTGTGTTATATTTTCCACCACTCTGACGAACAACTGGAAGGATGTATTTAAAAGATCATTCTGGCTCACAGTCCCCGAGGGGTATGGGTCTATAGGTCACAGCAGGTTTTCTGGGCCTGCCTGGTCTGAGGTATAGTACCACAGAGGACTGATGAACAGAGCTGCTCACTCTGTGACAGACAGGAGCCAGAAAGAGAGGAAATGGCCAGAAATAATGCCTATCTTTCCAGGGTACGTCTTCAGTGAAGGCTGAACATCATGGAGAGAGGATAGGGTAGAGATGCTTTATCTGTCACGGACAGGAAGGAGGAAGAGAATGGAGAGAGAGAGAGAGAGAGAGAGAGAGAGAGAGAGAGAGAGAGAGAGAGAGAGAGAAAGAGAGACTGTGAGACTGTTCCCTTTCAGGGCATGCCTTCCCCTCCTCCAACTACCACCACAAAATGATGAATCTGTTGATGATGTTGGAGTCCTCATGAGCTAGTCACATCTGAAGGTTACACCCACCAGCTAGAGGGCCAGTCTTCAGCTGTGAGCCTTTCCGGTGACACTTCATATCCAAACCTCAAGTGTCCTGATTTGAAGACAGAGTCTCAAGCAAAGGCTGCAAGGTGGTGAGGCTGGGCAACACGCAGGGAGCTGGAGTCCATTAATTGCAGTTTAACCCAAAATAAGTTTATAAGATCATGACCCAACTCTAAATGAAGCTGCATCTGCAGTCCACCAGTGTCGGTTGCTTTGAGTGTCATGCAGGTCCATGCAGTACTGTGTCCGTGCTAGATCTCAGCCTACACTCTGTTCCTCCTTCGACTGGGTCAGGGAAATGTTTGTGTCTCTGGAGCCCAGGGCTGAGCGCTGCTAAGAGCACCAGCTCTCCCTCGTGCAGGAACAGCTGCTGCTGCCTAGACAGCATCCTTACCTTATGGCAATCCAGGGCCTGACTATGGATGCCGTGTTGGAGGTGAGGTCTGCTCAGGGGTTCATTCTTGTCCCATTTCTCCCCGCACAGGTGGGATCCCGTTCATCCTGACCGGAGAGTTCTTCCAACAATCAGAGCGGCCGGCAGCCTTCATTATCGCAGGCACAGTCAACTGGCTCTCCAACTTCGTTGTAGGGCTCCTTTTCCCCTTCATCCAGGTATGCCTGTCAAGGGAGCCTGCAGCCATCGCGTTGCCTGGGCACTCTGAGATGTGATGAAATTTGTCTGGCAATACTCTGATCGATCTCTCTCTCTCTCTCTCTCTCTCTCTCTCTCTCTCTCTCTCTCTCTCTCTCTGTCAATTCATGCTCTCATCCTAAGGAAAGATGAGTATGTACTTTGACTAAGATTCTCTTCTCCTTCCTGCCCCTCCTCCTTCTCTTCCTTCTGTCCCTCTTCCCTCCCTAACCTTCCTTCTTCCTCTCTCTCCTTCCTCTGTATCCCTCCTTTCTCTTATACCTCCCTCCACCTTCCTTTCCACTCCTCTCCCCTCCTCCTTCCTTTCCGGGAGCTAGCCATGTCTCCTGAAGAATGGCTCACTTACTGGTGAGTGTGTGCAGGAGTCCTAGATTGTGTCTTGAACCTATGACTTACAGATCACTTTTGCAATGTACTCACCACTGTCCTACACACACTCCAAGCCTCCCAAAGAAAACAGCGATTGGTTGGGAAATGCCTACATACTCTGGAACCAGATGCACATGCACTAGCTCACTTAGTAATTCAACATAGGGTTTGCAGTGTTTGGGGCAACAAAAATGAGTGGGCCCCAGCCTGTGGTTCTGAGGCCTGTGGGTGGCTGGAGGTGTGGTGGTCCTGAAAGAATCTTAAAGGAAGTGACCTTGGAGTAGAGACATGAGAAAAGTAAGAAACAAGAGAGTCTGGGAAATGCAAAGTCCAGGCTAGTGTAAAAGCAGTGCAGAAGCCCTGAAGCTGGGTCATACTTGGCCTGGGTGGAGGTGGCGGGGCAATATCAGGACCAATATGGCAGCAGCAGGGACAGGCAGATAGCTGTCTGAGTGGAAAGTGAGCCCACGAAGTTATGCCTAAGTTAGAACATGAAAGACAAGGACTTTGCAAGGGTTCTGCACAGAGACAGGGCCCAACAGTGTTCAATAAGAAGGTGAAACGTCCCTGCTCCAACACCGCCCAGTGTTCCCTGATGCCCATATGACACAGGGATGTCCACCTCCAGAAGGTGAGACAACATCCATCACATACCTCCAAGAGACAGTCTGCCATCTCTTCCCAAAGGGCGGTTCCTCCCTGAGCCACTGTTCTAAAAACTGATCAGTGCCTCTTAATTTGCTAGGGGCAGCCAAGCATGCCCCAGCCATTCTCCTAGTCCAAGCCAGAGGAGCAAGAAGGCCCTGTCCCCAGCCCGCCGTGCCTAGACTCAGCACAGCTGCAGACAGATGAGGCAGCTACTTTCTCCACAGCTGCTGACCAGTCCCTCTGTGCCACAGCACCCCCCACGCACACACCAGGCATGGCTTCCCTGGCCCTGTCCTCCCTCACAGCCCTCAGCTGGACTTATTCCTGATCCTCTGACAGACAAGTCCCCTGAGGCTGGGGAACAGGTGGTTATCCCAGGCTCCACAGGACCCGACGCTGCCTGCTTCTCTCTGGACTGGTCTGCCATGTATTGCAGCCTCCTCTACCCAGCAGCTAGAAAATGGGTGCAACCATGCAGCTCTCAAAATATAGTTGGCTGCATTTAAGCAATGCCTTCCCATCTCAGGTGCTACAAACCCCCTCCATGAGTCACAGAATACAGTGTCCCACACTCAGCACTCCCCTCCTCGTGGTCCCTCCACAGCTGCAGCCAGGACATAGCAAGCTGGGTTTTCAATTGACTTCACGTTTAGTGAGCTTTTCCTGTTTGGTTAAAAGCTAGCAAGCAAGGCCTGGAGTCAGTAAGGCATCCGTTACATGGAGACAATTAACTTGAAGTTGCCTGTCACTCCTCTTTTCCACTCCTTTGCAACTGAGCCTTCCCAGGTAGACTGTCCGGGTCTGGGAACCGGGTCCCTGTCCTTGTCACTTGGGGGAGAGCAGAGTAGAAGACCTGGTGGATACTACAGTACTAATGCCATTGTGCCAGACTGGGAGTGAGACGCATCCACCGGCCCAGTCACACACACACATCTTGTAAGCACTTGTTGTGTGTCAGCAAATGCTCAGCCAGGAGGTACAGCCTGCAGCAGGACTTCTGGGAGATTCCAAAGGTCACCCCTGACAGCACATGACCGAGCCAGAATCTGAACCCGAGTTCTTTATCCTCACCTGTAAGATAAGGAGAGAAGGAGATCTCTGGCATCCAGCAGATCACCCTACTGTAAAAGCCCACTTCAACTTGAATTGAGTTTTAATTTATCCAAAAAAAAAAACCCACTTATGGATACAGATACATATTCACACACAGAGGGAGTCTCTCCTCAGTGTCTTCCACAGAGTTCTGTGGTGTGTGTGTGTGCGCGTGTGTGCTTCTGCGTTCGCTGGAGAGGGCTCCAGCTGACTCAGGGGCCACTTGACCTTTCTTTCACATCACTCAGATTTGCAAATCACTTCCCAACTGCACATCCCTCCGGTGGCATCACGGTGCAGCCCCTCATCTGACAGTCTCCCATGCGTCTGGGGGCCCAGATTCTACAGTCATTCTCATTCAATGCAGTTATCCCAGCCCACTCAGCTGGCTCACGGAGGGAGCAATGGCCACCCATGAGGCGCTGGCTACCCATGAGCTCACTCAGCAGCCAGACTCTAGAGGGGACATTCTTTTTTTTTTTTTTTTTTTTTTTTTTTTTTTTTTTTTTGGTTTTTCGAGACAGGGTTTCTCTGTATAGCCCTGGCTGTCCTGGAACTCAC
>NC_034602.1:31662434-31680452 GCF_900095145.1 Mus pahari | reverse complement strand
CTATGTGCTCCAGCCCATTCTCAACCACTGCAGTGCACAGCCCTAAACCTATGTGCTCCAGCCCATTCTCAACCACTGCAGTGCACAGCCCTAAATCTCAGGCAATGACACCCACAGAGGGAAAAAGGGTAAGAATGATATAAGGGCCTCTGAATGACATTCAGGTTGCATCATATACAGTCCTTGGAGCTCAATGTTCTGGCTAGAAGGATAACTGGCTGCAGCCATCCCTAACATTTCAGTAGGTTCTGTGGCTAAGAACAAGCTTACATCAGGCCTGCATGCCCTGAGCTCCCGCCAAGGAGATATGTCAAAAAGCTGTGGGTCCCTGGGGTGCTAATTAAGAAAGAAGACCAAGCATGTCTTAATTTTATTCTATCTATCTATCTATCTATCTATCTATCTATCTATCTATCTATCCATCCATCCATTTATCGTGTGTGTGTGTGTGTGTGTGTGTGTGTGTGTGTGTGTGTGTGTGTGTGTTCGCGCACGCACGTGTGATGCTGCGGGACAGGGTGATGCCAGCCTGGGAAATTGACTCTGTGTGGAGTATTCAATGAGCAGGAGAACTGTAGTTGAACTCTCAGCATTTACAGGCAAAGAACCTGGCCTTGCCTGTCAGCTCTGCTGCTCGAAGGCTATGTGACCCTAGGCAGGTCCCTCACAGTCTTCAGACCATGTTGTGTGTTGGGGACAACAGCAGCATCTACTCTCTGGGCTTTTATGAGGATCTGTGGTGTAGAGCTGAAAGTTCATCTTTAGACACGAGGGGACAAAGTGCTTGCTGCACAAGCATGGGGGCCCGAGTTCAAATCCCCAGCATTCAAAAATAAAAAAAAACCCAGGTGCAGAGACACAGGCCTGTAGTCCCAGTGCTGAGGCGGAGCTGGAGAGCTCTTTGGGGCTTGCTGGCCAACCATTCTAGTCACATCAGTAAGTGTCACGCTCAGTGACAGACCCTGTCTCAAAATATGTGCAGAGCAACTGAAGAAGACATGTGACATCAACCTCTGGTTTCCACATGCATACATGCACATATACACACTAATAATAATAATAATAACAACAATAATAAAATTTAGAAATCACCCTTACACTTGACAGGTCACAGCTTGGGCCAGGCCACGGGCAGAAGTGGATGCAGGCTGGCGGGTGATCTTAGGGAATGGAATGTCATGGGCTCTGAGGGTCCCAGGTGGGAAGGCAGATCACAGGTCTGCAGCTGTATGCATTTCTCACTATAGTGACAGCACACACTTGATGCTGTGTTTCAACAGGGTGCATTTCCTTCAAAATGTATGCTGAAATTCGGTCCCCAGTGGTGCTGGTCAGTCTTTTTGTCACAGTGAAGAATGCCTGAGAGGGAGCAGAGGTCTCCTTTGGCTCCCAGTTCACTGTTCCTGTCCCCCATCAGCTTGCTCTATTGCCGCAAGCAGGGCATCATGGCTGAGGGCTTGGGGTGAGGTAAAGTAGTTCACATCGTTGTGTCTGGGAAGCATAGAAGAGACAGGGAAGAGCTGGAGACAAGATCTATATTCTAGGGCAACCCCCCCCCCAGTGGTACACTTCTTCTAACTAGGCCCCCACCTTCCATGTCCATCACCTCTAATAGTTCACTCAAATGATGACTCCACCAGAAGACAAATTCTCTTAGGAAGCCAGAGCCCCTAGAATCCAACTACATCCCCAAAGGCCTTTGGAATGCTGCTGCAATAGGGATCAGACCTTCAGCACACAGGCCTTCTGAGGGGAGACCCCCATCTCCAAACCAGAACTACAAAACAGTGTTGAAGCCTTTAATGGGGCTCAGAAGGCTCCCCCTTCGTGAAGATGCCAATGCTGTACTAAGGGCAGTGAGTTAGCTCAGACAGGATGCTCGAGATGTGAGCTCAGCTCCCTTCTTCCTTCCTCCCAGGTGACTGATGTCCTGTGGCTCTCATCTGTGTGTTGTATATCTCTACCTCATCCTTGTAGGGACAGTGACATACAAAGCCCACCCAGGTTGCCCAGGATCCCCCTTTCATAGCTAGAACTTCATCACATATGCAAATCCTCCACCCCCCTTTTCAAAAAAGAGCAACATTTATAACCTAGGCCTGGATTGTTGAAGGCCATTATACATTATGAGGTGGGTTAGGAGCAGGGGTTGGACATGTGATTGGAAACTCCCCTCTCTGGATAAGCACACACAGGACCTGGAACCCCCAGGAGAAGTCATGTGACGGCAGTTCTGGGTACCTGGCAAGTTGTCACCCAGCAGATGACAGGAATGGACATGCACATTGGTGTTGTGGGAGACACACTGGCTATTCTAACTCAGCACCCAGCAACCGTCACTGTGTACCCATCTCTGTAGTCACTTACCGTTCTCAGTGCATTTTTGGATAGATCCTGCCGGGCCTTGAGGAATCCTCATTTGCTCCAGTAGATCCAAGGGATTCGATCCTGAAGACCCATGAGATTCATCTAGGAGTTTAAGAGGCCTGGTGGGTGCTGGAGTCTTCTGCCTGTCACACATTCTGACACAGTGTGCAGGGAGGTGGAATTACCAGCATAAGTCAGAACAGTACAAATGATCTGAGCATGTTACCAAGGCTGAGCACCCACAGACATCTGGTAACCCATAAAGGACAGAAGTGGGAACACACAGAACCACATATGGGTGTTTCTGGAAGACCTCTTTTTTAGCTACTCAGAAGTTGTACTAGAGTGTGAGACTTGAGCGGGGAGACCTGGTAGCTGTAGTTTATCAGGGATCCTGTGGTAAGGCTTGGGGCAAGCAGGAAGAGGAGGAAAATGCCTGCAAGGACGAGATGAAGGGCATGGACAGCTCCTGCATGGAGATGCTGTCTTCTGGCTGATCAGAACTCATAGTACCATTATCACACCTGTAAGATTGTCCTTAAGTAATGCCACATTCCGGGATCTGGACCTAGGGTTACAGTGTGCCTTTGGGAGAAAAAAGTTGACAGGCAATGCCTGTCCTTTCTATGGTGACCAACATACCCTAGGATGTTTGCTCAAAACCATCCCAGACAGCCCAAATCTTAAAACATTGGTCAGTCCCAAGCAACCCGGGAGAGTTACCAGTCACCACCACATCCCCATCATGTCCCACACAATCTTCTTGCCTCAAGCCCCAGCCTAAGGCAGGACCCACCCACTGTGCTTGCGCTAGTGGTTGCTGTCCTTGGTCTTCTTGCCAGGCAGGGTGTGAGCAAAACCTTCTGGATTAACTAAGAAGACTCTGGAGTCAAACAAGATGACCTTGAATTCTGCCCGAGCCCCTGAACATTGAGGTCAGGGGCAGAGAGTAATGCTGTCCCTGATGACTGTCACTGTCTTGTCTTTGAAACAAAAGCAGTGCCTGAGTCTTGTAGCTGGGTTCTCAAGAGACTCAGACTTCCATCTGCATGGTGTCTGCATGGGACCTAAAGCAAAGCTTACTGTCATTATGACGACTGAAAAGTGTTGTCTGCCCTGAGATCCTAGACTGAGAAACAGGAGGGAGGAGGGGGAAGGGAAGACTGGAGGGGAGGGAGGGAGGAAGGAGAAAAGGGAGGAGAATAACAACACTTCCAGAGTACAAGCAGCCAGAGAAACACCAGGATCTTCTAAAAGCAATAATCTACATCAGATGCTATGATGAGTTCTTGAAACTCCAAAGAGTGACATGTGTCCCCAGGATGCAGGAAGTTCATCTGAGATCCACCACCACACAAGCAGCAGAACATGATAGGGGTTTTTTGCTGTCATGGAGGACCGGACTGAACCCACTGTGAAGGATGGACAGGCCTTCCTAAGTATGAACATGATTTCTGGCTACTTCTCTCCAACCATGTAAACTATTGTGGCAGAAATGAATCATTTCAGCTCAGGGCACCTTTTTGCTTTTGATAAAGGAATTGAATAGCTACTTCTAACCCTAACCCAGAATTTTATTAGGTTGTAATTTCACCACCTCCAGAGCACATTGGGGTTTTGTGGCTATGTATTTAGGGCCATGCCACCCCCTCCTCTGAGCCCACCCACCACACCATCTGTAAAGCAACCCATAGGCCCACTCTGTGGGAGCCGGAGTCTGCATTCCTAACCTGCATTTCTCTTCTCCTTGCTCTGGGAAGCAGTTACCCCCTTGCAGCTCTGATTCACAGGAGTGGGGGTAGGGGAGCTACACAATTTTTCCATAATTTTAAGGACCTTTTCCTAAAACTAGTATTTTTCCAAAATTACCTTGTATTTTTAGCATCATTTAACATTCTACTGTATTGTGAGTTGAAATTTTCCTCTCTGGATTACTTTCATGGCCATCTGATGGCATAAAAGGTGTATTTTCAGAAGGGATATAAGTGTGTCTAGCATCACTCCTGAGAGCTGGAATGGGGTCATAAAGAGGGGTGATTGCTTTCACCAGGGAGGGAGAGCTAAGTATCCACTCCAAGTCCTGCTCCCCTACCTCCATCAGGTTCCATGAGCTTGGTCTTAACTGATACACAGCCCAGTGTTACTGCTTAGCCACCTCATCTGTAAAATCATGCCATAGGGTTGAGGTGAACATAGCAAATTTGCAATTCTCAGGACAGGTAGCAATCAGAAAGCAGTTGTTAATGTTATCATTGACTTTGTCCGGTCTTGTCCTCAGCCCAGGCCAGGGTCTAACAAGAGAGAGGCAAGGCAGCTTTAGAGAGGATCACTATGAGGAGTTTCAATCCAGCCCTGCCCTCTTCTAGCAACTTGAACTTGACAAATAATGCAAACTGTCCTGGCAGGAGTGAAGATATTCTAAAAAGAGACACTAGTGTCCCACCCATTGTCACCTTCCAAACAATCAGTGTACTGAAAGGAATAGCTGGGTCAGGAAGAAAAGGTTTGAGTGGGTGTGGCCCCATAGACTCAGTGTTTGAATGCTTGGCCCACAGGGGGTGTCATTATTAGGAAAGTGGCAGGCCGGGCGTGGTGGCGCATGCCTTTAATCCCAGCACTCGGGAGGCAGAGGCAGGCGGATTTCTGAGTTCGAGGCCAGCCTGGTCTACAAAGTGAGTTCCAGGACAGCCGGAGCTACACAGAGAAACCCTGTCTTGAAAAACCAAAAAAAAAAAAAAAATTAGGAAAGTGGCCTTGTTGGAGTAGGTGTGGCTCTGTGAAGTAGGTGTGGCCTTGATGGAGGACGTACGTCACTGTGGGGACAGGCTTTGAGGTCTCATATGCTCCTAGCGTGGCCATCTCCTTCAGCTGCCTGTGGACCAAGATGTAAAACTCTCAGCTACTTCCAGCACCATGTCTGCCTGCACGCTGCCATGCTTCCCGCCATGATGATAATGGACTGAACCTATAAAATTATAAGCCAGCCCCAACTAAATGTTTTCCTTTATAAGAGTTGCTTTGGTCATGGTGTTCCTTCACAGCCATAAAACACCAATTAGACAGAAAGGCTGAAGCCATGGTGTCAGCCAGAGGAGGGACTTGTTTCAAGGAAGGAGGTTTCACTGAACGTCGACCTACTTGCAGGAGAAGCTGAAGTCGGGGCAAGAATAGACCAGGACTGCTTAGTTATTCACGACTCTCGCCTTCTGTAAAACCGAAACCTCATGTCACAACCTCATTGGCTTGAAGCTCACAGGACATCGCTGTGTTTCTTTTCCCTGTGGGCCCACACTGATATATCTCCTCCATCTGCTTTTAACCATCACTTGCCATATTGAGGATGGGCAGCCGAGCCTAACTAATTAGGATTGCCAGGGACCAGGCTCTGACCTTAACAATTCCAGCAACAACCTGACTCCAGCTTGATTTTTGTTATCTGTAAAGAGGAGCTACATAGAGACCCATGGATGTTCTGGAAGATCTGGCTCCATAACCAGGCAGAGTAAATCCTCATTTGCTTCAGCTCCTTCCTTCCTCCCCCTTCCTAGCCTGGCCTTGTAACAGCCTCCTCCTGGAGAGCCAGCGACTGACATTGTGACTTCCAACTGGACAAGTTAGGAGAGTGCTGAGCAAGCCCGTCTGCCATAGCTCCCTCCCTCCCCTAGGGAAGTACCCTCAGGGAGACGGGCTAGCCTAGCTGCGTGCTGCTAGCATGAAATGCCACTGGCAGGGTTATCGTCATGAGGCTGGAAGTCTGAGGGAAAAAGTTTTGCAGTGAAAGAGTACCTTGATGACTGGGGCAAGGAATGCCACAAAAACCATACCACACCATGCAACCAACACCACACAGGAGATTTTGGGGGGAAGGGGAAGATGCAAAGGCCATCTCTGAGTGGGGATGGAAAACCCAGAGTGGGGGGAGAAGCATAGGTCCTGATGGTGCAGGCTTTATAGATGGTATGGGGATGGTGCTTATGGAAAATACACAACAGTGGTGGTGTGGAAACCTGTGTCCCATTGGCCTTTAGTGATGGTTGATCATTAGCACTGAGCCTTTGAAAGTGGGGAGGAACCTGGTTCTGGAATATAGGTAGTTCTTAGTTGGCTAACAGGGAGATCAAGGTGTTGGTGGATCTGGTGGAGGCTGGTCTCTGCTTCCAATACGGCGCCTCTCAGTGTCTCTGCATGTGGAAGAAGATAGAAAGGTGAGAGGAGTCTGTCTGAGGGAATCCCATTTGTGATGGATCCACCTTCATGACTTAATCGCCCCAGAAAGGATTCAGCCCCATCACGGTGGTTTGCAGAACTGTATCAGAGACCCATCAGCGCTTTTCGTCCCGGTGTCCACCATCAGCTCAATGCCCAAGAGATGGTATCTCTCACCCCACTACTTCTCATATGCTTCCCCCCCCCCCTGAGACTCATAAGGAAGGAAGGGTACAAGTGTCCTTCCCCCAGATGTTGCAGGTACTGTGAATTCTGTGAAACAGTGACTTCATGGTGTCCTTTGGGAAATGAAGCCAGGCGCATAGCTACTTAGGGCAGTAAAGACAACCCAGACAGCCCCAGGAGTGCCCTGGGTAGGGTAGAGCGAGCTCCTCATGTACTCAGTAAGCATCCACTGCTGGCCTTCTGTCTACCCACCACTCCCTGCATTCTGAGGACACAAGAAAAGATAGGTAGAGTCCACCCGTACACAGGGATGCAGACCACAAGACTCATCCCATTTCATTACAAAACACCATGAGGGTGAACATCACCGCGTTTCAAATAAGGAAAGTTAACACCGGGTGGTTCGAAATTCTGTCTAAAGTGGCTCATCTTCTCTGTTGGCACAGACTCTCTGACAGCTGAACCCCTGATTCTCCCCTTTCCTCTTCATGGCTCACAGACTCTCTGTGGACAAACAAGGCGCCTCCCTTAAAGCACGGCACCCTTTACTACCCGCTGTGCTTTGAAAGGGCTGTTTCGATTATTCTCTACAACAACCCTATGGATCTGACACTGTCCTTGTTTTACACAGAGACAGCATGAGTCTAAATGTGTTTGACCGGAGGATCGGGAATGTATGCGTGCCTAGGCTCTTAAACCCTGTAAGCTCGTTTTCAATCAGAGATTAAATGGAATTGACAAAAATCCCTAGCATTGCTTCTGGGGAAGTGCCGCTCAAAACCACTGTCACCTTGTCTTCGATCAATAGATGATTGTAGTATGCCGGAGTCAGGCCTGGCAGCCATAACAAGGATGCCTTGGAGGAGCGAGGAGTCAGGCTTTCATATATCCAAAAGTGGGTTTGAATTCCCTGTGAGATCAAGGATGGCTATGAATTTAGGGTCCTCCTGGGATTCCAGATGTGTGCCTTGTAGCCAGCAAGCCCCATCCTGTCCCCACTCCCACCCACCCACCCCCAGTGCTGGGGTCACAGGCAAGATTAGTTAGCAACCACACCTGGCTTTTTTCATGGGTGCTAAGGATTTGAACCCAGCTCCTGATGCCGGCTCAGGAGCCGTAGCCTCAGCTGAGTGTTGTTTATTGAACAAACCTTTACTGAAAGCTAAACACCATGCCAAGAGCTACAGGAGCACAAGCGTCCCTGGGAAACCCAGAATCCCACTGAGTTCTAATCCAGACACAAGCAACAGTGACTGCATTCCAGCATCTATCTTTTAGTTTTTCTTTCTGTGCAAGGCTGGACCAGTTAATGAGGTCGATTTTGAGCATATCAGGGGTGGAGGGAACGCATATATCCTTGATACCGTGGTCCATATTTTTCTTACAAACTGAGGCTGTATAGTTGTCTCATGTCTCATGGGAAGGGGAAGAAGTAATGAATGCTAAAATAAACCTAATATTTATCAGGGATTACATTTTCTTCTCTTAATGGTCAGTTTTTAAATACCTACCTTGAAAAAAAAAGTTCAGAACAATGAAGACTGTTTTCTTTTCTCATCTCATCGTGATCATGGTGGGGAATTGATTTATTCCAGCTTTCTTTGGCTCAAGTATCATGTGGCCCCACCTGCCTCTTGCTGCGGCAGCAGCCAGTGCTAGTTGCAGAAGAGAATCTTGCAACGTGGTTTTACAGCCAGCTAGCTACTTTGCTGACTGTTTACTGGATGTTTTTTGTTTCTCCCTTTCCACAGAAAAGCCTGGACTCCTACTGCTTCCTCGTCTTCGCCACAATATGCATCGCAGGTGCTATCTACTTCTATTTTGTCCTCCCGGAGACCAAGAACAGAACCCACGCAGAAATCAGCCAGGCATTCGCCAAGAGGAACAAGGCCCACCCCCCAGAGGTGAAGGCTGACTCAACCATGGCAGAGGAGAAGGCCAACAGCCAGACTGAGCCCGATTCATCCTCCACGCTAGACAGCTATGGTCAAAACAAAATTGTCTAAATGTGTGTTCTCGCTATAGTAACCCAAGACTTTCCAAAACACTTAGAAGGTTTCAGGTGACCAAAGTCACGTGAGACTCTTATACTGGGGAGTTAGAAGAAACCTGTGGGACTCGAACCTCACAACTGCACGTCCAAACTCCCCTGGAAGCATTCCCTAGGTTTCCTACA
Organism: Mus pahari; assembly: GCF_900095145.1. Classification (NCBI taxonomy): domain Eukaryota; kingdom Metazoa; phylum Chordata; class Mammalia; order Rodentia; family Muridae; genus Mus; species Mus pahari. The sequence goes on along the minus strand of NC_034602.1, from coordinate 31,671,517 downwards.
CTCACCATACTATACAGACCAAGGACTGCCTTCCTCATGACTGAACCCACAGTTTTGAAATAAAGTTGGGGGAAAGAGAACAGGTTGCCTTTTCATAGGAAAGCCATCTGGTCTGATGGACACTCATTGCACTGGGAATGGCAGCCTGGGGCTTGTCTCAGCTGTGCTGTTGCTAAGCAACCCTGACCTCCCCTCAGCCTCTAGCCTCCAGGCCCCCAGACCTTGGAAGATTCTTTGTCCCACTAACAAATGCCTGTTGCTAATCTTTGGCTCCGCCCTGTGGACCTGAGGCTTAGGAACACTTCGTACCCACCCACCAGGCTGCTGATCTTACCAAGGCAGGCTCTGCCCCCAGCACTCAAGGCTGCCAGGCCTGAGGCTGTCTTTAGTTTAGACTGTTACAGGGAGCACACAGAGGATCAACCAGTCATATGAAAAAGAACTTTGTGGTACCTAGGGAGCAGAGCCTGCAAGGTGGGCCCTGAACACGGAGAATGACTCTGAGACTACACCTAGGTTTGATGGGAAAGAACACTGGGATGGATTGATGATGTCTCTCTGCCCTGGATGTAGGAACGGCAGCCTCAGTTCCTGAGCCTTGTGTTTGCAATGTGAAGGTAACAAACTGCCTGGAAAGACACTTGACATCACTCCTGGTGCTCAGGTGAAGGCTGGGGTGGTGGGGACCACCTGTCTCAACGGTTGTTTAGGAAGTCAAAGAAGCGGTTCTAGAGGAGGGTGTTTGAGTGGGTGTCTTGTTGGGGCAACTTGCATCTTGCCATCGTCATGTTTGGCTGAATCCCTTCTTCTGCCTCCAAAACAAAGTACATATAACAAGTGTCATATGCAAATGGCAAGCACATTAACTGGCATTGGCATGTTTAAGGCTAGGATGCCTGAGAGGGTATGTGGTTCCAGGAAGGGAAGTCTCCAGAGCAGGCAACACTGCTATTTTCCTGACCATTCTGGATGAAAATGGCCTTAACCAAAACCTGTGTTCTGACTTCTCCCTTCCCGTTGAACACTCTTCATCTTGGGCCTCTCCTTGGTGCATTCCTGGCTCAGGGAACCATACCATCCAGCCCTGGCTTGAACACTGTGTGTCGTCAGTATAGAGAGAATGAATGACACAGATAGATTTGACAAGGGCCTGTCACAAAGGGAACCAAGTGATTGTAAAACAGAAATCGTCACATTTGAAAGCTGGCATTTAAGTAGTCTGTCAATAAATATTTATTAGTCAATCATTATTCTGCCTTGGCTGGGTACTGCAGACAGAGCCATGGGCAAGGAAACACACTGCCCTGACCTTCGCACTCTCATGTCTGACCGAGAAGCGCTGTCAAAGCACTAATGTGGGGTGCGGTGCCTTCCCTGGGGGGTGGGCATTGGTAGCGGGAATAGATGGGGTCTTAGCTGAGAAAGAGGTATATCTTCTCAGACAAGGGATGAACAGAGGCAGGGCCAGTGACCATGAAGCCAGAGGCCAGCAATTATTATTGTTATGTTCTTATATTTGAAATTGTAGTGAAGCCACACTAAGGGCGTTTTGAAAAAAAAAAAAAAGAATCTCATAATAAAACTGATCATCTCCCTGGCTTCATTGTTTCACTTTTCACACACAGCCCTGTCCCTTGCCTGCCCGTTATTAATCCAATTGCAAACACAGAATACATAAAGCACGATTACGATCATCTTTCGCTTATCTCCAATTTTCCCCCACTCGATAGTAAGTCAAATACATCATCTCAGCCCCGAAGACTTTTGTTCGCACCCTGGTGCCCGCTGCAGAGACTTCTCCGCATAGAAAGCTGTTTCTTGGATCCTAGAAGAAAATGGAGATCCAAGAGTCGGAGTCAGGTGCACCCTGAAGGCTTGCCAGCCAGAGTTTGGCTGGGTGACTGTGGCTGTTTATGTTCTGCATCCTTGCGTGGTCACCAAGAGAAGTTTGGCTGTCAGCCTCACCCTCTGATTCCCACCCAAGCTCTAGGCGTGAGGACCTTGCCGATCCATTTCAGCTATTTCCTTGTCTCAAACAAATGCATGCAGACCACAGCACAGGCCCACTACAGTTCTCAGGAGCATACAAGGGGGACTGAAAGAAGAGAGCAGAGACTTCCAAATGAATCTGAAATGGACTCGCCACCCACAAAGGCAGGGTAAAGACTTCCGATCTGAATTTAACCAGACCAACTTGCTGCTTTCAAATAAAAGTACACAGAAGGTTTTAATAAAGTATTTCCTCCTCACAGAGTCCCTGAAATAAAGATAGTTCTTTCAGCTTCTGGTGCTAATGTACACACACTAAGCCATTTCTCTCCTGCTAATGTAACTAAAAGCCGGGACAGTATCTCAATGTAAACACACACAGACTTAAGATAAGAAAGCAGGTGAACTGAAGGTGGGATTCAAACCAGAAGAACCGTTCATGCAGCCTCGAGTCCCTGCATCTTCCCCTCCCATATCTGCAGCTTATGTTCTAAGACAGCAATGTCCACACCCACACAATGGGTACCCAAAAGAGAAGCTCGGCCAGAAACCATTCTTCCATTCAGGGTGACAGGAAGAAACAGGGTCCCTCCCGGAGCTGACAGTCGTAACTACACAGGCACTTAAAGAAAACCCTTCTCTCTGACGAGAAGCTTCGGAAACGGGCCTCTACGGTTCACACAGTCCACAGAAGGGAATGCCCATTATTCAGTCACTCTCAATGCCTCTCTGCTCCCACCCTCTCTCCGCTTTCCTCCTATGAGTGCTTTGTTTCAGATCCAAGCCCATGTATATTATAACACAGGAGTGTGGGAAAAGCCTTGCATTTCTAACCAAAAGAGAAGAACGTAGGGTACCAGAGCGGGCGGGGTCTAAGGAGACAGATGAAGACAGGGACACTCTAAATCTGCAGATGACCTTCTGGGTTTGCACCCGCATGAAGATGACCAGAGGGAATTTGAAAATTCAAATACATGTAGGCCCCAGCACAGACCCAGTCCAGTTCCCAGGTGTACACACGGGGTGGACTGAAAGAACAGCAAAGGCTTCCCAAGGAAGCGGAAGTGGAGTCACCACCCTCAAAGCCAGGGTTAGATCTACTGATCTGAATTCAACCAGACCCATAATCCTGCTTTTAAATGAAAGCACACAGGTTTTTAATAGGAGTTCATATATAATATTTAAAATACACAGGTTAAAAGTAAGTGTGTGTGTGTGTGTGTGTGTGTGTACAGGAAACAGAAACTGGCCAAGTAGAACAGAGCCCTCAGAGCATCGACTCTGAGAATGTTCTTGCTTTGTAGATGTGAAAACTTGAGTTCAGATCCCAGCACCCATGCAAGAAGGTGGATGTGGCCATGCGGTGTTTACCCAAAACCCCAGCACTATGAGGGACAGAGACAGGAGGATTGCTGGGCTTTGCAAGCTGACAGCCCAGCTCCAGGTTCAGTGAGAGACCCTGCCTCAGAGAAATAGAGTGAAGACTGACAAGACAGCCACAAGATGCTCATGTGCACATTCTCACACACCTGCACACCCATGTGCACAAACATTACACACAGAAATAAATACCAACCGTACTTATACAAACACACAAAAAAGAAAGAAAAAGAAAAGGAGAAAAGAAAAAAAAAAAAATAAGCCAGCTGTTCCCTGGCTAGTTCCAGAATATGATGCAATCATCCAGCAAACAGGTGGAGAAAGGCAAGGCTAACAATTGGCGGGACTCCGCATCTGGCAGCTGGGTTTAGTGACTGCTGTTAAAGCACTTGGTATTTGAAGCCCCTTCGCCTTTGTAGGAACAAGTACAAAATGGAACAAAGTTCATTTGTTGGCGTCAATGATGAAGGAAGGGTCCTCAGGTAGGGCCAAGCTGCTATCACAGCCCTGAGCTCCCCACCCCTGGCTTTTGCCTCCAACTCTCAATATTCTATCTTGAGTTCTATCTCCTCTTATTTCCAGTTTCCCTTGCAACTGAAACTCGATCCATACCGATTGTGACAGGAGAGTGCCCGAGGCAAATAAAAATCCACAATGCAAATCCAATTCTTTTGACACACTGCTGGTTATTTCCCTGGGGCACAGCTGCCTGCGGGTGCACTAGGTTTCTTGGTGCCTGGTGCCCTATCTGCCGGCGTGCTGGAGCTGTCTACGGTGCTGACCCAGCCCTCCTGCTAGCTTGGGTTCATTTGTCCTGGGGTTTTGGAAAGACTTTCATATGGTTGACTGTGGTGTTGGAGGTGGCCTGTGAAGTAAATATGATTGGGTTTATATTATACACCCCAAGATCTTTTCTTCCTGCTCAAAGCCACCCACACTGAGAACATCTGTCACTGACTTCCAGGACCTCCGTGTCTGTAGAACAGTAACTCTGGTCCATGCCCATATCAGTCCCTGCTCTGTGGCCACCTGCTGGCTATGGAGCACATGGGGCAAGGTAGCAGCAGTGGCAGTGGCCTTAATAAATTATGTCTCATAGTGTATCTGGCCTCATATGATTCCCCAAGGACCTTGTTACTGCCTTTGGCCATGAAGGTCTCAGAAAAGGTGACTTGTACCAATGAGTATAACCAATATACTCCAGAATTGCCCCCCACTGAGAATGTGAGCACTTCAAAGGAATGAAACATGCTAGATTCTTTTGGAAATGCAAAAATGGTTCAAATACCCAGAAGGTTGAATTCTCATATCTACCACCAAAAAAAGAAGAAAAACGTAACTATGATGGAGTTAAAACTAGAAACAAAATCAGTTTTTCATCCCCTTCCCCCACTCATGTGTCCTGCGATGGGAATTCCATCCTCATTACCTAACATCAGGCTCTCTTTGTCTCCTTTCTAAATGTTACACTGTAGCCACACCACTTAACACAGCTGTGGCTCCTATTCCATCCCCATTACCTAACATCACACTCTCTTTGTCTCTCCTCTCTAAATGTTACACTATAACCACACCACACAGCTGGGCTTTCCTTTAGTTCCATTGACTATTCGTGAAATAGGAAGTAAGCATGAGTAATAACTAAAAGCATTTGTCATATTGACCCAATTAGAAAAGGTTGTATTTTTTTTTTAATGTAAAAGGGAAATTTAAGTAGGGTCTGGAGAAATGGATCAGCAGTTAAGAACACTAGCTGCTCTTCCAGAGGACTTGGTTTTGTTCCCAGCACCACATGGTGGCTTACAACTGTAACTCAGGTACCAGGGGATCTGACATCCTCCTCTGGTCTCTGTAGACAAGAAGAATGCACAAGGTGCACAGACATACATGTTGGCAAAACACACAAATACATAAAAACAAATCTTCTGAAAAGTAATTGAGTTAAAATATGAAAAAAAAAATCTAAGTGCAACTTGAGCAAGCTTACTCTAGATTCTTTGAGGCTAAAAGGTCACAAAAAGAGAGGGTCTAGCTCTCTTAACTGTCTCAGATGAGCCCAGATGCATGGGGTCCTCCACCAGAATCCAGCTGTGTGCACAGGCTCAAGCGGGAGAACAGAACCACCCAGCTGATTCATGGAACCACAAGACATGATAAGTCACTGTTGTTTAAGCCACTAACTTTATTTTTATTATTTTTATTATATAGATTATTTATATATCACATAATGACATAAAGGTAAACATATCTATTTTTATTATATTTAATCATGCATAGGTTGTGTGTGGAGGAACTTCTGAGGCCCATAGAGAGCCAGAAGAGAGCTTGGAATCCCTGGACCTGGAGAGATGGCTCAGGAGTGACAGGTGGTTGTGAGCCACTTGACATGAATACTGGGAATCATCCTTGGGTTCTCTGAAAGCGTGGTACATACTCTTAACTGCTGAGCTATTTCTCTAGTCTCTCTAGGCATTAATGTTGGTTTTATTTGTTAAGCTGAAATGAATAGCTAGTAGGAACTGTTATTTCTGTTTGAGTGTTTCTACTAATCCTGTGAATTCTCTTGCCAAGTAAGAGCCGAGTTAGTATTCTCTGGGATGATGGTTCTTGTCTCCAGACCTGTGCTAGGTGCCTATCATATGCCTTTACTAGGTGATAGGAATGTAAAACTGGATAAAACAAGTCCTTTGGAGAGAGAAGAGGGAAGAAGACACTCAAACATGGTTGGTCAGAGTTTTCAGGTAACAATCTAAGGACAGCTGAAAAACAAGTCTAGGCATGCCCCTGGAGCAACAATGGCACAAATTCCATGTGAGTAACCAATCAATTGGATTTAAGCCCACTGTACAAGATGAAACCCAGAGACAAGTCGTAGACTCTAGGAAAGAAGTATTAAACCAACTCTTAAACTTACCACTATACCCATAGATTAACATATTTTTCAACTGTTGCAGTCGATGGTAATCAACACAGACCCACAAGTAGCTCAGGTCCAGAGAGTAGGAGACTGCAGAATGCTCAGCCCTAAATGGGGCATACATACCACACGCCTCTCCTCCAAATGTTTAGAGACCACTGAAGAAAGAAAGAGCATGAGAAGCAGAGGTACTGGGTGACTGTAAGGAGACAAAGTCTTCTGGACACAGCAAGACAGCTGTATCTATGAACTCAAAGTGACTGTGACATCATGTACAACCTGTGCAAGCCCAAACCAGACCATATCCTACCATGAACAGGGGAGTTGGGCACAAGGACCCACCCATAGCTGAGGTGCCATTGGAAGTTTTTAGTGGCTGGATGAGAAAGGAAGTCTAGCCACTAAAAGATCAGCCACCATCCAGTGGAAGACCACACACACATCCAGGGATATTTGGGCAGCACAATTGGTTTGGAAGAAAAGGGGAAAATATACATAAAGTTGGGTGTGAAGTGGGGAGATCTGGCAAGAGCTGGGGAGGCTGGTGAACAGGATCAAGGCATTGAGAAGAGCGCTTGTCTAACATTCCCTCTGTGAAGACTGTCTTCCCTGTCTTCACATTGGTAGCACCCATGAATCCTTCATGGGTGTGACAAGGTATCCCTGACTCCAGAGCTTTCTGCATCCTTCTTCCAGTTGACTGTCTCATACCTGCATGTTTCCTTGCTGATGTTTTCCTTGATGCTTCAGGGCTGCTGTGACTTATTCTCATTGAATTCCTCCTCAGCTAGACTCTATAAGATCATCACATCAGGGTCACCTCAGGACCCCACAGCCCTGAGACATGGTATGTTCTTATTACACACTTACTAAAGAAGTGAACATCGATCTAGGTATAAAGAGGCTGGGATAGGAACCACGGGGCGGGAGGGTGTGTGGCTGGATAATTAGAAAACTCGCTTCTCTGTGGGGAAATTGAGCTGAATCTCGGATGAGGACCAGGAGGCCCTCAGACAGCTGTGGGGACAGATTTGAAAACTGACTTCATGGGGATGAGAAAGTAAATGACCTATTCAGAGAAGGGCAAACTTGCTGTGGGCAAATATCACAGCCCTGAGGGTACAGGTTGGAAGATGAAGCTAAAGCAGTGTTTGGGGTCTAGACTGAAAAGTCATGATGGCCAGACCACTTCTTAAACCCCTCCTGGGACCAAGACTGCCTCACATCTCTCAACACTGGCTAAGCAAAGGTCTAGACAGACAAAACCTGATCACCATGCTGTGCCTTAATTGAATAAGTGATGAGGGCTGGGCACCGCAATCAGCCTCCTTCTCCTTTGGCTGCCACTGAGTACTCATTAGCCAGTTGTGAACCCCAGAGAACAGAGGTCATGTTGAGTGACAGCAGCCCAGCAGTGCTCTTAGGCACTTGCTGTAATTTACATGAAGATGCGGGTATAATTGCCTTGATCAGGTTCAGCTCTGGCAAATTTGTACATGGAGTCAAGTAAATCTCCTCCCTTTAAATCACAGCACTTGGGGACTGTACTTACTTCTCAGCCAAGAGCTAGATCCTGGAAGAAAGGCGAAAGGAAAAAAAGAAGAATGTTCCCAGCGGGACCTGTGGGTGGCGGTGACAGTGGCGGTGGCGAGAGTGGAGCATTTGGAGCCCAAACACCTAACAGTTCCTCTAAGCCTCTTGAATTTACAGCAGGCTAAAGCATGTGGTGCTTTCTGGCCAGCACAAGACCTTAGCCTTTTGCCAAAGGTTGTATTCCTTGTGTGGTGTGGTCTGGATGACATAAAGAATGTCTACAGGTGTTTTTCAGCCTGGGAGCAGGTACTTTGGAGAGGATGCTGGTTTCGTGGAGACAGGAGCAGGAGAATGCTCGTGTTCACGCTGAACCTCCACTTGGAGTTAGCCCCAGTATGAAGTGGGACCCGTACCTTGTCACAACTCTCACCGCTCCTGCTCGGGATTTAACTCAACTCAACTACATGACTCCCAGAAGAAAGCAATGACACACAGGGTGTGTCATGTTACCTGTGAACGTTCCCGGGATAACTGCCATTCCTTTGTGTATGGTAGGCACAGGTAAAGGAATACATAATGCCTAAACTGTCTCCTGAACAAAATTGTCTTTAAAGCTGGGAGTTATTGGGAGAGAAGGAAGAACCGAGTTAAAGGTCCTGGAAGCCGCCCTAGTAAAATTTGGCTGGAATCCAATTGTAGATGATAACACAATCAGGGAATCATTGCGTAGGAGTTGGAGTTCTTTTAGTTATGTGCGATGGAATCCTGGCTTGTAACAGGTTAAAAAGGAAGGAAGGCGGCATCTTACCAGTGTAATAGCTAAGAAGGATCCTGTCTGATCGTCTAGCTTGGCCGGATCCAGAGGTTTCGATGGTGCTATCAAGCCAGGGTTGCAGTTTCGTCTCTCTTCTTTCGGTAGCTCCTTTCTACTTGGGTTTTTGTTCCTCATGCAGTTTCTCCATGTGACATCCTCCAGAGCCTCCAGGGCCTCCAGCCTTGCCTCCTCTCAGAGGAGCTGCCCAGTGGGAAAACCGCCTCTCACCTGATGTATCAGTTACCTGTTGCTAAGACGCAGACTACCCCAGAGCTCAGAGGCCTGAAAGAACAGCTATTTCCTCCTCACAACTGTGGATGGACAGCTCAGGCCGGGCTCTCCTAGACAGCCCCCTTTACCGATGTGTTAGCCCTTGAATTCAGCCAGGCATGTAGGCGATGTCATGTGGGGCTGTATGGTCTCAGATGGCTTCATTCTTTTTTTTTTTTT
>NC_034602.1:31625513-31662384 GCF_900095145.1 Mus pahari | reverse complement strand
TGGTTGTGAGCCACCATGTGGTTGCTGGGATTTGAACTCCGGACCTTTGGAAGAGCAGTCGGGTGCTCTTACCCACTGAGCCATCTCACCAGCCCCAGATGGCTTCATTCTTAAGTCAGTGACCCCTGCATTAATGGCTTAAACAAGGGAGATGTCTCTCTGCCTGCATGACCTCTATCTGCTGCAAGTTTTTGGTTATTTGTTGGTTTTTCCAACATAGTATTTTTATTGGTTACTTGAGATTTTCACATAATGCACCCTGATCACACTCATTTCCCAGTCCTCTTAGGTCTCCCCCCCTTATAATCCACCCTCCCCCAAAAAACCACAAGTACAGTTTGTGTTGCTCATATACGTACTCGAGAATGGTCAAGCTACAAGGAATTAGCATCTTAAATAAAACTGAATCCTTCCCCATATCCCCACCCGAGGGCATCAGTTGTGGAGAGCTACACTTCAGAATACTTATTAAAATGTTAAAGAATTCTCTTTAATGGCTCCTATCTAGTCTGTTACTTTGGGGATGGGGTGGGGTGGGGAGATAGTTGTCACAGAAGCCTTCTGCGACTCTTTCTCAACTGTGAGTCAATAACACCATTAAAGTAGCTTCCTTACCCTTTACAATCAGTGGGCGTGTGGATCGTGGACTTCCATATGGTTTCTGGTGACAGCACAGACCGTGGACATCAGCAAGGCCCTTGGTGGCAGCACAGGCCACAATCATCAGCATGGCCTGTGGGGCAGAGGCCACAGACATCCATAAGTTAATTTGTGTGTTGTTTGTTTTTTCCCCCATGAGACCCAGCCTCTTGCTTATGTTTAAGACAGTGAGAACAGACTCTTTAAAGCCTCTCCACTCCAAGGCTCAGGATTCACATTGTATCACTTCTAGAACAAGTCAAAGACCACCTGGAACTCAAGAAAAGGGTAACAAACCTCACCTTTGCATGGGGCTACCCAAAGCCTCATCACCGGGGCCATGCAGGATGAAAAACACCAGCCCACTGTCCAGATTCCTGCCTCACAAAGATCCCAAGGTACACTCCTCAAGTTACAGATAGCTAGATCCCTAACCTCCACAATTGCCTGAGCTGGGTGTGAGAGCTACATCTCTGAGGGAAAAGGTTTTCCCCCAATACAACTCCTGCAGCTTTGAGGGGGAAATCCACAGCACGCGTGTTTCAGCTCTGAGGGGAAAGGCTTCCCCTACAGAAGTGTCACAGCTCTGAAGGGAAAGGCATCCTGGCAGTTGGGAGCCAAGGAATGCCACAAAGTCACACCACATAACAAACCTCACACAAGAGATTTACTGGGAGGGGAAAACCCAGGAGGGTGGCCTCCTCTGCCTGGGCAAGAAGCAGCAGAGAACCAGACTTTATATAGCTTAGGGGGAGGCAGAGTTTTCCAGGGTGGCCTGGGGTCAGTGGGATTCTGTGGCCTGAGCTTGGGGCGAGCTCAGGGACTGGTGGGATTCTGCGCTCAGGGATTGGTGGGTTTTGGTAAGCTTTGTTTGTTTATTTGTTTTTTCACTAGGAAGTGGGCACAGATGTTTTAACCTACACTAGGGGGATGAATCTGTCAGTTAAATGCTTGCTTTGCAAGTATGAAGTCCTTACTGTGAGCTCCAGAACCCACATGTTACATAGGTAGGGCATCATGGGCCATACTTACTAAGACTTAGAAAAACTGCTTGCTTAAGGTACTAGCTTCACTTCTGTTGCTGTGATCAATGCCCTGACCACCCCCCTAAAAAAAATCATCAACTGAAGGTAGAAAGTTTATTTCAGCTTACAATTCCTGTCTGTCATTGTGGGGAAGTCAAGGCACGAATTTCAAACTTCTGGTCACATCACATTCACAGTTAAGAGAGCAGAAAGAAATGAATGCATGCATGCCCACTTGCTTGCTTGTGTTCAGCTCAGTTTCCCCATGCTTCTGCAGCGTAGGGCCCTGTGCTTAGGGAATGGTGCCACCCACTCTGGGCTGAGTCTTTCTAGATCAATTAACTTAATTAAGGTAACTTCTATACAGTTAGACATACCCAGAGGCCAACCCAGTGTAGACAATCTCTTACTGAGACTCTCTTCCTAGGTGGCTCTAGATTGTGGCAAGTTGACAAGACTAATCACATCTAGGGTCACAAAGCTAGCAATGCTGGAAATAACTGCCTGCCTCTCATTCCCATAATCTCCCTATACTCCTACACTGTGATAAGCACTGCTCTAAGCAATGTCCAACTATTCGTTATGAAGCTGACATGCAAACGCTAAAGAAAGGGAATAAGTAAATAGGCCACAGAAAGTCAAGCAATGATGAACATCTTGAGAAGAACAAAACCATGATAGAGCATGTGAAGTGTCTGCATCTTGCCTTTCATTTAGGTTGTGATGGCACTATGGTTGGGATGTGGCTTGAGTGTGTCCCCGATGTTGGGAGGTATACTTTAAGAGGTAGGGCTTACTGCTTGGTGATAAGCTTATCAGAGTGCTATACTTAGAAGGAATTAATGTCATTCTCATGGAGCTCTAGTTAGTTCTCACAAGAGTGAGTTGTTAAAAGAATGACCCTTGCCCCTGGAGTGAACACATTTCCTGATGCTCCACACGCCTGCTGTTTTGTCTACCATTGTAACATCATCTACCAGGAGACTCCCATCAAAAGCTAAATTGAGGGACTCACCCAATCAGCTTCCAGAAGTAGGAGCTTATAAACAAGCCCTGTCCTTGGTGAATTACCCAGGGTGGTGGCTCATATTGTCAACTTGATGGCATGCAGGATCACCAAGGACACAAGCCTTTGGGGATACCTGGGAGGGACTATATACATTGATTGAGTCCATTAGGGTGGGAAGACCCGTGTAAATGTAGGTGGCCTGGAGGTGGGGCCTGGAAAACAAACTAGGAAGGTTGCTGAGCAGGTGCTCTCACCACTCTCAGCTGCCTGACTGTGGAAACAGTGTAACCAGCCACCATGCCTCCCTGACGGCTGCAAAGTTCTCCCCACCATGATGGAAGGATTCCTCTGAACCATAAGCCAGAATAAATACTTTCTCTACTAAAGTGCTGCTTGCCAGATATTTGTTTATAGCAATGAGAAAAGTATCTAGTATCTCCCAGCTTCCAGTATTTTGTCATAGCACCTGGAAAAAAAAAATTGACTCTAGCACTGACTGTTAGAGAATAATAATACAGGAATAGAACTGTGGGTTGGGAAAATAAATGGCTTGGACAGTGCGAAGCAAGAGCAAGAGGACCCAAGATTGATCCACGGAGCACACATTAAATGTCCGGTATGGTGACTCATACTTTATAATCCCAGTCCTGGGGAGGCAGAGACAGAAGGATCCCTAGAGCTTACTAGCCAACCACATCCAAGCAAATCTGCTAGCTCTAAGATCAGTGAAAGACTCTGTCTCAAAAAGTTAAGTAGAGGTCAACTGAGGAAGACATCCACTGGTGATCACAGGCCCCAGATTTGTGTGCACGCACACAAAGCTGTACCAACACCCAAAAATAATTGTATCAAAGAATTACCCATAGGCTTCAGGTCCCTGCTCATATAGCAAAGTGAACTGGACAAAGTGATCTCTCTGCATCCCTAAGCCTAGACAGGGAGCCTGCCTCAGAGCTGGTGGCATGAATATGTGCCTGCTATAGTGGGCAGATCACGAACGCGCAATCCAGGACAAGTGGAGACGGTTAACAATAATAATAGCAGCACACATAATCTATCGTGTTCTCTCCTAAGTGCCTAGAATACATTCTAAAGCTCATGGGGTTTACCCAGTGAGGAAAGTGCAGATAATAATAATTCGATGTCAGACTGTCTGCAAGGGAAAGCTCTAAAGGACTCATCCCAAGAGAGGACAGGAAGACAGGACACAGCAAGCTATGCAGTCAGGACGGAGGGCGAACTGGGATCTTTCTGCTTTTCTCTGCCTCTTCATCTAACTAGATTGCTTCTCTTTCTGCTCTCCTGCTTCAGTACACACAAGGGACTGAAGGCCAGGGTCCCCGAAGTCAGCAGTGTTTCCACATGAATAGGAGAAGGTGTCTGGATGCCCACAGCAAACTCTGTCCTTCAGTCTGCTGAGCGGGTGTTTTCCTGGCCACCGTCCTGGGCAGCACTACGGCTTCCTGAGGGAGCCTCAGCAGATGGAGTAGCTGAGCAGCGGACACAGCATCTGACCCAGCCACCCTGACCGCACCATGAGGAGACTTGAAGGGAAGAATGATTTGCCTGTGTGTAGAGCTGAAGATTGAGTCTGTAGTCTGTGACCTACCCTGGCTTCCTAGGAGATGAGTTTAGGTTTGGCCCGACATGTTCTAAGCCCTACTTTGATGAATATTTTACCACATTTCATCAAGTCAAAAAAATAAATAGGATTTCCCGAGACGGCAAGTGAGAATCAGCCTCCACCGCAGACACTTCACCCCTGCCTGCCTCCGTCCTTCCGTTCTGTCACCAACCTCCCAAGTCGGGCTGGGTAGCCTATCACGAACACTTCCCACTTCCAGGACTGCAGTGCACACCAACATCTGCTGCACAACAGAGCTGACGTCTCTGGGGCTTCATCCCCATGTGAGCAAAGTGTCAAGACAAAGGTGGAAGAGTTCCAACTTCTCTGCTGTAAGTGTCAAGCTATACTTATATGTCAAGCCATGATTGTAGGGAGAGGAGAGGAGAGAGAGAGAGAGAGAGAGAGAGAGAGAGAGAGAGAGAGAGAGAGACTTGTAAATTGGACAGGACTCTGAAGTACCCTAACCACCACTATACCATCAGAATCCTTATCAGCAAACCCTGTTTCTGACTCCCTCCAGCCAGCCATTGGCCTAGAAACCAAGACTAGAAGCACTCAGTGTGCATCCAGCACCGAGTACAAGGAATCCCAGCAAAAGCGCCTGGCAATGAAATCTGACAAGAGACATGGCCAGGGCTGTATGTTTAGAGCACAAGAGAGGGGGCAAATGCTGGCATGGGCAGGGTACCTACCTTGAGAGACAGACTCAGAGGGGACTTCCTGAAGGAGACAGGTGGCCCTGTAGGAAGCTATAAAGAGTCACCCAACAATGGGAGGAGCATCCGGTAAGGGGGCCCCAGCAGGCACTAGCATGGCACATGAAAAATGTACTCCTGGAAGAACCAGAGGCTGGGTCCGTGTTAGAAGACAGAATAAAATTTGAGACTGGAGAAATAGGCAGGAGCCTGCTTTTTATTGTGAAGAAAGACAGTTATCCTCAAAGAGTGTACCCCAAGATCTCAGGCCTCAAAAGTCCTGAGACAGGGGGTTCCTTGGTCAGCTGAGTTTGGGGAACCCTCACACTAACTACCCCTCACAGACAGTCACTGAGCACACTAGCAGATGAAAAGTTTTGGGCTTTCATATGTTTATTTCTATCTAAGCCACCCCTTTAAAAACCCTACAGAAGCTGCCATGCGGACCAGGAGGTCCCACTGTGCACTGGCAGGTTTCCCAGCAGAGAGGCTTTTCAAAACCCGTGAATGACCTGGTCAGGCAGGCGCAATGGGAAGACATCCTCCCTCCCCACTGCCCCCAGAGAGCTGCTGTGTTTGTATGCTCTACAGATGTGTCACCAACTGGGATACACCTTCGTGCACTGCTTAGCAGCAGAGAGATATTCTGAGATGTGTGACTGCTTCATCTTTGTGTGACATTCAAGAGTATGGACAGTAACTGTGATGTCACTTGGTAAGACAAGCCTGTAAGCTAGGGGACGAAGGCAGAAGGCTGGCAAGTGCCACACCAGCTTAGGCTACAGAGAGAGATCCTGGCTTCTCCCAGAAAGAAACAACATGGGGGAAACTCCGTAAGTGCTTTGCTATTTTGTTGTGACAGCAAATGCCCACACTACAATCTTCTGAAATGTGGGTTGCTCTCTTCCAACTCCAGCATCACAACTAGGCTGTCAGACTGCTATGGGAGACTCACATCTGAATTCCTTCTTCCTAAGTCCAGTTTGTTCTCCTGGAGGACTTAGTAGCTGCCCACTTGTGACTTAACAAACAACGTAACAGCTGCCACTGGATCCTAGGTATGGCTCCTAAGTGGCTTCTAAGCCAAATGTTCTATCTTGTCCTGGATAAGGATAAGAAGCCATGGCACCAACTGCTCCAGTCCCCACCTTCTTAGATTACCTACTCCTTTCGGTTATAGCTTATAGATAAGTTCTTTTCTAGTTCATCTTGTTTGCGTTGTAGCAAACAAGATAATGCTTCTCACACTACACTTCCCAGGCTGTTTACTTTAAGCTGGGAATTTCCCTAACACTTCAGTACTGCCTCCTAAGATCCTTATATAATAGTGCAACCAGATGCCCCACCATTGTGTAGTACAGAGCGCTATCTTCACAACCTACATTGCTGGCTTTCTTATTGCCCCAATCTGTCCAGAGCCAATACTATATGTTTCAGGGATTTGTTTCAAGGCAACTCCCCACTCCAGGTATGCTAATAAGATCTATTTCCAGGTAGGAAGTCACTGGGGGATTCCCCAGAAAGCCAAGGAGGGAGGCAGCACAGAATTAAAATAAGACTAAGACTGTGCCAACTTCCATAGCAAGGAATGGAGGTTGCCACAGCCTGGATGTCTGTATCCTTAAACATTCATGTGCTGAGAGGGCTGTCAAGATGGCTCAGAAGGTAGAGGCAGTTGCTGCCAAGCCTGATGACCTGACTTCAAACACTGGAACCTACATGGTGGAAGGAGAGAACTGAGTCCAACAACTTGTCCTCTGACTTTCAACAGACACACACACACACACACACACACACACACACACACACACACACCACCCACAAACACACACATTAAACAAATAAATGCAATTATTTTCTTAAATGCACATATTGAAACTTAATTGCCCAAAGGATAATAGCACAAGGTGGAACCTGTGGAATAAGATTCAGGGGGGTGAGTGGTGCTCTCATGAATTCTGTCTGTGATGGGGTTAGTCAGTTTCATTCTGTTTTGTTTCAGTTCACTGTGACAAAACACCACGAACAACAACTTTAAAGGGAAGATTGATTTCTGCTCACAGTTTTAGAGTTTTCAGTGTCTGCTGGCATCTTCCATCATGTCTGGCCCTGTGGTACCCACATCATGATGGGAGAGCTAGAACAGCCAGGAAACAGAGAGAGCTAGACAGGAGGGGCCTCAGAACAAGATATGCTATTCAAGGCTGTGCCCACCCCCACTGATGCCACTCCCTCCAATCAGGCCCCACTTCTTCCTAACCCAGTCAGGGTGAGCTGGTGGACAGAGTGACACATGATGACACCCTCATGCGGTGGCCTCTCAAGAGTGCCACCTTCTGAGGAGTCAGAAGCAATGCTTCATGTTGAAATCACAACAGTGACCTTATTATAAACAGAGGTGTGAGGGGACAGATGGGACCTTCTGCCATGGAGAGGAAGACACGACAAGACCATCTTGACGCAGAAGGAAAGCCCTCGCCCAACGGTCGAATCAGCAGCACTTCCATCGCAGACATAAGGGCTGTCAGCCTCCAGAGAAGTAACTCCTGCTGTGTGCAAATCCCCCAGCTCAAAGTGATTGGTTAAGCAGCATAAAGTGATTGAGGAAAGGTAGTGGGGATCCTGAGCTGAGTGCATAGCATCCCCCCTGATCCTCCCACTGGCCAATCACCCTTATTCCATATGTTCATAAAAAGCAAAGGACCCAGTGTAATGCTCTAGGAGCACAGATAGCTGGGAATCTTTCTCTTTAAGGATAAGAATAGCAATCCAGCTTGGCCCTGATGCTTTTTCACTTGTAACCCAACCCCATCTCACTCATTATGTGTAATCACAGCAGCCAGCATCACTAAATAAAATTGATAGATTGACACTCGGGGAGGAAGGGGAGGCACAACAGTCTTTACATAATGATTCTCACTATGGCTTGGTTATAAATAACTCATAAAGACAGCTAGACGTTGTCTAGCAGACCCCAACTGTAGGAGATGCTGGGATGCTATATTCAGACAGACTGGGAAGGAGTCAGTTGACTTCGGCAACCAGCAGGAGTTCAGTGTTCAGCGTAATGCCTGAGGCGACAGATGACTTAAGAACACAGGAGCCTCTGGTTACTCCTTATGAGATTTTGAGAAATGATATCCTATGACTAGTGTTTACTGTGACTCCCAAAGAGAGTTCTTCTTGCTTCCCTCTGTGGCAGAATCCTTTAGATACTGGATGTCTGGATATCATGGATACATCTTGGCCAAAATATCTTCAGAAGGCAAGAAACAGAAACAGGACTCTATCATTTCTTCTCCATTGAAACCAGTAATGACCATTCAGCCATTCATTATTCATTCTGTACATTTTTAAAGGTTTATTTATGTGTATGTGTGCCTACTTAAGGTTATGTGCACCATGTGCATGCAGGAGCCCATGGAGTCCAGAACTAGAGTGACAGATGGTTCTGAGACATCATGTGAGAACAGGGAACCAAACCCCAGTCCTCCGCAAGAACAAGTGTTCTGAACCGCTGAGACATTTCAGTGAAAACAAGAGCTACAGAGTGTGGAGCGCCGCCTCACATAGCCGTTACAAGATGGCGCTGACATCCACTGCCGGGAGTGATACTATGTTGCGCATGCGTAAGCCAGGCCACACCCTAAGGGCCAGAGTGCTCGCCTCTGACATCACATCGTATGATTCGACCTGTGCCAATTCATGAGCTCCACGTCCGAGGCGGAGTAGAGCTCCTATATAAGGGAGGCGGTTTTGTTGCTCGGGGTCTCCGTTTTTGGAAGCTTGTGCTCTCCCTCTCAAGAGTATAAAAGCTTTGCTACAGAAGGATCCTGTTTGTGTGCCGCGTCGTTCTTGCTGGCGAGACGGTTGGCGCGGGACAACAGAGATGCTATACAACGATTCTCAACCTGTGGGTCATGAGTCTCTTGGGAGTTAAATGACCCTGTCATGGGAGTCAGATATCCTGCATATCAGATATTTCCATTATGATTCATAACAGTAGCAAAAATACAGTTATGAAGTAGCAACAAAAATAATTTTATGATGGGGGAATCACCACAACATGGGGAACTGTAATAAAGGGTCACAGCAATAGGAAGGTTGAGAACCTACGTCATAGGAGAACACAGTAGTTTCCTAAACATTGTGTGTTAAGACTGTAGAATAGAGAAACTGCCTTAAGAATAGCATGGAATGTAAGAATGTTGAGAGCAATGCAGATGATGGAGAACTGGCTTGTGGTGTTTCAAAAGAAAGCACAGACCCTGTCGGGGCCATTTATGCAATATCTTAAGTTAAAAACCACTGAAGTGAAACCTGTGCTTTTCTTGGACAATCAATACCAGTCAGCTGAAGAATCAGCTATGATTAAGAAGAGAGCAGCATCTTTAAGGCAAAATCTCCTGGAACGTGTTTCTTCAGGGTCAGCAAACAGGAGCTGTAGTCTGAAGGAAGCTGAAGCTGCACTTTGTTCTTGTGGCTGAAGGTGGTAATGTGTCAGAGTCTCAAAGGTGGAAGTGGTATAGGGGGTTATAAAGGCACGGAGGTCGGGATAGAAACCGAGGCTTGGCACTGTGAGGTGCCATTGGTGAAGATGCAGCCACAAATGCAGTCAAAACTCCAGGATTAAAGTGGTTCTAGAGAGAAGCTGAGGCTTGGTATCGTGTGACAGGACCAGAATTCCTGAAGAAGTGCCAGGAGAGAAGATTGGTAAAGGTTGTAGTGGAGACATTTTGGACATGCTAGTATCATGGGACAACCACCAAAGATAACAACAGCTGTGGGTAGAGCTGACCTGAGCACAGCTATGTGTGCTGCCAATGGCTGAGCTGGAGAAATGGAGCTTTTTGGAGCCCAGTAGATCGTGAGTCCCTAACCTCCAGCACTGAGCTTTAACACTGTTGGAGTTTGTTTTTGCTTTGCTTCACTGTAAATGTGCCCTGGTTCTTTCCCTGTTGCAATACAAAAGTACTCAACTTGTTATTTTGACTGTACAGGAATCCATAGTTGAGAAACTTTGGATAGTTTAAAGAAACTTTGAATTTTGAAAGAGACTTAGAGTTTTTGGTTTTTTTTTTTTTAAAGAAATTGAATTTTTAAAGACTGTGGACCTTTTAAAGTTATCCTGCTTATATTGTGATGCTAACATGACATCTTGGGGGAAAAATGAGCAAGGAAAGATTGTAGCTGAATAGTGATCTACTTGTGCATCGGGTTAACAAGGAATCAATTACGCTGGCTAGGTTTTATCAACTTGAGCAAACTAGCATTGCTTGGGAAAAGGGAATCTCAACGGAGAAAATTAAACCACCAGAATGACCTGTAGGCAAGTCTTTGTGATCGTTTCTTGATTAATGATTAATATGGGATGGCCCAGCCCACTGTGTGTGGTGTTAACTCTGGGCAGTTGGCCCTAAATTATGTAAGAAAAGCAGGCTGAACAAGTCATCAGGAGCAAGGCAGTGAGCAGCACCCCTCCATGGCCTCTGCATCACTTCCTACCTCCAGGTTCTTGCCCAACTTCCCTCAGTGATGGACCGTGATCTGGAAGTCTAAATTGAAACAAACCCTTTTCTTCCCAAGTTGCTCTTGGTCAAGGTGTCTGGTGACAGCAACAGAACTGTTTAGACAGAAGTCATCCCTGACTGGACATCGAGTTTAAGGCTAACCTGGGCTAACCTGGGCTAACCTGGGCCTCAAAAGACAAAGCAAAAGTTAAAGCTTATGGGATTCTTCTCACCACAGCCCATTAAACAGTTAGACAAGAGGAAAGCACAGCCCTTCCTGGATCCTCCACATAGTTAACTGATTACCTGTCTAAGGTAGACTTCTGGTCACTGTACACTGTCCCAATAAGTGATGCTGGTGCCCTCTAACTCAAGAAAAAAATCAGATATTTTGGACAGGCATTAAGAATCCTCTAGGATCCAGCCTCCACACCTCTGTGTTCTGACTTCCTTTATAGACCTGGTACTCCATTCTGTCTGTACTCCAGGGCTACAGACAACCAACCAGGTTACACGTGGAAAGCAGAGGTTCAGACATAAGAAATGTTACACAATTTAGGTCAAGAGACAGCAAATGATCTACAGGATTAATCTGCGATTCACAACCCGGACTTGCAATGAACTGTCCTAGAATCTGAGGATGGGGGAAGAGAAGAGGGAGAGGATAAGGAAATAAATAAAAATGGAGACTAGAGCCAGGCTCTCTGAGTTATTAGACTTCATAGGCTGTTACTCTCCACAGACAAGTTCCGGAAGCAAAGACTCAGTCTGTGGGTGGGTGGCTAAGTGTTAAGCGCTGTGCTTCATAACCGTACATTCATAGCACTCTCTGCTCACTATACCCAGAAGCCCAAGCAAAAGCCCACATTTCTTATGGTATAATTTGATCCTGTTGTTAACAAGCCCCAGAAAACAGCATGAACAATTATCACCCAAGATTCGACCCGCTGGCAACATATGGATGAGCTGAGTTACTGTTAGGCACATTCCAGGGCATCTGAAATTGATGCATGAATTTCTCGTGGATCAGCTAATGCAATGAATCCAACTTGCTACGTTCTAAAATGAGTAGCAATGAATATTACCGATATATGTCACCAACAGGACATAAAACTGATGGCCTCAAAACTAGATGGACAATTGCCAGAACTCCATTCTTCCTTCCCAACTACAGAATCAAAAGATGTTGATGAGTTCCAGGCCAGCCAGGACTCTACAGTGAGAGCTGCCTCAAAAAGAGAAGGAAAGCTATTGATGAAATTTGATATGGAAGGCGAAATTGACTTCCATTATCCAATCTTCATTGTTACGTTTTGGGAGGAAAGATTGTTTCAATAAAAATAAATTTAGTGAGGTATTTGGGTTTTTTTGTTTTTTTGTTTTGTTTTGTTTTTAAGAAAGTAGAATACAACACAGAAAATGGCTTTAATTGCATCAAATGAAAAGTATCAATGCATTTAATTAGCTCAGTGATTTTTACTCAAAAAAATAAAAAAATAAAAAAAGTTGCCAGGGAAAATTCATCAGCATTTATTAGTTAGTTAAATGTTTATTTCTAGAGCGAATTGTGTCACTCGCCAATGGTGGGGAAATCAGCCACCTTTCTTCCCAGGGCTCTGTTCCCACATCTTTCTACCTGCTCACATGCTAACTTCCTTCAGGTTGATGGGCTCTAGCTACAAAATGAAAGGTCTTGGAGGCAGGTTCAAGACAGGGGTAAGGCATTCACACCACAGACAGACTAGACAGACAGACAGACAGACACAGTGTGATGGGAGTTCTGGAGAGTTCTCGGGCCCCAGCACCAGAGACAGAAAGGTGAAGGCTCTGAAGAGAGGAGTCAGAGCCCACGTGGCAGAAGCAAGGGCTCCTCTTACACCAGTGCAAGGATGAAGCAGCTTTCAGAGCAGGAGGCTACAGCCAGGCTCTCTGGAAGGGCGGGGCCCAGGTTGTGTGTGGCCGCCTTTTACTTTGATGTGACCTTATCTCTCCACGGGAGAGATGCGGGCCTTAGGAGTTTCCTTAGCTAGGGGTTCACAGGTGGTGTCTCAGGAAGGTGCCTAGTGGGACTCATGAGAAGGGCAGGGAATCGAGTCTGGAACTTATCACTTGTACAGTAGTAAGCATTTAGGCATGCACAGCACCTTCCCTCAATAGTTCTGCCTCTTGTGCAAGGGATAAGTCGCCCCAAGATTCCAGTCTTGAGAGCAGATAGGGCAGATGTTGCTAGGGACTGAGAGCAGGTGGGGCAGATGTTGCTAGGGACTGAGGATCCACCTTGGAAGACGGGACTTTCATCCTAGAAGGGACACATATTCCCCTGACACACCCGTGTTCCTACTGTTCCTCTTTTTAATTTCCTACTTCTAGATGAACCAGACCCTCTCAGTTTCTAAGAGCCACAGACCAACCTTAGTGGCAACAAACGGCCAAGAGAGATGAAAACTGTCTATGGTGGGGGGTGGGGTGGCTTTAAGATGACAATGTCATAAAAAATGATTAACCTAAAATTATTATTGATGCTAAAAAGGCTCAAGGGGAAACAAGAATGGAATCTGTGCATGAGACATTCTTCCTGAGCTTCTAGGACCAGGACAGAAGGAGGCATACGCCACTTGTTGCTAGATAGTTGAGGGAGGAGGGGTGTCAAAATCCAGGCACTGGGGTTTCCAATAAGCTAAGCTGGGCCGTTTTCTTAGTTACTTTTCTATTGCTGTAAAAACCACTAGAACCAAGGCAACTTATAAAAGAAAGTGGGATTATTATTGTTCCTGAGGGTTGGTTGGAGTCCGTGATGACAGAACAGAGGTGGCAGATACAGCTGTGAGCTCACATCGTGATCACCAAGCAACAGGCAGAAAGAACACACCGAAAATGATGTGAGTCTTTTGAAACCTCAAAACCCATCCCCAGAGACACAGCTCCTCCAACAAGGCCCCACCTTCTAATTCTTCCCAAACAGTCCCACCAACTAAGGACTGAGTATTCAAACATATGAGTCTATGGGGGACACTCTCATTCAACCACATTCTAATCTCTGTCCCTCCCACCCCCATAGGCCAATGGCCATATTATAAATGCAAAATGCATTTAGTCCAACTTCAAAAGTCCACATTCGAAGTCTTTTCTGAGACTCTAGGCAATCTTGTAGTTGTAACCCCCTGTGAAACCATAATGCAAATTGCATCTTTCCATCATACCATGGTACAGAGCATACATCACCACTTAAAAGGGAGTGAAGGAGGCGTAATGAGGAAACACTGGACCGAAGCAAGACTGAAGGCCAGCAGGTCACACTTCAGCTCCTGTAGCTCCCCATCTGAGGGCTTAGATGGCTCTGCCCTTCCAGCTTTGCCAGACTGGGTGACTCAACAGAAATGCACACGAGGCTTGGAGACTGAGAATAATGCAAGAATCTCAGAGAAGCAAAACCTGGAATGGTTCTAAGCCCTCACTCCATGTGGCTGAGAAATACTGTTTTGGCTTACAGATAGTTCTGCTAAGGCTCCACCCAACAGCTATGTAGCAACAGCTAGAGAGAATATACCAGGCTACCTCAGATCTATCTATCTCCTATTCCCTCTTCCCCTTCACATGTTCCCGGCCAGCCTCTTCCTCTCTTCTCTTTCTTCTCTTTCTTTCTGTTCTTCTCTGTCCATCCTCCCCCAACTTTCTCTGTCTTTACCCCTTTCCAGGCCCCCCTTCCCTTCCCCAGAACTATCTTTGAGCCTCATCATGTCAGGAGGCCAGAGGTGTCAGAAGTGTTTAGACCTAAATGTCTTTGGTAACGCTGGTTGGAAGTCGGGATGCCAGAATGGATGTCTGGTCTGGAAGGAGTCCCCTTTGATGGGAACCATGCTGAGACCCTGACAAACTCTGAGGCACCTTTATACCTGGAACACAAGCTGGTCTTACCAACTCCCCTCTTACCTTCTTCTTCCATGTAGCAAAGCTTTATTACCCACAAGACGGTGACTCTTAATGCTACCCCACCCCAGAACCCCCTGCCACATGGGAGCTCTGACTTCTGTCTCTCACCCAGGTCCCCTATAACATTCCAAACCTCACCCTCTGTGGGCTGTGAATTCCATTCTTCAAATTTCTAAAACAAGAACCCAAAAGCCACTGGCTAAGGGCAGTTTTGGTGGTTTTTGAGTCTCTGGGCCTTTGAGCTAAGCCCACCAAGAGATAAGAAATATTTTGTCATTCCTTTTATTATTTATTATAATAATAACAATTATTATTATTATTTAAAGATTTGTTTGTTTGTTTGTTTGGTGTATATGAGTACACTGTAGCTGTACAGATGGTTGTGAGCCATCATGTGGTTTTGGGGAATGAAGTTTGTTCACTCTGGTCAGCCCCTTTCTCTCCAGCCTAAAGATTTATTTATTATTATATCTAAGTTCACCGTAGCTATCTTCAGATGCACCAGAAGAGGGCATCAGATCTCATTTTGGATGGTTGTGAGCCACCATGTGGTTTGCTGGAATTTGAACTCAGGACCTTCAGAAGGCCAGTCAGTGCTCTTAGCTGCTGAGCCATCTCTCCAGCCCCTGTTTTGTCATTCCTAAAGATAGCCCCATATCCCTGTATCAAAGACCTCTTAAGGGCTAACATAGGGGCTCACTGAGATGGCCATATCAGTCCCAGAGCGGCATCTGATAGGGTGTACAGTCTAATATGGCATGAAAGTGGTACAGTCATGACTGGAGAGGAACAGATCACACTGGAAAACTGAAATGTTTCCTCACAGTCACTAAAATTGGAATGCAAGTCCTTTAGCCCCAACTCTGATCTTTGCTCTGTGCTTCTGCAGGTGTCAGAGTCACGTGTCAGAATAGTGTGGGACAGCAAGTTCCCCCATCACTGGGAGAGCCACCCCGCCAGCATAAGGACCTCATAGCAGGAAACGGCCCTAGGTTTTGTTTTAGTACATTTCTTTCTTTTTTTTTAATTTACTTTAATTTTGAGATTGCAATACAATTTTAAAAATCCACCTTTCCCCAAGCTCTTCTTTGAAACCAGTTTCATGGCACTTAGCACAGAAAGGCCTGGTGTCTTTCATGAAATACAATCAAACAGAAAAAGTCTTTGAGATGCTATTTTGCCCCCCTTGGAGCTAGCATTTGTCAGTTGTGAATTATTGTCCACCATGCTGCTTTCAATCGAGAATTAATCAGCGGGCTAAAGTCCCTGCCTATCTGAATATAATTCACCAACAACAGACAGCACTCAATCTAAACTGGGGCTCACTGTACCACAGAAGAAACGTACCAGGAGCCCAAAGACCCAGATTCAATTTAATCACTTTAAAAAAAAAAAATGCTTCAATCCCTCTGGGGAAGTGTTCTGCATCCCGGAATGAAGGAGGCGGGCAACTTGATTTTTGAAGCTTCCAGGCAGTTATACCTGCCACATAACCAGTAAGGTCTCTCTCCATCTCTGAGTCTATGAAACTGAACAGGCACGAGCTCCGTCAGTCAGCTCAGAAGCAAGCAACTTCAAAGAGGACTTACTTTGGGTTAGGGGGATGGCTCAGTCTGTGAAGCGCTTGCCACACAAGCTTGAAGACCCGGTTTGGATCCTTGAACTCATGTAAAAGAGCTGGGCATGGTGGCACGTGCTTGCCATCCTAGCCGTGGGAGACAGAGAGAGACAGAAGGATCCCTGGGGCTCACTGGCCGGAGATCTTAGCATAATTGGTGAACTCCAGGCCAGTAAGAAATCCCTGGAGTTGTCTTCTAGCCATATGCATTCTCTCTCTCTCTCTCTCTCTCTCTCTCTCTCTCTCTCTCTCACACACACACACACACACACACACACACACACACACGTACATGGGGAGAAGATCATAGAGGAATGATTGGAATGATTGATTAGGCTCCTGGTTTAGAAGTTCAGTGCGTGGCCACTCACACATCACTTTGAACCTATGGCTAGGCAAGTCATCATGATGGGAATGCATGGTAGAACAGAGATGCTCACTTCATGGAAGCTGGGAAGTGAAGAAAGAGGAGGAATCCAGAGTCCAGCATACCCTTCATAGCACACCCACAATGATCTGATTCTTCCAATGAGGCTCCATGTTCTAAAGCTTCCACCACTTAGCAGAAGCCCACGAGCTGGGACCAAGGCTTTAATACATAAGCCTATGTGGACACTTGAGATATGAACTCTCACAGCTCTCAAATATCCAGAATACATATATAAAATATATGACCTGCAGAGACTGGCTGCCATAGCCTTCTTCCTTTACCACGGACCCTTGACAAACCTTTTGGTGTTTTTTTTTTTCTCATTTTGCCAATTCATTTATACATAAATATTTATTACATACTTACTATATACCTGTTTTTTTTTTCTAATTCCTGATTTACAAATGAGAAATCAAAGATAGATTGTTCTAGCTTCACTGATTTTCACCTTGAAGAAAAGCAACCCCAGAGTTCTCCATCGGTGAGGGCTTTCTGGATACTTGGGCAATGCGATTTGAACTGGTTTGTGTATTTACATCATCAACCACAAGGTGCACATGCATGTGTGTGAACGCCAGAGGTCAGGCCTAGCCATCTTCCTCAATTTCTCTCCACCTTACGTTTTGAGGCAGCATCTTTCACTGACCTGGAGCTCGTTAATTCAGCTAGGCTGGCTATACAGTGAGCCCTAGTGAGTCCTAAGCATCCGCTAAAGAAATGAGGTTAGAGATGCACCCCACTCCTCAGGGGGGATTCAAACTCTTTTATCTAGCGTCCAAGTACTTGATTGACTGAGTCATCTCCCCTGCCCTCAAATTCTCTTGGGTAGCAGAATGTCTAGGAATAATTTAAGTTAGTTAGAGGCCTAGGAGTTCACAGACACCACCATCACCTATCAGAGCCCATGCAATATTGCAGCAGGATCCTCCAGGTTTGAACCAAGATCAGAGGCACACCCAATGAAAGTGCAGCCCCAGGCTGTTTCTACAAAGACAAGCACACTGAGAAACCTAAAGGACCTTCTGAAGAGCAGTCGGGTGCTCTTACCTGCTGAGCCATCTCACCAGCCCAGCACATTCAATTCTTAGTTCCTATATTAGCAGACCATCTCAGTCACCTACTCCACAATGGAAAGAGAGGTCATGAGAGCAGTGGATAAGACAGCCCTTGAGCTAAGGCACTGACTGCTCTTCCAAAGGTCCTGAGTTCAAATCCCAGCAACCACATGGTGGCTCACAACCATCCGTAACAAGATCTGGCGCCCTCTTCTGGTGTGTCTAAAGACGGCTACAGTGTACTTACATATAATAAATAAATAAATCTTAAAAAAAAAAAAAAAAAAGAATTGAATGTGCTGAAGTTCCTGGAAGCCCCTTACCTTGAAGAACAGTTAAGATTAAAGATCCTCATGGCAGAAGAATGGCCTTGTGAATAAAATGCTTGCTGTGCGGGAATGAGGAGCTGAATCTAGATTTCCAGAACCCAGATAAAACCAATGAATATCTGCAACCGGAGGATCCTGAGGAGGTCTCCAGTCATGTAGTCTAGTCAAATCAGCTCCTTATATTCAGTGAGAGATCAGGAGGAAGACACATCTAACAATGTGAGCCTCTGATCCCCAAACACAGAGACAGTTATACTTACACACACATGTACATACAACACACACACACACACACACACACACACAGGATTAAAGACACCATGGCCAGACTGCCAGACTGGGTTCCAGTTTCATTCTGCTATCCATAAGTTGTGTGAGTGCAGATAGTCTGCTTCATTTACATGTCTTCACACCAGCATCTGTAGAATGGTCTAATAAAATCACCTACTGCTCTGGGACATGAAAGTCACAAACTCCATGCAATCACTGAGTCCTGGTTGCTGCAAACACTGGCACACACCCTTTGGTCTATGGTCCCCAAGCCTCACTTACCTCCTTTCTCTTCTCTGGCCTGGCCGAGTATACTTCCGTTTCCAGGCCTTGGCACCTGCCATTCCCTCTACCCTGACAGCTAGCTCTTCTTCTTCAGAGACACCATCCCTGATTACCCTAAATGTAGCCACTTCTTTTTCTTGTGTGTCACAGCCTTACCTCAGCCTGACGAGTGTCACAGTGGTAATGGTCCAAGGCAATGCACTATGAGCTTACCTGAACCCACTAATACGAGGTTCCAAGACAGCAGAGAATCTGATAAGTGACTGTAATTCCCAGTGTGTAAGACTGTGCTGAGCATGTGAGATGTGGAAACAGTACACGGGAGAAATGATGACTCAGAGATGGGGGGGGGAGTTCCACAGTCCTCATGAAGTGGGTTTCTTATAACACAAACCTCTTTAAACTGAGACACTCCCCCCCCGCCCCAATGTTGGCTTACCACAACCTGTTCTGTAAAACAGAATTGTTATCTCTTAATTTCTAACTTTCCAAGTTTCTCAAACTGTGCTCCTGTAATGGAGGTCTGCAGAGAGAGAGACAGAGAGAGAGAGAGAGAGAGAGAGAGAGAGAGAGAGAGAGAGAGAGAGAGAGAAATAGGAGCTCCAGCCAACAAGGATTCTCAATGTCAAAGACACTGGGAAATGATGTTTGCACACTTGAGAGTCGGAGTGTTCAGAAAAAGCTCTCCGGAGCTCTAGAGGGAAAATAAACATCGAACCTGAGTTCGTTTCCCAGACTCTACTTGCGACCATCCGCATCATGAAACACAATTTCAAAGTTAAGGATCAGGTCCTTCCACTTACAAATGCATCCAGAGAGAGAGACCCAGAGAAAACCAGAGGCTCATTCAGGATCGTGCAGCCACCTCCTGAATCCCGACACAGTGTACAGTTCCCAGCCCCTGCCTGTGCCCCAGTGATCTGCTCAGCTGAGAGCTTGCAAGAAGTCAAAACCTGAACACAGACCTCAGATCCCAGGATCAGTCTGACAAAGATCATGGGACTCGATATACCCAGTAAGGTTTGCTTTCGACCTCACCGTTCCAGAAATGATTCATTCAACTGACATTTATTAAGCATGATGAGACAGGCACTATACATTTTACAGGGAACAAAACACGTCTGTTCAGAAGATTCATAATACAATTATCCATAAGGAGACCAAAATTGATTGAACTGTCCTTGAGAAACCGTTTTTTTTTGGAGCAGGGGCGTGTGGTAACTAACATATGCACATTTCATTTGCTTCTGATACTTTTAAATTTTTTTTTACATTTGTGTCTAATAAAATCATACCAGAAAAAAGAACACTTCGCCGTACTCAGTGCAGAGAGGGAAAGCAAAAAGGTGGGCTCCTCCGCGAGCCCCTCACCCTACAAGTTCAGTCATGTGTTACCTCTGACTTTCCGCGTGTAGGCTGAAGTTCATTCCATTTGCAATTGCCTGCAAAGAAAATCGTCTGCTTCAAAGCAGGATTTCGGTTTTGAAGCATTTTGAAGCATATCACATCTAAAAGACCCTAGAAATTGTGGTTTACTGCAGCCATGTCGCTCTGAAACACCCCAGATGAGAGATGGAGAAGATGAGTTATGTTAGGTGGTCTTTCCCATGAGCTGAGAGTATCTGTCCAGCAAGCAGGACCATTGTCTCCTATACTTCTAGAAGACAGCTCCAGAAGGTAAAACAAAACTAACTGAGTCTCAGGCTTGAGAATCCCGCATCTAATACTGTGGAGGTGAAACAACTGTGCCCTGAAGGTGTGACTGACTAAGAAAAAGAAATCTAAGAAGTCAGCATTTCCTCGAGGCCCTTTGTTCTGCGTGTTCCCTAAGCAAAGCTGCTCAGAAAACAAACGTGTACTCCAAAATCCAGCTGTCTTCCAAGAGCACTGGCACTTATGGCTTCTCTAGGAGAAACACTGAGCACCAACTGGCAAAGCAAAGGTGACTGCCCCTTCTCCCAGCCGCAAACAAATGGACTGTGCGCTTATAGAAACCATAACAAATCAGGGAGAAGGTCCTGGTCACATGAAAGACTCTTCAACCTGCACTAAAGCAGCAGCCAGAGCACAGGGCTACAGACCCAAGTCTCTAGAACGTCACAGCCCATACCAACAATTGCCACTCCGACCTGCCATTTAAAAAGCAACCCAGGTACAAGTCACTGAACAAGCCTTTGTTAGAAAGAATAAATTGAGGTGTACTTCTTAAAGGACCAGGTTTCACCTTCTCGCCTCTAAACGGAACTCTCTTCTTTGCCCGGAATATCTGAGTTTATTCCAACAGCCTCGGCTCATTTTCTCAGCTGAGAGTTGTTGGGTTTCTACCTAGTAGGACTACAGAAAGCATATGCACACCAAGAGTGTGTGTATTTGTGTGCGTGTGCGCGCGCATTTGTGCATGCTTGTAAATATGGCCACAATTGTACATGCCCATGATTGTGTTTCTAAGCAGTTTTATGGAAACAATTAGGGGTGAGAGGTGAGATTTTGCCTAAGGAAACCTCCTCCTCACAGTCAAGCTCCCAGACAGACTCAGCAGCCAGGTCACCATCTGGGGTCGTTGGAGAGATTTGAGACATATGATCAAAAGGCCCCTCCTCCTCCGCCTCCTCCTCTTCTTCCACCTCCCTGTCTCCGGAGGACACCGCATTTGGGATCATGTGGACATAGGCAGCAGCAATCTCCCTGTGGAAGACCGTGTCTTGGTTGTAGGAAATGAGTTCATTACTGATGTTTACCGTCTGCACAGGGGTCCGGAAGCAGAGGTGGCTGCACCCCAGCAGCTGGGCGAACACCTTCCGGAAGTCTGCATTAAAGGCATAGATGATGGGGTTGAGAGAGGAGTTGGCCCAGCCAAACCAGACGAATATGTCGAAGGTGGTCTCGCTGACACAAGGGAAGCCAGTCCTTGGGCCCTGGGCATCTCCACTGCTGCAGAAGGGAACCATACAGTTCAGGATGAAGAAAGGCAGCCAGCAGCACACGAAGACCCCCATGATCACTGACAGGGTTTTGAAGACCTTGGTCTCCTTCTTGATGGACGCTCGCAGGCTGGGGTCAGGTTCGCAGGCTCCCCGGCTCTGGCTCCGGCAACTCTGAGCATGCTCAGCTGCCCTCTCTAGGGAGGAGATCCGGCGGATCTGAACCTGTGCAATGCGGTAGATGCGCGTGTAGGTCACTATCATGATGGCTACCGGGATATAGAAGCTGATGAGCGATGAGGAAATGGCGTAGGTTCGGTTCAGGCTGGAGTCACAGTTCTCTGTTCTCCCTTCTAGCTCCCAACCTTCCTCCCAGGGTGTCTCATTGGACAGCAGGCCCTCTCGGCCCTGGGAGCCTGCCTTGTCTCTGTGCCAATTGAGTTGGACCGGGATGAAGGAGATGAGGATGGACAAGGTCCAGGCCAGGGCCACCATGACCAGGGCTACACGCTGGGTCATCTTGCGCTCGTAGCGGAAGGGTCTGGAAATAGCCCAGTAACGGTCCACGCTGATGATACACAGATTCAGGATGGAAGCAGTGGAGCACATGATGTCAAAGGCCACCCAGATGTCGCAGAATGCCCCAAAGGGCCAGTACCCGGCCACCTCAGCCACGGCCTTCCAGGGCATGACTAGCAATGCCACGAAGAGGTCTGAGACGGCCAGGGATACGATGAAGATGTTGGTCATTTTGGCGCGCAGGTGGCGGCTGCGGACGATAGCAGCACACACTAGGACGTTGCCGAGCAAGGTCCAGACGATTAGGAGAGTCAGGAGGCCAGCGGTGACCACCTGCGCGGGTCCCAGCCGGGCTGCCGAGCCCCCGGGGGCGTCCACCTGCGCCAGTTGCCTCTGCAGCCCCAGCCGCGCCCGATGTGCGGTGCCATTGCGCCCAGGAGGCAGCATGTCGCGCTGGGTAGCTCGGACTCACTGCGTGCTATCCCAACTTGGCCCCTGCGCCCCGCGGAAGGCCCCATCGGGCACCCCAGAGGGTGCTCCCAGCCCTGCAGCTGATGGTCCCCGGACCCGAGGGGCGCTCACCCTGCACTGCCTGGGATCCTTTAATGGTATCAGTCTTGCGCGCCTCTAGTCCCCAGGATGGGACAGGAAGCGACTGGTGCCCGCGGGCCGATCCTGTTGGCAGCGCGCCGGACGGCGGCTGCCGCTGCGTCTGGTTCTGAGTCGTAGAAACGCAGAGCGGCCGCCAACGGGGGCGGGGTCCAGAGTCGCGGGTACCGGGCGATCTCTCTAGCGCGGTGGCTGCCACGGCACGCGCGCCCGCCCCTATCAGTCACGCTTCTGCGGCCCGCGCGCCCTCCCACCTGCGTCCTGGAATTGTGACTGTGCTGTCTTCTTCCAACTTTAGAGGCCACACACAGGTCCGAGAGTGGCCCCGGTGCCACACCCTCGCCCCAAGCCCAGGAATTGGCTTCTCCCAAACACCAGGTGCCTCTCCTGGACCACCTCTGGGTGGAGAAGTAGATCGCAGAGGCCTCTAGACAAACCAGACTTGGAGGATAAGGGGGTGGCCTTCGATGTCACAACCTCATCCCGAACCCCTATTCTGGGTCACAGGACCCTGAATTCTCTACTCAGCTTTTTTGGTCCTTGTTTTCTTCTCCTAGAAAGAGTGACAAAAAGGTCGCCTTCCTGGGTGCGCAAGGATTTGAGAGAGTCACCCAGAAGGTAATCCGGTGACAGTAGTCCCTAATCCCACCTCCTCCCCTGACGCCTGAGACTCAACTGCACCCAGGCCTCCACAAGATCACCCTTCCTTTCTCTCCTTTCCTAATTTCAGATGTGCTCAATTTACTGAAGGGGCAGGGAGAGGGTGGAGGGGGCTGATGATTCAGTGTGTTTCACAGAAACTTAAGCTGTAAGGACCCAACCAGAAGAGGGAAAGGGGGTGGGGAGGGACCCGTGGGGAAAAAGTGGAGAGAGAGCAGTGTTCCCTGGCCTTAGCACATCTCTCACACACAAGTCTCTCAAGATGTTTCTCTCTCCCTGGTGGTGTTGAGCTCAGATGAAGTGAAAGCAAGCGCCTGACAGTTGCCCTTCCCCTGCAGGTGTTGCCTCCTGTTCCTGTGGCTTACCCTCCTCCTAGAAGCACTTGCGCTTTGAGCAGCTCCCGAGGCCCCTGCATCTGAACCTCCAATACCTTTGCACCTTTCACCTTGCTCCCCATCTTTCTGCTGGGAGAGACGGACAGACCACCTGTCCCGGTGCCAGAGCACGAACTGGACAGTCACCCTTCACTCCTGCCTTTCCTCTCTGCGGCTTGTGGCCTTGTCTCTGATTTCATTAAGGTGTCACCATCCCAGCCTCGGAGGCACTGGCCTGCCCTGGTCACACGCCCACTCTCCACTCAACCACAAGCAGAGTTCTCTTTCTGCTTTGTGGTTGGATAGATTCTAGCACGGTTTCTCCCGACTGAGAAATTCCCAACAGATCCCCTTTGGCCAGGCATATCGGATAGCTCCTCGGTTTGTGCTTGCTTGTCTCTGCCCATAGCTCCCATTGCTTCTCCTAAGGGTCCTCCGAGTTTGACCTGTGTTTGAGAAGGCAACAGTACTACTCTAAAGAAAGATCAGTCACCACAGAACACAGATGGGTCAGATGGGGATTTCCAAACCTGAGCTGGCCTCTACCATGACCAGGACATGCTGGAGAGCAGTCCCTCATGATGCTGGAAAAGAACTATGATTGTTAGAAATAGGCTCAAAGTCCAGCCGTTTATTGAGCAACGACTAGATATGAGGTTCTAGTGTAGATACATGGTCAGATAGACACATGGAAGAGACACATGCATAAAACTGATATCTATGAGCTTCCAGACTTGCAATATGGTATATGTTCAATAAGCAAATTTATATTTGTTCACCAATGCTTTAAAAATATGCAGCTCCAACCCTATAGGTGGAACAACAATATGAACTAACCAGTACCCCCTGAGCTTGTGTCTCTAGTTGCATATGTAGCAGAAGTTGGCCTAGTCGGCCATCATTGGGAAGAGAGGCCCCTTGGTCGTGCAAACTTTATATGATCCAGTACAGGGGAATGCCAGGGCCAAGAAGTGGGAGTGGGTGGGTAGGGGAGCAGGGGTGGGGAGGAGGGTATAGGGAACTTTCAGGATAGCATTTGAAATGTAAATAAAGAAAATATCTAATAAAAAATCTGCAGCTCCATCCATCAACACCCAAGCACTGTTGATGGGATGGATACAGCACATGCATGTCATAGAAGGAAGAGGTTTGCATAGTGAAGCAAGGGAGGATCAGATCAACCATGGACTCTGTTTCCCAATGTCCACAAAACTGCTGTTCATGTCAGAGGCACAGCTACAACCTACAGATCTTGCTTAGGCCTTGGGGTCACAGAATCACAGACCTGCTCCTTCCCATCTGGGCCTTGGCTTCTAAGAAGAGACAAATAATAATAAGAGGTTTATTATTATTTGGACTGAGGGTATATCTCCATGATAGAACATGGTCTTAGTGTGCATGAGAACCGGGGTTCAATCCGCAGCACCAAAAAAAAAAAAAAAAAAAATAGTCGTAACAATTTAATTTCAAAATAAGGCAGTTTTAGTTTGTGCTAAGTGCTATCCAGGAAGCAAAACTGAGAGTATGTAAACTGAAGGGACAAGCTGCTTCAAAAATGAGTGGTCAGGAAAGCCTCTTGCCAATCAGAAAGATGAGAGAGATTTAGTGAAGCAAAGCGTTCTCGAAAAGAAGACAGGCTGATGCAAAGGCCCAGAGGCAGAATGAGCCTGCCTGGGAAAAAGCACAAAGGTCAGCAGGGCTCCTACAGCACAACTCCCAAGAGAAAGCAAAGGTGTGAGAAGGCTGAGAAGGGGGTGAGCCCCGTTGCCATGGTGAAGACACTGAACTGAGTGCTAAGCACCAGATGACTGCTGTTTAAATCTCCAACCCTCCCTTTCAACATCATCATCATAATTTTGGATGCGCATGGTCATCTCTGCAACATTCATGACAGTCCCCATCACCCTTCTCATGAGACTCAGCTCCAGCTGACCTTGGACAGACCTCAAGGTACTCTGCAATGATGGCACTGGACTCCCTTGCAGCTAGGTGGAGGCTGTGTGTTAGGTTCTAGCCAACTGCATGTGGCAAGTTCTTGAGGAGTTATGCAGCTAGACTTAGGTCTGACCTTGACTCAGTTCTCTTTCTCCAGTGGTGTCCTACCCACCACCAGGAAAAGTGTGAGCTATGAGAAAAGGCTGCATGAAGATCCTCTGGACTCTAGGATGGGTGAATTCTCAAGAGCACAGCTAGCACTTACTGCCAACTGAGAATGGACTGGCTCAGACATTCCAGCCTGTTCTAGCCATAGTCACCTCAGCTAGAGGCTGGTTGTCATGATTTTGGAAGCACCACTTGCCAGGAAGAATTTTCCAACATCAGTGGTGGGGAAGATATAGAAATGGCCCCACAAACAGTGTTGTAAGGACTGCTTATCTGACCCTGCATGCAAACAATGCCGAGAAGATCTGAAAGTCCTTCTGCTAAGAAGCTAGGCCAAGGACTAGGGTGAAGCTTGCCTCCCTGGACAGTCTTTTTCCTTGTTTGCAGTAGAAGAAAATGAGGTTCAGACAGAGAACAGAACAAAGCAGAGACAGGGGCAGACCAGGTATTGAGGGTTCGGGAATTGGAGGGAGAGAAAGAGGCTGAAGGAGACAGAGAGGCAGAGAGAAAGGAAAACAGAGACACACACAGAGAGAGAGAGACAGAGAGAGACAGAGACAGAGCGACAGAGGCAGACAGAAACAGACAGACAGAAAGGCAGAGATAAAGACAGATGCAGAGAGAAAGGCAGAGAGATAGAGGAGAGGAGAGAAGAAGAAAAGAAAAAGAGAATGTCTTGCGATTCAGTCACACCCCTGGCCTTTGCAGTTATAAAAGCCAATAAATCACTTTTGGCTGAAAGACATCTTGAGAGGTTCAGATGCCACCTGCCATCCAAAAGCTCACCCATGCATGGAACAGAGAGTGCTCGAGGCATGAGAGCAAGAGGTTGATTGAGTACCTGTTAGGCCGCCAGGGTGGGCTGAGTTGACAGGAAGGAAAAGCACAGCTGGAGGGCAGGTGGACTTCACCAGCATTGTGGCACTTAGGGCATGCCTAGCAGAGAATATACGCAAAGGCTCGGAGTGTTGGAAAGATTTCTAAGCACTCCCGAGGTGTACTCGGGTATCCAGAAGACAGCTCAGCTTCTCCTCTGTGGTGGAAACTTTATTCACAGTCAGCACATACAGCCTGGGAGGCACGGTGTGCGTCCTCTGCAGGCAGGTGCGATGGTTTGTGCCTGCTTTGGTTGATCAATGGTTTGATTGGAGAGGTGGCTCGGTTGTCATGGCACTTGCTTAGCATGCGTGAAGTGCCAGCTCCATTCCCAGCAATTCAGGGGATTTGGTGGTGCATGCCTGCAGTCCCAGCAGGCAGGAGCAAAGGGAGGAGCATCAGGAGCTGTGGCAGTTGAGGAAGAATGTCCCCTCTAAGGTCATGCATTTGAGCCAGTCCTCAGCCGCTGGTGCTGCTGGTGGGGTGGGATTAAGGAGTCATGGCTTCCCTGGAGGCAGGGTTTGAGAGCTTAAAGACCGGTGCTATTTCCAGTTCTTCTCTCTCTGCTTCACGGTTGACGATCAAGCTGTGAGCCTTCAGCATCCAGCTCTTGCCACCACGTCTGCTACTTTCTGCCATGATTGTCTCGTCGCTCTGGCACCCTAACCCCAAACAAGCCCTCCCTTCTCTAAGCTGCCTCAGTCACGTTTGACCACAGATGTTCAACGTCATTCTTGCTTTCATCATGAGTCTGAGGCCACAATGGGTGTCTTGAGACCCTGAGGTTAAAAGGGGGTGGGGTATACATGTATGGCTGCCTCCATTTCTCACCTGACTCTTTCTCACCAGAGTTTGGGTGGGGGGAAGCTGAAAACCAGAGACCTCTTTCAGTCTTAGGAGCCAGCCTCATTAGGGCTATCAGGGCCTAACAACTAAGGTTCCAAACAACTAAGTGGCTTTAAGCCCTTCCATTTACCCACCCAGAACCTTGCCATCAGGGGCTAGTGTGGGAAATAATTCTCTCCTGAGCTGGCTCTTGCAGAACAGCACACTCGGGACACTTGCTGAGCACCCAAGGTCATGATTAACACTGACAGGACAAAGAGAGTAGGGTTCACCCCTGAGGACTCATCCCCAGCCCCTCAACTCCTGCTTGAAACACTGGAACCTGTTCTGAAAAGAGGAGAGAAACTTTCTGCATTGCCTCGTGCCTGGCTCCTTTGTCTTCTGACAAAGGCAGGCCACATCTGGCTCACCCTAGTTCAGAGGCAAGGAGAGTCCTGGAAATTTCATGAGGCTTTTCACAAGGTCAATACAACAGCTCACCCTATCTCCCTTGCTTCGTGTTCCCATTCTATAAAAATATAGTACGATCTCCCTCTCGGGACTCCATTCAGATCCCAAACTGGCCACTCCCCTGTTTGCTAAAATAAATAAATAAATAAATAAAATAAAGCTTTCACTTGTAAGCTTCTGTATCAGAAGTGAGTTTTCTCAGCTTCCACCCCGGACCCAACAAAAGAAGCGCGGTGCAGAAAGGAACCTGGGTGCCATCTGAGACCCTCTGAGGTACAATCCCATCTTTTAAATTGCCTGACTTGAAGCTGTGAGCAAGCTACCGGCCTCTCAGAGCCTCTGGTGTCTCATCTTTAAATGGGAACAGTACATTACTACGCCATGCATAGGAGGCATGGGCAAATAAGAGGCTATCCTTAGGAAACGGCAAGTGTCAAATTCAGTCAAGTTGTGCTACAGTAGTGCTATGCAATACATGGACCCAGGATCTTGACAGTTGGGAAATCACAAGCTGTAGTTCCAGCAAATGATTTGCAGCCAGCAGGAGAAGCGTTACAGCAACCAGGAGTCAGGTTCTGTTTGCTCTGTATGTCTTTTCCTTCTGGGACAGTGGCTTCCTGGTGTTTGTCTTTTTCTTGGTGCAGGAGCTTGCAGCAAGCCCATCCTAACCCCCACATTCACTTAGAGCTCTGGATGGAATTGTGAGCCAGTGTTTATCCATACACAGTCCTTAACACCTAGAACCCAAAGTTGATTCACTACTCCACAGTGGTTGACATCAAACCCTTGCACCCATCTCCTCTGTCGTTTTTTCTCTTGGGTCTTGGATGCATTTGAAGATTGCCCAGCATCTTCTGTGGATAAGTGCCTCCCATCCACTCTGTCCTCTCCCACTATGACATGTCTCAAAAACATGTGACTTTCTTCACACTCTCATCATTCCTTGGGTCAATGTTAGTTATCATTGGCTTAATTAATAAAATTTACTCGTTAACCCCAAACATCTTAACCACCAGTCACCTCTCATTTCCCCAGCCTTGTCTCTGGCCACACAAGCTTCCCCAATCACCTTGGTGGTCCCCTCTTTTTTCAGTCCATGTCTTTTGAGTCTTGGACTCTACCCTTGCTCTTGTCCCTACCCTCTTTTTCCTGAACGGAGGGGAACTTATACTTATCCTTAAACCCTGTACCTATGCCCAGTCCTTCCCCAGACTCGAGGCAGGCAGCCGCCCTCTTTGCACCCTGGCAGCACACAAGCCCACCACTGTGCTGTAACTGAGTCCCTGAATGCATCGGCGCCATACTCACATGTGGCATTATCAATGGAGAGATGCTGACACTCATCTCTATGACCTGTGTAAGGAAGGCAAGGATACCCATGCTCACCATCACCATTCAACACTCCCATGACTGTTCAAAATAAAGCTTGAATTACTACCAACAGCAATTAGATATGAAAAAGAAATAAGTAGACCCAGATTGGAAAAGAAGAAGTAGAACTATTTCTATTCATATATAGCAGGGTCTTGTTGGGGAAGACCCCCAAAGACTTCAACACTTCAACAACAACAATAAACAAACCAAAGCAAAACAAAACACACACACACACACACACACACATACACACACACCAAAATCCCCTATATCTGTAGGGATTGTCTTGATTACATTAATTGAGGTAAAAAGACCCAGCCACTATAGGTGGTGCCATTCCTTAGGCAGAGATCCTGAGCTATATAAGTGTAGAGAGGAGCCTGAACATAAATAATCATGCATGCGTTCATTTTCTCTTGGATGTCACTAGCGGTTTCAAGTCCCTGCTTTGACTTTTCTGAAATGGAATTAGAAGCCAAATAAAGCCTTCCTCCCTCACAGTTTCTTTTGCCAAGGTGTTTTATCACTGAACAGAACTAAAGCTGGGACACACAATTACCTGAGAGGTATTCTATTATCATGGATAGAAGAATTAGTGGTTATCAAAATGCCTATATAAGTCAAAACAACCCACAAAATCAGATCAATACCCATCAAAATGCCAGTAGCACTTCTCATGAAACAGGAAAGGGGACTGTAAAACCCATATGAGAGACAATATGGTTCAAACTGTCCAGGCAATTCTGAGGAAGGAAAAAGATGGGGAAGGTATCTGTCTTAGTGTTCTATTGCTGTGAAGAGATACCATGATCAAGGCGATGCGGATAAAACATTTAGTTGAGAGTTTGTTTACCATTGCAGAGGTTAGCCCACGCTCACCACAGTGGGAAACAGACAGGCATGACGATACAATGGAGCAACAACTGAGAGATTCACATCCTCATCTGCAGGCAGCAGGCAGAGCGTGACACTGGGCCTGTCATGGGCTTTTTTGAAATCTCAAAGCCCTCCCCCAGGGACACATCTCCTCCAACAAAACCAGCCATATCTACTCAAACAAGGGCTCACCTCCTAATCCTTTCTAAACAGTTCCACTAACTGGGGACCAAATAGCCAAATATATGGGCCTATGGGGTCCTTTCTCATCTAACCACCACAGTACCTACCACCACTGTGCTGTAATTGAATCCCCCGAGTGCACGAGCACCATACTCATAGACGGCATTATCAGTGGGGGAATTGCAGGACACTTTCGTACTCCTGACTTCAGATCACTTTATACCGGGATCCGAGCGTGACTCGGTGGAGAGCATGCGCTCATTAAGTACAAGGCCCTGAGTCCCATCACCAGTGTCAAAATGAGTCCATTAAATAAAACTATATCACAAAGCCATAATCATAGACGCAATGGACTACCAATGGAGAAACAGAAGCGCAGGCCAGTGGACCAGAGCAGAAATCCCAGAAAGAAACTCAAACTTGTTCCTAGCCAGGAAAGAAGACTCCCAGGAAAAGGATGGTCTCAGGGGCGAATGATGATGGAGAAACAGGATTCCCACATGTGGAAAAATGAAACAAAAAAAATCAACTCAGACTTGTAGAAAAGAGCAGAGGGGAAGGTTATCTGGCCAGGAAGTCGCTGTGTAGAACAGGCGGGCTTTGAACACACAGAGGTGTACCTGTCTCTGATGCCGGAGTGCCGGGACCAAAAGTATGTGCCACCACACCTGGCTGGCTATGACTTCTTATACATCACACTCGTGCTACAAAAATAAAGCACCGAAACGCCGACAGAGAGTAAGTCACAAGATTAAAAGAACTAGAGGTTGGGGGAGCGTTTGCAAATCATATCTAATAAGGGTTAATAGCCAAGATTTAAAGCAATTTCCTACGACCGATTGGGGTGGGGTGAGGGGAACTCATCAATTTTAAAAAGCCGAAGGACTTGAGCAGACTTTTAGGCCAAGGTTATAAGAACACCGGGCAGCGTGTAACAGTTGCACATCAAGAGGGCACCAGTTCTCAAAAGGACAAGGAGTCAAAGAATTGCTGCATCATCGGTGAGAGTGTGATGCAGGTAACCCGAAGCACTGTGTGGGGGAGATTAGTGGGGAATCCATCACAGAAGGAAGTGTGGCAGGCAGAGGCAGCAGCCAGCAGCCACAGCTCCTGAGCTTCACCACGTGCAGGGAGACCCGAGAGGGGGAGAGGGACTTTCATTCTGGCTATGGACACATTGAGTTTAAGGCCCTCCAAGTAGTCTTGTTGGCACGGGCCAGCCTGGAGCTGAGATGCAAATCTAGGGCTTGACAATGTCCCCATGCTAGGCGAGCCCTTGCTCCGGAACTGGACCCATCCAAGAGAACAAAGTGAGGAGCCAGGAGGCCCTTTAGACCACCAAAGAACTTCCAACAGTCAGAACGTTGGGAGAGCCCCCACACACAGTTCCAAGGAGGACCAGAGGGCGGGGCCAGCCTGGAGGATGCATGTCTTTGGGGTCACCCCTCACTCTGCAGAAAGCCTGAGTCACATATGATTTGACTGGTGCCTCAGGTCCCCCTGCTTGGAGCACAAACTCAGATCACAGTGTCTGAACTCGCCTCTCTGCCATTTCTATCTGTGTCTGAGGCACAGAGGGTGTGGCAGGCTGGTTCCCTGCAGCTGCCCTAACACTCTCAGTGGCAGAAAAGCAACCTGTGCAGTGTCAGCATTCTGGAGGTGGGGGCCATCAGAATGTCTTGCTGGCTAAGACAGAGCGGAGTGGAAAACCACTTGATGTGTCCCTGACGCCCCTCCCAGCCTTCAGCAGCAGCTGGCCTCCCTCACCTGTGACACCTTAACCTGCATCTTTGCTTTAGGGGGGTCACACCATCTCCTCTAACTCCACTTAGGGTGACAAAGCACCTACTCAGTTTCTTTCATTTAGGCCTGTCCATTTGGGCGCATTTCCCATTTACGGGTTCTGAACAATGGATGCGGCGTGTGGGTTGCTCTCTCCCAGTCTCTCTGAACTCTGTGGAGAACCAGTGGATCAGGCTGCCTGAGATCAGCGTTGCCCATCTGCAGAGAAACAGCTAGTGCCACTCAGCCACCCTGAGGTTCACTCACAATTATACTTGGAACTACAGTAAGGGCCCCTCGTGGCAGACGACATGTAGGGCAGCCCGAGTGCCATGTCAAGTCACTTGGTGACCCTCTGTGGAGGCCTCGACTCCCACTGTGTTCACCAGAATAGGCTGAGCACAGGAAGTACAGGAAGTGAAGGCCACAGCAGCTGAAACCCAGCCTCTAGACTCGAGCCTTTTCCCACAGCACACCAGGCACTTCCTTGAGGGGCCATCCAGCTCCGTACACACCACCTGAGAGGAGAACCGAACCCTCTCCAGAAGATGCCACCCCTAGCCCCTCCTGACATCTTCTCTTCCATCAAGGAGACTGCACAGTGGCCGGGTTCATAGTAGGGTCAAAAACCACACGCATTCCTGTGATTCATCCATAGCCACTGGTCCACACTGGTCCAAAGGACTCTGTCATCCTTTCTCCTGGGAGGCTCCACCTTACCTCTCATAGACGATGCGCCCTCTGCTGTCCCTGACCAGCCTAGCTTGTACCATGTGGCCCTGTGGACACAGCTGCCCTCTGCCACCCTGGTGTTCTGTGTAGCTTAGGCTAACAAATACACCCAGAGAGCCTTCCTTTACCAGCTATGTCAGATCAAAGACTGTGCTCCATATGGAACAGAAGAAGTGCCTGGCAATGCTACCCAGTCCACTGCTGGTGGACTGATTCAGGCACATCTGAGAAGATTCTAGAAGAAGCTGGACAGTAAACAGGTGGGAACTGAGAGCCAGTGGGTGAGACTCCCAATGCCCTCACCAGTTCCTGCTTCAGATGCCCTCATTCTCAGGCAGGCCCCTCTGGGTTGGAACGCAAGGGCTCTGCTGAGACTGACCAGTGGGGTGTGGCTAGTCTGGGTCAGCTACAGGCAACAAAGAAGCCTGGTTGACATCAGGGGGGTCACCAAACTTTGACCTGGGGCTACCTCAGTTCCTCCTTTTTTAAGTTCTTATGGACATAGCTACATCTGTTCCCTAGGTTCCCCAAGTTCCCCCTTCTCACTAGAAGAAGGCAGAAATAGCCCACAAAGCCTGAGAACCTTTCTGTCTGAGTCCTTATGAAACAGGAGTTAGCCATCTCTGGCTTAAATACCGATATTGTTTGATCAGGTTCCCTAAAAATAACTTGAATAGAAAGTGGGTCCAGGGCCAGGTCCTTGAGGCCCCAGTCTCCTGTCTTCTCACAGGTTGGTCTTGCATACAGGTGAGAGCTGCTTCGTGATCACACACTAACTGCCCCAGTGACTCCCTCCCACAATTAATTTGGGGCATGAAGAATGATGACCTCACCCACCCCCACGCACACACACCTGTTTCCTACTTAGGGAAGAAAATCCTCCCCAGGCTGTGTCCAGCAGAGAACTTCTCATTTTCCAGACCATAAAATGTTCTTTCTGCAAAGGCTAGACTCTGGGAATATCTCTGCAATTGTGGTGTGTGTGTGTGTGTGTGTGTGTGTGTGTGTGTGTGTGTGTGTGTGTGTATGTAACCATTCTTTCTTTACAGGCATAATTTACCACCCTATCCCCCATGCCCTCCTGGAACCCTTGTCACACATCTCTCATTCCGTACCCTCCTCCAGCAAAGCAACAAGTCACCTCCACGACCTAGCTAGCAGGAGAGCCAACCGCAATACTTGTGCTTCTCCCTCCCCACCCCGCCCCCGTCCCGAGCCCACCTCCCCGACCGCCCCCCTCCGCATGAGTCCCAGTCCCAGACCACACACGTGCAGTCTGCGAGCCACTTTCTTTCAACTGGGCTGAGAGCGCCCTCTAGCGCTTGGAAGGTGCATGCACCCGCGCGCCGCAAACCTAGGACAGCAAAGGGGTAGAAGGAATATGGCAAGGGAGGGGGCAGAGGTGAAGTGTCAGGAGCAAAGGCTCTATTTGGATAGAAGATGTAGAACATATCTCTCCTCACTGCGAGGGATATTCACCTGCTTCTGGTCTCGGGTTTGCTTTCAGAGCGCGAGGGAGACGGAGAAGCCGCCAGCGCGCCCCCTCCTGGTCACGCTTCCCCATAGCAAGGCTCCCTTCCACAGCACAGAGCCAAAGGTTTTATGCCAAATCTAGTTGTTGTTGGTTTTCTGTTATTTGTTGCTTTTGTTTTTTTTTTTCTTTAACCAGGAGAAAAGTGAGGTGTTGTGTCAATTTAGCCAATGTCAGGTCTGCTGATGAGCACGTGATTCTGAGGACCGACTAATGTGATCGAAACAACTGTTTCTGTTCCCCATGTGGTAATGGTGAGGAATGTGGGACCTTC
Source organism: Mus pahari (assembly GCF_900095145.1). Taxonomy (NCBI): domain Eukaryota; kingdom Metazoa; phylum Chordata; class Mammalia; order Rodentia; family Muridae; genus Mus; species Mus pahari. The sequence continues at coordinate 31,627,852 of NC_034602.1, read as the reverse complement.
TAAAGTGGAGACTAATGGGAGGCGATTGTGTCACTGAGGGTGTGACCTCAGTGGGATCAAAGTGGCTCTTACAAGACAAAGAGTTAATAATCCTCAATAGAGTGACTGTGTAAGAGAATCCTTGTCTCTCCCTTCACTCAGACCCCCTGTCTTGTCCTGACACAAGGCCATGCTCCAGGGCCCTCACCAGGTGAAAGCAGAGACTACCTATGTCGATTAGACTTTAAACCTCTAAAACTGTGAAATGAAATAAATAAATGTCTTTGCTCAATAAATACCCAGACTCGGCCATTGTGCCATACATCCATAGGAACAGAAAACAGACCGGTGTGTCTTGCCAATCATATGTGTGGGAAATTCATTCATCGCTGCCTTAATTTGTGTTTCCTTTATGATAGCACCAGGCACCTAAAACTTAGATAGTGTTCCCCTTAGTTTTCCCCCTGAAAACTGCCTCAGCTTTAAGAGAATAACCCTTTCCTCGGCCTTAGACAAAGTTGAGACAGAAAGTTTGGTGAGAACCACTGTCCAGCCTGCGGTTTGGGTAAGGAGGGTCTCTCCTGTGAGAGCTGCCCCTAAAGGTCTCTGAACCCAGTGAGACTGTGTTGACTTATCCAAGCTCTATCTAACATGGTCACTGAATTATAGTCCAGTCAGTCAGGCCCGACATATGGCTTCCTCCCTCTTCTTGGCAAAGGTCTAAACTCAGAAGCTGAGGCCTCCAGGCTGCTGAAGAGGGGTCAAGTTCACTCCAACCAAAACTCAGAAATGCAATCTCATGCTATGATATAGCAGGACTCTGGAGAGTCCCAAAACTCAGAAATAAAGGTATTCTCCAAGCTTCAGCTTGGGATAGCAACAATAAAAGAAAATTCCTGAATATACCAGAATGCCCTAAGTCACAGACAAGCAAATAGAGTGGTATAAATGATCTCCAAAGTCACCCACGATCATATGCGAATACCATGAAAAGAGAGCCATATGAAGCCTTAGCAGTGCTGAATTACTTAGCAGAATCCTAAAAGATGCTTTTTCAGGGAAGAGATTGCTGGGGTCCTGATGAAAGGGCAGACCCAACCACTCCAGATGCACTGCATCTGGACTTGCAGCCATGGAGGACAGGGGTCACCGTGAAGTCCCAAGGTGATTCCTATGCAGGCTAAAGGGTATGAACCAGGGTCACGGGGATTAGGAAATGGCTGGGAGGCATATAGAGTTAATAAAGTTACATCCAAGGTCAGCACATGTAAGAATGACTTTGTTTTGTGAGGTGTGTGCCTAAGTGTGTGTGTGTGTGTGTGTGTGTGTGTGTGTGTGTGTGTGTGTGTGTGTTTGCTGGTAGCTGCCTAGGAACTTCAAGCTAATGGCCATTGTGCCTGCATCATTGTCCTCAACCTCAGGACTTCTCCTATTTGAGACCAAAAGGTTGTTTAGGGTTGGGCTGTCCTCTGCATTGTAGGATGCTCGGGAGTGTCCCTGGTCTCTACCACTAGGTGACAGCAGCTCCCTAGTGTGAGCAGCTAAACCCAGCTGTAGCCATCACCTTGTGGCCTCTGCAGGCCAACACCTCAGGCTGAGAAGCAGTGCTCTACAAGAAAAGTACTTTAAACATCTTTTGTTTTTAGAATTTATGCCTATTTTTAAGGCGTACTTCCCCTAAAACAAATATAAAGTGTTTTTGCTCCTGTTTAAAAAAAAATGTTTCTGTTGCCTGCCAAGAAACAACCCACTTAGATGTAGCTGTATTGACACTAGTATTTACAGTATGCTCAAGTTATTATAGTTTCAAAATAGTTATGGAAAATCACCTACAAAGACATACTCTGGTATCAGTATTCCTTAGGAGACTTTAAAATGTTTATAAGCTTTGAGTGGCTTCCTGATGTCACATATACGAATGCCCCATAGTATCCATAGGGAACTGGGCCCAGGGACCCATGTGGATACCAGAACCCACGGATGCTTTAGTCCCTTAGCAACGGGGTAATGTATGTACATGTAGAATGTGCATCTCCTTCTGTGGGCTTCAGATTCTCCCTAGGTCATCTAAAATACCTAATAAGGGCCTGGGATATGACTCACTCAAATGGCACATAGGTCCAGGGTACCGTTCCCCACCACTGTATAAAACCAGGCATGGCAGTACAGGCCTGTATGCCTGCCACTAGGGAGGCAGGGGTAAGAAGATCGGGAGTCAAAGGCTGTTCTTGGATAGATAGCAAGTTTGAGAAAAGCCTAGGTAAGATACAAGATTGTCTCAAAATACACACAGGTACAACAGGAATACACACATACACACACACACACACATACACACACACACACACATACATACACAC
>NC_034602.1:31615669-31623513 GCF_900095145.1 Mus pahari | reverse complement strand
GGTCATGATGTTTGTGCAGGAATAGAAACCCTGACTAAGACACCATCCAAAAATATTCAGATTTTCTATGTCAGAAAGTGGATATAGATATAGCAAAAAAAAAAAAAAAAAAGAACATCAATGCTTATTTTCTTTTAATATCTCAAAATGATCACATCTAAAAATGGACCAAAAATTTAGGGAAGGCCTTGTGTTTGTATTAATCTAGAAACAGACTCTCATGCAGCTGATCAAAAGTAATTTTTTCCCCAAAATTAAACCAGCACAAATATTAAACTACAAACTAAAGTGCATTTGTTTCCAAACCCAGTATCCCTGAGCAGGAAAAAAAAAATGTAATTGGATCGATACACAGATGGCCAGGAAAAAGTTGTACACAGTCATATAAATTACAGACAGTAAATGCTTGTTACGAAAAACTCCATCATTTTCATCCAAACCTAGACCACCTTCTTCGAAAACACAGGGTCTCAGCCAGAAAGAGCTCAACTCATTTTGGATCTGATTGGAATTGGCTCCGGCTACCTTGTGCAGTTGATTTAACTGCTCGCTCTCCCCCAGGTCGAGGGCAACTCCAGACACAGCCAGGACAAAAGGCACCCTTCCGGCCTTTGTCATTCAGTGTTTGCTCAGCCCCGCCCTTCGCAGGTGGCCACAGAACCCCCTTGCTCCCCCAGTCCCTTCTCCTTTCATGAGGACTCAGGCTAGATCTTACAATAGACCTCAAAGAGGGCGGCAGCTGCGTGCATCCGGTAGAAAATGGAAAAGGGCATGGCCAGGTTGACCACAATGATCCAAGGTTCAAAGCCAAAGACAATCTCCTCCAATCCGTTGTCATACTCCGGACGGCAGCCAAAGGCAGGGGGGATCCAAAGCTGAAAAACAAGAGGCAGCCTTTGTCTCCACTTCACCACAAATCACGCGGCGTCGCTGGCAAGGTCTACAACGTGCATGTGTTCAAGTCCTGGTCCCTGGCTGACACACTACTGCAAGTTAACTAGATCATGGGGGAGACTAGCTTCATCAGTGGGCTAACCCAGGATAGAGTCGTAGCTCAATGGACTATTACACGGTGAGAAACAGAAGGAGGTAGGTCACTGGGGAAATCACTCTGATGGACATATCCCATCCCCAAACCTGTATCTTTGTCACTTTGCTGCTGGGAAGTAAGCCGCCCTGCTCTGCACTCCCACCATGATATTCTGTCACAGACCTGTAAGCAACAGAGCCAGCCAACCGTGGACTGAAACCTTCAAAAATGTGAGGCCAAACCACCCCCTTCCTCTCCAGAGCTGTTGTCCCGAGTGTGGAAAAGCTGACTCCATGGTTAGAAGAAGCTTTCCAGACACCTGAGGTGCACACTCACATTCCAGGCACCATGGATGCTGACCCACTGTGAGTCACAATGGCTGGGGTGATTGTACCGGCATTTCTCATCTCCATGGGAACCAAGAAATCTATGAGCCTTCACTGAACTCTCTCCATCTGCCATTTTGCACTCAGACCCAGATAAACTCATCCATTTCTCTCCATTTCAACAGCCGAGGCATTAACTCAGCTTTCCCATCTGTAACACAAGGGAGACCTGGAGGGCGCTGATGAGAGTGACCAGCAAAGGAAGTCAACAAAACTTAAAACAATAAACAGATGCTCCTGCCACTCAAAGAACCTATGCACTGCCCTCCCCTCCTTCTCAGCTTCTTCCCTTCTTCCTTCCTACCGACCACTCTAGGATACCTGGGCCCCCTCTGTGGTCCTGGATCCTTTCTTCTACTTAGTGCATGGCTTCTATCTCGCTGCCTCCTGGGCTAGAGCAGGCACCCTCTAGCTTAGCTGCCCTACGAAGAGCTTACAGAGCCAAGGACAGAGGGAGGTCTCAGGCCAGCAGCCAAAAGGAACTCCTGTTTTCCACCCAGCAACCCACAAAGGGGCTGAAGCCAAATCCCAAAGGGATGTCTTGCAGCCAACAGCCTACAGTCAGGCTAGGATCATGAGCAGACAGCCTGGGCTCTTGGCTCAGGAGAAGCTACAAGATAAATCCCTGTGGCTTCAGGTTGCTCTGTTTGGGGTTATTTCTTACACGGCAGCAAGTGACTAATACATCCTGCCTCCATTTCCATCTCTACTCAGAACTCTCTCTCTCTCTCTCTCTCTCTCTCTCTCTCTCTCTCTCTCTCTCTCTCTCGTGTATATCCTGTCCCACTTTTTCTCTGGCTTTTTGGACTTCCACAGGGTTTCACAGGGTTTCATCCTTCCATCTCAAACCTTTTCTGACCAACTGCCCCCTCTGCTGGCTCTTCGTTTACTCAGACTCTTTGTGAGTCCTTCTTCTCTGCTTCCTGCATATGCCCTCTAGAACTGTCACCTAGACCTTGGCCACAAACACCAGCTAGAGACCTTTGACCACCTAACCTGTCCCACTCTGGAGTCCTGCACATATTTCCCACTGGCCACTCAAGTGGCACACATCTCAATTCACCCTGCCTTTCCCACATGCTCGTCCCGAACTCCGAGCATCACCTGTGTCTTTCCTCGGCCTCTCCCACATCACTCCATTACCCAGTCCACAGGTAGACGCCCCAGTCCTTTTGTGAGTCTATCCCCCTGCCGGCCTTCCTTTTCCCACTCTACCCAAGTGATCCATTTCCACTCATTTGCCGGGGATGGGGGAATTTCTTGTTGGTATCACAGTCCTCTTTGCCTTGTGGGGGAAAGGGAAGGACAAGATTGGTTGGTTTAAAATACTGAGGACTGGGGTGACTGTCAACCAGAGAGTGCCCACTGGGCAAGCACGAGGACCACATGGAAAGACTGGCATGTGCCTGTAACCCCACAACCTCTGGAGGACCCCTGGGACTCAAGGGCCAACTGGTCTAACCAGCTGATTAGCACAGGATTCAATGAGAGATGCTGGCTCACAAAAATAGGGTAGTGAACAGACTGAAGAAGACATCTCAACTTCAACTTCTGGCTTTCACACTCTTGTATACACACACACACACACACACACACACACACACTGGGGGGGGGGCAGAGACAGAGAGACAGAGACAGACAAACAGACAGAGAATAATAAAAGCTTGATGAAGATTACCGAGATGTTGCAAAGGAACAGAAAGGCCGTGATGTTTCTGAGCAGTCTCCTCTTCATGCCGCCCTGAAGGAAGTCCAGACATCGGGTTGTCCCCGTAGCTCCTTCCCAGCCAGACTCCTGGTCCTCTTTCCCGCACCTCTGCTGCAGACTCAGATTCCCATTGACAGCAGGTGACCCATCCTGGGCCATCCCCTGGCTCCCGAGAGTGGATGCAGCCAGTGCGGCAGCCTCGCCGCTGCAGACGGTGACCACACGTAGAGTGCGCACATCCTCAGGGACCCCCTCAGGCTCGAGGTGCACGGACTCGATGATGAAAATGTTCTGGACATACTTCTCCACGATCACCAGGACCGAGTAGGGCAGGTTGTACCAGGTGTACGGTGGACGGGTCTCAGCACAGGCGATGGCCAGAATGGAGCCCCAGGAGAGGAGCCAGGAGCCGGAGGCCGTGGCCACCAACAGGTCGACATCCAGCTTGCGGGCCGGGTTCTTCGACTCATCCAGAGATTTCTCATCCACCCTGTAAATCCAGCTTCCGACTAGCCCCGCGGCCCCCATAAGCAGCAGCACCGTGATAGCATACAAATAGAACATGATGAGAGCTGACTCGCTCTTGGACTTGGAGCGCCCGATGTGTATCATGTACACCACAACCACGGCGATGGTGGCAGCCAGCACTGTCAGGCCCAGCACCGAGCCCACCAGGACCCCGTCGAATCTGCACTGCATCTTCTGGTGCCGGGAGCTGTCCACCCTGCGCCCGATGTTCTTCCACAGCACGTAGAGCATGGTCGAGGCCAGGATCTGGTACTCGATGTTGAAGGGGTACAGATAGTAAATCCCGTGGGAGAGGGCAGAGCAGAGGGCGGGCGGTGTGCAGTTACACTGTGGTGTGTGGTCATCCAAAACTAGGGCAGTGGGGCAGAGCACAGAAGACGACCATCAGCACAGGCAACAAGGAGACTATCAAGTCCATCAGCCTGGACTTCTCAACTAGACCCAAAGTGCACAGGAGCCATGTTTAATATCATGTTTAACACCATGGCTTCATAGACAGAGAAGCTAAGACTCACTCCTGAATAGCATCAGCCACGTTCTAGCCATATGTTAGCATATAACGACCCTTTTATAAAGATTAGCAAAGAGATTTACAGGTCACCACATAAAGATGGTTCAGAGGTACCACTCAACTTCAAAAGCAGGCTGCTGCAGAGGGTTGAGACTATGACACCCCCTGTGTAGGAGAGAGGGGTGCCAATGATAGGTTGGTCCATAAACAGGGGAAAGATCCCCGAGTATATGAACCAGAAGGGTAGCAGATCTTACTTTCCTGTGCTAATTTTCTCTGTGAATGTAGTGTGTGTGTGTATGTGTGTGTGTGTGTGTGTGTGTGTGTGTGTGTGTGTGTGTTTAGACGGTGGCTTTCAGAACTCTGGGGGAAATGCCCCTTCTGACTGGAAAAGGCTCTCACCTAAACGCCACTAGCATGGCATGAGACAGCCGTCAACTTTCGATCTCTCTGCCTGTGCGACCTCAGACACATCACTTTTCAATGGCTCCGTGTCTCTACCCACTAATAGTAAATACTGCCCACATCAGAGTAAGGCCACATCAGAATTAATGAGCCTTGTAAAATGCCTAAAGTCCGGCCAGGTAGTCAACAAGTGCCTAATAAAAGCCAGGAAGTGCCTAATAAAAGTTTGCTTCTATCATGAAACTGTCACTCCTCTGGATGCATTACCAAAGAGGGACTGAGGCCAAAGAGTGAGAGTGCCATCCCCACAAGAGGGCTATAGGAGTGACTCATGGAGCCTGGCACAGCCATGTGTCTGCCCAGCCCTACTTACAGAAGGCTAAGCTAGAAGAATCTAGGGAAGCATGGGATTCTCAAGTCTTCTTACTTTACAAAGAAGAAAGGCAGGCTCAGAGAGGATGAAGAACCCCCAAAGGGCACACAGCTAGCACTGGTGAGAACACGTGAGAACACGTGACACACTTAAGTCCTCCACCTGCCAGTGCACTGGGCTGCACTCTGCCTCTTTAGTCCACGTGTTCTCAGGCAGATGTGGTGATGTCATACACGCTCAAGAACTCCAAGGGAAGATGGGAGGATTAACCCTGTCCCCCGGCTGTCTCCTCAGCTGAGCAAAGGCAGATAAAGATGAGCGAGTCTACATAATGAGCCATACGCAGTCAGCTAAAAAAACGTTCACGTGCACACAGGCTGGGCGAGGACTCCCCGGAGCTCTCAGACCAACCCTCTCAGAAGATAGAGTTGCTGAAAGGGGCCTAGTTAAAATGTGAACAGAGAAAACCGCCAATCTTCCACAGTGGAAAATAGGCACAGAGGTCTCCAGCCAATGGGCTGTGAGAGACAGACACCCAAATGATAACTCTGGGCTGCCACATGCCCAGGCTGGGTGAAGTCTATAATTACGCCCTTGGAGAGGCAGAAGGAAGTCCTGTGGAGCTAGGGAAATGGCCCACAGCACAGACCACCCACTCAGGTGGCAGTCTGGGGACCTGGGGCCAGCAGCGGGAGGCCTTCCTCACCGATGGTGATGTTGCCGAAGCCCAGAGTGATCAGCCGTTCCTTGTGCTCATTCAGCTGGTGCTTTGACTCATTCAGGACGCTGTTGGCCCACAGTAGGAGGTTCGTGAACACCGAATGGATCACCCCAAACCTGAAAAGCAAATACCAGACACATTTTTTTTCTTGAATGGCTCTGGGAAAACGTAAAGCCCAAGAGTAAGACAGAGATGTCTCTTGAGTGTTCGTGAAAACACACACACACACACACACACACACACACAATCCTGTTCCTTTGGCCATTGGTCCAGGAGGTTGTGGCTGAGAAGCATAGCATCTTAGCATTCTGCCTTCACCTTGAACTTGCCTGTCTTCAACTCATTATCTGTGGGTTATCAAAGACACTGTATCTTGGGGGCAGAGATACAGGGAGGAAATTTTATTAAAGGCAAGCAGCCATGTCCCCTCCTTCTCTGAAGGGGACACAAAGAGACAACGATGAAGGAGACAGGAGGGTTGGGACTGTGGACAGCAGGTACACCCTCACTGTTGGCTGACCAACCCAGAAATCGCCAACCATTCCCTCTGCTTTCCCATCTGTCTGTAAAGACACTAAAACAATCCACACATGTTGGCTCGTGGCTTCTTTTGGAGCTAGCCTTAGCCATTCTTTCTAGACACACATAATGTGTAATGTCTGGTCAGTTACTGAAATGCTTTTGCTTAGCTGATGATGTAAGAACGGTGGTATAAGATATAAGAGAGTAAAAAAGCCTGCTTGTGGATCGCTGTTCCTTTCCACATTACCGCCTTTAAAAGCTGTGAGCATGGACATGAAGGCTGAGGCTGTGTCCACCATCTTGTGATCATGTGAGCCAGTCAGCATGGGATGAAGCTCCAACCCATGGAGGATGGCAGAGTGTAACACAGAAGAGTGTTCAGGTGACACTTTGAGCGTCTGGAGTCCCAGGTAATCTCAGGGATTCCCCCTAATGTCACATCTAGAGTCCAGTGCCACCCTGGAGGGATGAGAAGTCTCTTAGTCCAGAGTCTTGCTTGCCATCGCCTCTAAACCACGGCACCTCATCAGGAGGAGGGGCATGTGCAAGGTAGATACTGGACTCTAGGGAACAGAAGAGACTGGAAGGACACGTGGTCTCCATGTGAATTCCCTGCATCCCAACATGGCTGCAGGTTGAAGTCGTATCCACCCAGGTAATTTCTGGGCAGTCTATAGGCTCAAGCAGCCTGACTAACTGGGGTGGGGGCGCATCCTAGGTAGACTGGGAAGGAAAGCCTCAAGGCTTCTGTGGGTACCCCCTGTCTTACCCAGGGGTAGCCCTGTGTGCTTGTCTATCCAGCTTAGAGACCAATTTATCCGTGATTCACTGACAGGCAAACATGAGTATCTGTGGCCCAGGCCCTCCCTACCTCTCAGACCCTGGTTGTCCACCCAATCTGAACCCAGACCTCGAGAGCCAGAGCAGGAAGTGCCTTTGTATGCAATATGGTCACCCTTGACATCCTCCCAACAGCTAGAACTAAAACAGAAGTAACAGACGACATGGGTGTCTCTCTATCAGCCTGGCCCTGTGCCTGCCTTGTTGCTACAGCTCACAGCCGGCTTGCTCTATCTCGACTAGACAATGCCTTTACCTCTGGCAGGTGGCTTTCCTTTTATTACAGTGCACACAGCTGCTCTTCTGTCTCCCCTCTCCCTGTTCCATGCAGCACTACCCAAACCTGAGGCCACAGAAGCAGTGTGAGGTCGCCAAAGGTCATGCTGATTGGCCATGCACCACCCTGAGAATCACGGCCTTCTAAAACCACTTTAGGGGGAAAAAAATCCTTCAAGCTAAGGACACATGTCTTGTCCCAGGCCTGAGCCCTTCCCCTTAGTGCCTGTATACAGTGGCAGAATGCATCTCGGAGTCATTTCTGGTATCCGTCTCTGCTTCTTAAGATATGCAAAGAACCACAGTCCTTCTCAACTGCATGTCTGGGGAGAGAGATGAGTGGAAGCCTGAAAGGTGCATTTCCCCACCTGCAGAAAACCTTCCGGAAGCTACCGAAAAAGGAGCTGACCGGATGGAGGTGTGGGGACTGTCAGCAGGTAGAGCCAGACCTTCCCAGAGGAGCACCCTGGGTTCAACTCTAGATTCATTCAGGGCACATGCTTGTGGCTACCTCATCTTCTACTCTTGCTTTTTTTTTTTTTTT
>NC_034602.1:31608307-31614444 GCF_900095145.1 Mus pahari | reverse complement strand
ATCTCCTTGTACAAAGCTCAAGTCTAAGTGGATCAAAGACCTCCACATAAAACCAGAGACACTGAAATTGATAGAGGAGAAAGTGGGGAAAAACTTCTACTCTTTCTAACGAGGTTGATATCTAAAATCTTAGGGTGGTAGAAATTCACAATGTTTAAAATCTTGCTCAACACCCTAGCAGACAGGAAAGCGTACCTTGACACTGAAATGAGTATAGACCAGATGTGATAATGGTCACGGAAGCCTTTGCCTGGGCTGGTCTCAGTATCAGTATCTCTACATAGCCAAGAATGACCCTTGACCCCCTGACTCTCCCATCTCAGACTTCCGAGTCTGGGGTTAACGACAAGTGCCACCATGCCTGGTTTACTCAGTGCTAGTGATTGAGCTCAGGACCACAGATACTAGAAAAACATTCCACCAACTTTGCCGGCCCCAAGGGTTATCAGTGATGGCTTCTGGAGGTCCTGGATCTCAGTGATTATCCCTGCCCTTGAAGGAACCAGATGAACACATTTCAGCCACTGCCCACCTCACCCAGGAAGTGGGCCTTCCTGACACCAAGGTTAAAGACCACTGCCAAATCCACTGCATGGACCACATGGTGGATGAGAACTCCATGGTGCCTCTCACGCAGCCAAGGACACCTCCCACCTCACAGCACCAGGCCACTGACTCTGTGCAGAGTGGAGAGACAAAGGATGTACTTGCTAGTAGACTCAATCTCTATGCTTGCAGCCTGTGGAAGCCATTTTACCCAGTGGTCACATGTCAACCAATCTGCTCAAGGCCAGTGGTCATCTCAAATGCTGGAAGGGAGGAGTTGATTCATCCATAGAAAGGGTACACAGTACTGGATCTCCATAGAGCAAGTGCTGACTCCTTGATCCATTCGTGTTTAGGCTGCCCTTAGAGACATTCCTCCCTTGACCACATAATAACCAGGGAGAAGCGGTGATAGGCTCGACACTCGATGTACACGGGTCATGCACTTTGTATCAGCTATCCTCAGAGGTAGACCACCTCCCTGCTCCCCACCTCACAGCTGAGCAAACCCGAGGGCTATGAAAGGGAAGTGGGTGGTGACAGCAGAGTTCCCACCCATTCTTGTCTTCCAGGGATGGCTCGGAAGGATCTGAAGTACTGGGAGGGCTTTGCTGTGGGGACAGAGCAGAAATCTGCACTCAGGGTTTATAGCCCCAGGCAGATGCCAGTCTTGAGTCTGGTTTGTTCCAACATCTAATCTAAACAAACACCAACCAACTGGTAAAGCAACTGATCACAATTTTTTTTACCTTTCCAGTGTTTTGAAAGACATGATGATATCCTTAGCGTGCCCCCAGAGGAAATACACCTAGATGGAAATAAAGGGAAATACGTTAGTGGGGAAAATGCTATTCTGTTTGCACACTTGAGAAGTTATAAAACTGAGGAAAAGCTCTCCTTGTCCCAGCAAAGCTGTTCTGCAGTGGGAATAGTGACCCAATGAGAAGCAAGGTGGGGCCTCCCAAGTCAGGAGGAAGGAGTGCTGCAATTAATAAAGAACATCTGCTGCGGTTGGAGATCTGTATTTGATTGAGGGTGTCTCCTGAAAAAGTAGAGAGAAATGACTGGCTATAGCTGCTGTGGATGGAGCTGTGCTGCAATTGATTGAAGATGTCTGCTCTGGGATAGGCATATGGGCATCAGTCTGTCATGAAACTCACTAGCTTGTTTGTTTGTTTGTTTTTTAAGTCATATTTGTCAGGTTATATCCAATAATTTTCCATTGAACAGCTACTTTGCACCAATGTCCAGAAACCAAAGGCTGGGCACTTTCAGTGAACAGTAGGGTTGGTTTGAATTGCGCTCCTTTTGACTTTGGGTAGGCTATCTGGCCCTGGCCATGCCATCACTAACAACGCAGAAGAGGTACAAATGTGGGCACAGCCAATCTCCCTGTGGATCTGAATGCTGGGACCAGGAGTGTTTCAGGTTCCAGAGTTCACATGGGTGGCCCTGGTTAAACAAAACAATGACCAAACCAAAATAAAAAGGCATGAGACTAGGAGGGGGCTCGGTGGAGGAGGGGAGTGTGTTAGTGCAAGCTTGAGGAAGATCAGGCAAAGAGGAAGTGAGTGTGACCAGAGTGTGTTATACATGTGCCAATATTGTCAAAGAATAAATACGATTTTTAGATATCAGAACATTTGGGTCAAGGAACGTTAAAAATAGAAAAGGAATATATTACACAGGAGAGAGATCAGCTAGTAAAGCACTGAGCTCAATCCCCAGGACCCACATAAGAGCCGACTCCTCAGGGCCCACATAAGAGCCAACTCCCCAGGGCCCACATAAGAGCCGACTCCCCAGGGCCCACAGAGCAGATAACCTAGCTGAATTACCAAGCCCTAGGTCAATAAAAAACCTACCTCAAAACACAAAATACATGGTCTCGATTGTAGTAAGCATCAGCTATCAACTTGACACAACTCAGGGTCGCTTGGAAAGTGGAACCTCCATTGTAGAATCCCCTCCATCAGATTGGCCCATGGTCATGTTTGTGAACATTTTCACACTTGCTAACTGACATAGGAAGCCCCGGCCCACTGTGGGTGGTGCCATCCCTAAGCAAGTGTGCCTGAGCCATAGAAGAACGGTAGCTGCAGGGAAGAGGAGTGTACTGGCTAGTTTTGTGTCAACTTGACACAAGCTGGAGTTCTCACAGAGAAAGGAGCTTCAGTTGAGGAAATGCCTCCAGAGATCCAGCTGTAAGGCATTTTCTCAATTAGTGATCAAGGGGGGAGGTCCCCTTGTGGGTGGTGCCATCTCTGGGCTGGTAGTCTTGGGTTCTATAAGAAAGCAAGCTGAGCAAGCCAGGGGAAGCAAGCCAGTAAAGAACATCCCTCCATGGCCTCTGCATCGGCTCCTGTTTTCTGACCTGCTTGAGTTCCAGTCCTGACTTCCTTGGTATGGAAGTATAAGCTGAATAAACCCTTTTCTCCCCAACTTGCTTCTTGGTCATGATGTTGTGTAGGAATAGAAACCCTGATGAAGACAGGGAGTGAGTAAGAGCACTGGCGACTCTTCCACAGGAACAAGACCTAATTCTCAACACCCAGATGGCAGCTTGCAACTGCCTGTAACTCTAGTTCCAGAAGTCTAATACCCTAATACCCTCGTCTGACTTCTGTGAGCACCGACAGTCACGCAGACAAAACACTCATACACATAAAATAAGTTGTAAAATAAGCAAGCTAGAGAGACTAAGCTAGTAAGATGCGTCCCTCCATGATCTCTGCCTCCAGGGTCCTTCCTTGAGTTCCTGCCCTACCCTCCTTCGAGTGGACTATAACCTGTAAGCCAAATAAGACCTGCCGCCTAGTTGCTTTGGGTCAGTATGTTTTCGCATCAACAGAAAAGTGAAATAGGACAGATGCCTCCTAAAGGATGTGCACATGCCTGGCCAAGCATACACACTTGCACATACACATGCATGCATGCATACACACACACACATGCACTCGCACACACACTCACACACACACACACACACACACACACACACACACACACTGGTATGTTTATGCTCATAACAGCAGTGTTCCCAACAGCCAAGGGGACAGGGGGAGAACCACCCACTTGCCACTGACAGATGGACGGATGGACCAAATGTGGTGTGTACACATAGTGGTATTTGACCTGGCTTTCAAAAGAGAGGAAAATTTCTATTTCACGCGACACCAGGAGCCAACCTGGAGACATCACATGGAGTAAGTGAACCGGCCACAAGGGAGCAGAGGAGGTAGGTCTGCTCTTGTCTGACTGTCTATGTCACAGAGACAGACTCTAGAGTGGTGGTTGTGGGGAGTGGTGGCTGGGAGGTTGTTCAAGGAGGAGAGAGTTTCTGTTACAAGATGAGAAGGCTCTAGAGGTGAATGATAGGGATGGTAAAGTGACCATGCTTAAGCTATAAAACGATCCACTCAAAAACAGTCAGGACTCTAAGTACGGTGCTCTGTGTGCTAAACACAATTTAAACACGAGTAGATTTTATTATAAAAAAAAAATCTGGTTTCCTTTAGTCATCTTGGAGCCAAGCACACAGTGAGTGTGTGTCCAATGGCCACACAACCCTCTACTGATTGACTTACCAAATGCTTAAGTTTGGAAAGTAGAGCTCGCCACCTGCCAATGTGGATATTTTGAAAGTATACTACTGTCTCGGCCCTTCCTCTGCCTATAGCCCTCAGTGGCTCACAACTTCCCTGCAGGTGGGGCCCAACCCCTTAGGATAGGTTCTCAGCTTTCACCAATACTCCCTACACACCCGTCCAACGGGAAGTCCTGCTCAGCACCTTCGGCGCCACAGCAAGGCCATGCAGAGGTTGTCTTCTCTTCCCAGATAGCCCAGAGAGAGTAAGGATCTCACCCAAGGTCATACTGATGACCTCAGTCAGCACTAGCCAATCTGGTCAGAGTCCAAGCTTAGAAACCTTAGCGAAGGCCATGACTCCAGACAGAGCCACTGCCTACCTCAGCTTCCCCCAGCCTACACCTCCTCTCTCCCCTCACGGATAGAAAGGTCACTTGTCTCACAATATCCTGCTCCTGTGACTGTGACCCGCCGCACGGCTCCAGCTTAGGACAGTGCCCAGCAGACATAGTATCCCACCTCACACCGGCCACACACCCTCTTCTCTGCTCCTCCACCCAGACCAGGGCACCGACGCCATACAGAGTCACGTCACAGGATTTCTGCAGCGGAGGAGGAACTATGTCTGAAGCTATCTGATTGAAGCTATTTGATTGAAGATGCCCTCTGTGGCTGTAGGGCTACACATGACTGATGCTATTATTTCAGTAGTATTGAAAGGCCAGGGCTCTATTGAGATTCTTTAAGGAAAAGTATTTCCTCCTAGCCAAGGGAACAAAATCTTTAGCTTGGGTGGAGACCTAACATTCCAATCACTAGGCACGAACCCAGCTTTGTCAATAATTGCCTGGCCAAGGGACCACCCTTCAGAAAGGTGGGTCTGATTTACACCATGCTAAACATATGGGAGGAATAATTATTCCCGTAATGAGATGATGACGTACTTTTCCTTCCCAGAATCCCCGCCCCCTGTGTGGTCTACAGAACCACAACCAATAGGGCTAGGTTAAGTTTACCCATTTTTCTAAATTACTCAGCTGCTTGACATAGACTGTCAGTTGACCTAACTCGAAAGGCATGGTTTTCTCTCTTCCTCTCCATCTCCCTTTTCCTGGCCGCTGCTGAGACCCGCAGCTCACTGGCTCTGTTGTTTTTCTTTTAAACTCTAATAAAACTGTCTACAAGGTTCCTTCTGAGTTCTTTCCTAGTTTCTTTTATTAATGAGACTAACAACCCTGAGAGGGGCTCCTAGTTTAACCAGAAATACATGTCGGATCCCTGATGGGGTTCCCCAAAATGTCCAGCAGCCATATCTGAGGTAGATGGAAGGTTGAATCTGACTGGGAATGTCTGCTACAGGTGGGGAGCAGTTACCTCCTCAGAAAACCACAAGGCTGAGGTATCGTCCGTGGCAACGAGGACAAACCTGGAGGACATTATGCTAAGTAGGATATGCCGGGAACAGGAAGAGAAACAGCACATGAGCCCACCATATATGGAATCTCAAAAATGAAGCCTTGAATACACAGTAGAACCGAGACTGAGTCAGGGGAGGAGTGGGACGATGCAGGCAAAGAGCCCAAACTGGCAAGCACGGGGGACGGTTGTCTAGAGAGCTGATGGCCAAGATAAGGGTGACAGCTGGGATATTGTGCTGTCTACTGCAGGCTTGCTGACACTGCCTTGTAGGTGTTCTCACCACTAATAAGACCAAGAAGGGAAACTGAGGCACCGGCTATAGCAGTTTTCTTGTCTACAGTCACCAACCATGTGCTCATATGTGAAAACATCCTTCTATATGCCTTAAATATGCAGAGAAAGAGTAAAAGATTGATGATCTAGAATCTGTTCTTATGTTAAAATATGTTTGTTATCGATTAACATGCCAACTGTCTATAGCTGTGCTGTGCAGTGCACTACCCACTTGTACAGTGGAAAAACACATAAGGTCTCTCTCTCTCTCTCTCTCTCTCTCTCTCTCTCTCTCTCTCTCTCTCTCTCT
>NC_034602.1:31566269-31607822 GCF_900095145.1 Mus pahari | reverse complement strand
TGTGTGTGTGTGTGTGTGTTTCTCTATCCCTCTCTGTCTCCCTCTCTGTGTCTGTCTGTCTATCTGTCTCTCTGTGTGTGCACATGTCTGGGGGGGGGGGATGTCAAGGGAAAACTTTGTTAAAATGATTCTCTCCTTCTACCTTTTTGTGGGTTCCGGGGCTGTGACTCAGGTCTCCAGGCATGCACATAAGTACCTTTAATGGCTGAGCCACTTTGCTGGCCCATTTCTTTATGTTGAGAACATACTTGGAAATATTCCATTAACTTCTGCCATCCATAGTTGCCCCCGTCTCCTGTGCTATAGAATATTAGAAGTTATTGCTCCTGTGCAACTACCCTCCATACGTAGCAGCTACCCTCTCACAGGTCCTCACACACCCGAAGCCTTCCCAGGCTCTGCCAGTCGCTAGTGCTCTCCGCACGTCCACATGGCCAGCCTCTTCCTATCCATGTGTGAGTGACAACATAGTTGTTTGTCCTTCTATGCCTGACTGCGGGATGTAGTACAGTTGGTAGAGTCCCAGTGTTGTGTGCAAGAGACTTTGCGTCCAATCTCCAGTGCTCTGTAAAACAAAGTCTTGACCTGCAGGCCTGGAACCCCAGAACCTCCAAGGTGGAAGCAGGGAGATCAGGAGCCCAGTGGCTTCCTGGCCGATCTGAGTTACATGAGGTCTGTTTTCACCGTGGACTGATTTCATCGAGTGTCACCGTCTTCCCGTTCCAGTGTGTGTCGCTGCCTGTGGTGGCGTTCCACTAGTCCTGTGGCTGACTACTGTTCCATTGTGGGTACCTAGCATCGTTCATCATCCCTTCATCTATCGATGGACACTGTATTTTTTACTGAGCATCGACTGGACCACAGCTCCTGATAGAAACTGTGTAAAGGAGGAGGGCTTGTGCCGGCTCAGTTTCATAAGGTCTCCATCCTACCTGGCAGATTTTATGGTGGCGGGAGTGTGTGACAGAGGCTTGTCGCATCGTGTCAGACCAGGAAGCAGAGAAAGAGACTGGAACCAGGCCAGACCCAGTGGTTGTGCTTGTAGCCATCAAAACTCCAGCCCTGTGACCTACTTCCACCTGCCAGGGCCTGCCTTCTAACGATTCCATCGACTCCAAAAGTAGCGCCACCAGCTGGGCGACCTGAACTCAATACATGAAAACATTCTGTGTATCCTAAGTGCTATCCAGACTCTGGCCACGCCTTTCCTTATCAGGTCACTCACAGCCACCAGAGAGCCCCCGCTGAGATCAGATGCTGCACCACACTAGGGTCTAAGAGTCTCTGCAGTTGGGAGTATGTTTGTCTTTCTATGCCTGACTGCGAGATGCTGCACCGTTGGGAGAGTCCTGACCTAACACGCAAGTGTTTTCAGCCTGGGAACTGTGCATTTAAAGGTCATCTATCAAATCCTTACTTCTTAGAGAAATGGAGTTCTGTCGTCCATGCTTAAAAACAAGGAACTCGTGTTATTCTAAAAGGTTCCAACCCACAAGAGGTGAAACAAAAGAGTCCCAGTGTTCCAGAGCAGTTACAGGGCCAGCTCATTGTTCCTGACGAGAGACACAGAAGCGTGCAAAATTTGACTCCCACCAGCTGTATGTGTTGGTGTGGGCTTTTACACATCTCAGGACACACTGCCTGAGCGGGAGCAGAGACAGCGTGAATAAGCACCAGTAGTTTACCTGCAACAGGGTATGCACTGCATGGGTGACTGGAAAAACTCCCTCCGTGGCTGACAAGCACTCCGAGAATCCAATGAAGTATGCCACTTTCAAGCATCCCAGGACGACGGTGATAAATGCGAACAACGTGATGCTTCCTGGATGGGAGAGATGCATGTATGTTAGCACGCACAGGGCCATCCCAAACAAACTATGTAAGTCCTACAGCATGTGGGTGAGAGGTAGGTACCAAGACCAAACAGTGAGAAACGCAATGCCCACAGGCGAAAGAATGAAACTGGGACTGACTTTATACTGTATGCAAGCATGGACTCAAAACAATTCAAACACTCAAATATCAAAGTTTAAAAAAGGCAAAACTGTCAGGAAAAAAATATAAGAGAATGCTTAATGAGATAGAATCAAGCAATGAGTTGCATCAAAACGAACACTCTCAACCAAGAAAGAGGGCTCCAAAACTGGGAGAGAGTATTTGAAAAGTAACTTTTGTGGTGGCTATGAAAATGACCACGTAGACTCAGAGAATGGCACTATTGGGAGGTGTGGCCTTGTTGAATTGGGCGTGGCCTTAGAAAACTGGGCATGGCCTTGTTGGAGTGGGTGTGGCCTTGTTGGAGGAAGTATGTCACTGGAAGTGGGCATTGTGCTTTCAAAAGCCCAAACCTGGCCCAGTGTCACTCTCTCTTCCTGCTGCCTGCCAATCCAGATATAGACCTCTCTGCTATATCTCTAGCACCGTGGCTACCTGTATGCCACCATGCTTCCTGCCATGATGATAATGAACTAACCCTCTGAACTGTAAACCAACCAATTAAATGTTTTCCTTTGTAAGCGTTGCCATGGTCATGGTGTCTCTTCACAGCAATAAAAACCCCAAGACACTTTCTACAGAGTCCTTAATATCTAAAGCATACAAAGACATCTGCAGTATTAAATTACCCAAACTCGAACAGACAGTTCTCCAAAGATAATATTAAAAACGGACACTAACTACAAGAAAAGACGCCCCAAACTACTAAAAATTAAGGAGAGGCAAGCCAAGACCAAGAGACACCAAGTCATCCCTGCTAAGATAGGTGCTATTTTTGTTAAAGATTAAGTTAATCGTGTGTGTGTGTGTGTGTGTGTGTGTGTGTGTGTGTGTGTGTGTTTCTGGGTGTGTGAATGTGCACCATATGTTTCCAGTGCCATCAGACCAGAAGAGGCCATCATATGCCCTGGAACTGGAGATACAGAGAGTTGTGGAGTCCTGGGAACTCATCCTGATCCTCTGTAAGAATGGCAAGTACTCCTAACCCCTAACCCATCTCTCCAGCCCCTAAGATAGATGCTATCCACAAACAACGCGGGCTGGGAAGTTGGCTCGGTTTTGAAGCACTTTGCTGGAAAGCTTGAGGAATTGACTTCAGATCCCCAGTAGCCACATAAAAACTGAGCATGGCTGCATCCCACAGATGGAGAGATGGGAGATTTAGATAGCTAGACTCCTGGAGCCTGCTGGCCAGATAGCCTTGCCTATTTGGTGATATAGTAGGCTAGTGAGAGACCTATCTCAAGCAAAAGGGGATGGCACCTGAGGAGTGACACTGAAGACACCTGCCATCTGAAGATCACATACATGCATCTGCATATGCACAAATTCATATGCACAGGTATAGACGTGCACACACACACACACATACACACACACACACACACACACACACACACAAATAAAAGTAAACTAGAAAGTTGGTGTCTTAAAACTCAGTAGGAAGAGTGTCTCTACTAGCCTGTCTCGGAGTGTCTCAGAAGAGGCCTTGCCTGGTAAGGTAAAGAGTTAAGCAGTTGTTTCTTCATATCGGTGATTTTGATTGAAAAAAGAGAAACAACAAAAAAATGCATATAGAGGAGTCTGTCCAGGAATTACAAAACAGGTTTGGAGGTTGCTGGGCAAACGCAAATCTAAGCAAGAAAAGCATCCATGTTGGACCTGTGAGCAGTGCCTGAGCTCCTGGGCCCTCCTGGCACCGGTGGTGTGACTCACACGTCCTCTCTCACGCACAGAGGAAACTGGATCACATGTGCTGGGCACTGAGATACAAGGGTGGAGCCAGGCAGGATCGATCGAATTACAAGACCATCAGAGTGGCCTCTGGTGAAATGCAATGCAACAGCCCTGCTCACCCCTGCAGCTCAGAACCCTACAGAAGTGATGGGAGGTCAAGAAGTCATGTTTTGTTAATCCTGGCAATCCCCCAGGGAAATCAGAACCTCTGTAAGAAAGAGTCAGATGCAGATATTTGCACCTAACCAATGGACAAAAGCAGCTGACCCCTGTTGTTGAATTAGGGAAGGCTGGGAGAAGCTGAGGAGAAGGGCAATCCTGTAGGAGGACCAGCAGTCTCAATTAATCTGGACCCCTGAGATCTCTCAAACACTGGACCACCAAACAGACAGCATACACCAGCTGATATGAGCCCCCACACACATACAGTAGAGGACTGCCAGGTCTGTGTTCATTCAGGATCTAACCCTCAAGAGACTGGAGGCCCCAGGGAGTTTAGAGGTCAGGTGGGGTGGGTAGTGGGGGCACCCACCTACCCATTTCTGACCTCTGTTATCCATTTCTGATTCACAAGTGTGTGTGTGTGTGTGTTTCAGAACATATAGGCAAAATATATAAGGTCACAGAAGAATCAAACCACACAATTTTCTCTCTGTGTAAAACTTTGCCTCGCCTGAAAACAGATGTCTGTCATGCCCTAAGAGGCAGTAAAATGGAACATGGCAGAGAGGCTGCCCACCTTCAAGTCTTGTCTTCTGCCATTTGTTGATTGAGACCTTGGGCATTTATGTAACATCTGTACCTCACTTTCCCAATCTGTAATATGGGGATAATGATTATAGTGTTTCCCACAATGCCTCAGTGCACTGAGAAGACTCGGGATCATTCCATAGAATTCCCCTGGAATACCCAGAAAGTTCTATGAATAGGCTATTGCCATCGATACCCTCTCTCCATCCCACTGAAGAAGAAAACCTAATGAGTTGGAACCAAGTTGAGTGTCAAGCACCCTAGGGTGGACTGGATGGCCCAGCAGGTAAAAGCGCCTGCCATGAGGCCTGAAAATCCCATATAATAGAAGGAAATCCCCAGAACCCATAAAACAGAAGGAAAAAGCCAACTTCTGCAAGTTGTCCTCCGACTCTCTCTCTCTCTCTCTCTCTCTCTCTCGTGCACACACACACACACACACACACACACACACACACACCCCACTATAAAAAAACAAAAACAAAACAAAAAAAACAAAAAGATAGTCAAGTAGCTGCGTTACTTGACAATAATCTAAGATACCCAGCCGCCTGTCTGCTGCTGGCACCAAAGACCCCTCTAGGAGTCTAGAATGTTGAACAGGTGGACAGCTCTAGAGTTTGCCTATCTCTCTACTGCCTGGAAAGACGCTCCCCGGTGTATCATGACCAGCCATCTTCTGGCTGCTACCTGGATACGCATGCTGGGAAGCTCACAACCCCTCACAGCGTGTCATCCGTCACTGTGACTTGCTTAGGGCTTAGGTTTGAAAGTGCGTCCTTCTATTGAAGTGCAGGATGCCTCCCAGAGCCCTTCATCATCTTCTCTGACGATGGTCCACCCTCTGTCTACTCACTCACTCACTGTGGTGGCTTGAATAGGAATAGCTCCCATAGGCTCATATATTTGAATGCTTGGTCACCAGGTAGTGGAACTTCTGTTGAAGTAGAAGTGGCCTTGTTGGCAGAAATGTGTTACTGGGGGGTGAGCTTTGGGGTTTCAAATGCTTAAGCCAGGCCCAGTGTCACTCTCTCTTCCTGCTGCCTGCTGATGGAGAACTCTCAGCTACCTCTCTAGCATCATGTCTGCCTGTGTGCTACCCACCATGAAAATGGACTAAACCTCTGACATATAAGCCAATTAAATGCTTTCCTTTATAAAAGTTGCTGTAGTTAAGGTGTCTCTTCATAGCAATAGAACATTGACTAAGACACTCACCCATACATCCACTCATACATTTCCCCATACATCAGCTCATCCACTTACACACACACACACACACACACACACACACACACACACACACACACATGCACACCACACCCATTCATCTACCCATTCACCTATACATACATCCACCAGTCCATTCACTCATACATTGCCCCAATCATCAGCCCATCCATCTGCCCACCTACACACACTAAATAAATACACCCCACCCACCCATCCATCCATTCATCCTCCCACCCATTAACCACCCATCACACACAGCCTCCACTGATTCAATTGTTCTACAGATACCGTCTGGCCCTCATTTCACATTAATGCAGGATCTCGGGACACCATGGAGAGCATATTCAGGAAGTGCCTGTACCTTCAGGAACTCACAGTCTGTTCAGCCTGACACAGTAACTGGTTAATACAATCTCCTGCAGGATCGGTGCCAGACAGATGGTGGCCAGGTGTCAGGAGAACAGCAACCCAAGGGTCGCAGTAGCCTAAAGGTGGCAGGAAAGGTTTCCCAGATGAGACTCGCATGTTAAAAGCCCAGGACTCTTCTGAAGCTGACAGATGAAGACCCATAGCATTTCCTATCATGGGACTGCCACATCCTTCTGTCTTCTGGACTCAACATCCTTTCCTGCCCCTGGGACCACTGTCCTACAAATACCTATGAGACCCCTACAGTTTTACTTCCTTTCCAAAGAATGCTAAACCTCCATCTAGGTTCCGACTGTAAGAACATGAATGAGTGCTGCTGCTGATTCTTAGCACTGCATAAGCCAGGTGTGGGAGTACATGCCTGCAATCACACGGAAGGCAGAGGCAGGGGCATTAAGAGTTCAAAGTCGCCGGGCCTGGTGGCGCAGGCCTTTAATCCCAGCACTCGGGAGGCAGAGGCAGGCGGATTTCTGAGTTCGAGGCCAGCCTGGTCTACCAAGTGAGTTCCNAAAAAAAAAAAACAAAAAAAAAAAGAGTTCAAAGTCATCCTCAGTACATAGGAAAGTTGGGGCCAGCTGGGATGCACACGAGGCCCGGCCTTTTCAAGAGAAAAAGGAAAGGAAGAGAGTAGAAGGGGAAAGAGAAAATGGGAGAGGAGAAGGCAGGGAGGACGGGGCGGGGGAGGAAGATGAAGTGGGGCAGGGGAGGGTAGAGGAGAGGAGGGAGGGAGGATGGAGTTAGCCAGACGTAACCATGTTTTTGGAAGTCTCGGGATCCTGTATTGCTCTCCCTGTGTGCCCATCCCCCAACCCTAGCTGGGGGCACCCATCTCGATTGTCCTTTTCCTTAACCTGTGATGGGTCCCCATGAAGGCTGGGACGAAGCTCAGGTCTGGTGCCTGGCTCGTTGAGTTCTCTGGGGAATCAATCTCTAAGCACCCAATCCTTTCCAAACTCCTCATGTGCCCCCACCGTGTGCATTACACTCCTGAGTCGTTTGTCTCACAGTAATAACGTACTTGCCTCTCTCCCTTAGAAGTTCTTCTAAGCAGTTAATATGCATAAAGTCCCTGATTCTCAAGACAACTTGATATGATAGACAATAACATATGCCCCATTTTACAGGTGAGAAGACCGAGGCAGAAAAGTGAAACTCTATGTGTGGAAGCCATGCTTCCGTCCACCATTGTCTGCCACCTTCATGGTCTTCCCGCTTCTTGCCCACCTCTGCCCACTCTGTATGAGGCCATGCCAGGCGATGCATCTCTACACTGAGAGACCAGCAGCACAAGGCAGTCAGGATGGACGCTCTGCCTAGGCCCCTAAGTAAAAGTCAGTTTGACATCCAAGCATAGCATGGGTTCCTTCACCACTGTCCAGGGCAGAGGTCCAAGACCCTCCTGCTCAAAAGACAGAGGGAAAGGGGAGGTGGGAGTGGGGAGCCAGGATGTCACCGGTACTGTCACCTGTACTGTCATGCTTTCCCATCATCATCACCCACACTTCGGGGTTGTTTCTAGTGACACAAAGCTAGACTCTCCATGAAGCCCATTTCCATGGATGGCCTGTGGTAGCACACTGGACAGAGCTCTGGAGAAACTCAAGTTTAGATATGCCCTGTTTAAAAACAGAAACTGAAGAATCTGAATTGTAGAGTAAATTCGGGGGTGATCCCCCGTTCACGAAATCAGCTCTGACGGACTGCGATGATTCTAGCTTCCTAAACAACAAGTGTGCTTGTAGCCACCAGTGTTTCCAGAGTTAGTGTTCGAAATACTTCTGATCTTGAGACAGACAAAAGACAAGGGGGAAACAACAACAAAAACAAAACAAAACAAAACAAAACAAAAAACCCTTCTGGCCTCATCCCATTCTGAGCAGGCTAGCAATGAAGAAAATCGGGAAGTGGTGATTAACACTGTTAAGGAGGCTGCTTACTGGCTGCTCAGGGGGCAGGCACCGGTTCTGAGGCTACAACCATCCCTCCCAGAGGAACTCATCCCTAAATCAGCAAAGATGGAGTTAGACCCAGAGTGCAACACTGCTACCAGTTATTTAAGTGGATCAGTATTTTTTTATTATTATTATTATTATTATTATTATTATTATTATTATTATTGCAAAGAAAATAATTCATCCCTCACAGGAAGTAGAATGGACTATTTCCTGCTCAAACAGGTACCTTGCAGATCAAACCAAACCCTACGATTTCCCATAGAAAACCTCAGTGGCTGGAGTTTCGGGGCAGGGATCTCTATCCCAAAGCATGAGCCTCAGGGCACTGCCCTACTCGCTCCCCATACAGACAGGACTGAGACTCCACTACAAACCAGTCTATCCAGCTAAGAGTCCAAAGGAAACCTCAGTCCCTGCTGGGGCCAAGGAACTTCCTCTTGGCACCTTGGTAATGGTAAGCCACTTTTCGCTCCCAAACTTTCTGCAGGAAGGGCCAGCTCATGGTCATCTTCCTGCTCCTCCCCGTGAGGTAGCTGTGATTCTTATCTAACGCCTGTAAGAGCTGGGGCTCAGAGAGCTGACGGGGACGGAAGTGGGGAGTGCAAGCCGTGTCTTCCAGGCCAACAGCATTGCATAGCACGTGGGTCTCCTTGGAATGGAGACACTACTATGGGGCCACTTCCAAAGGGTCCACATATCCTACTGCATGCGTGCCACCTGGGACCCCAGAGAGCCCATGCCAATTCCCCCATTCTCTGTGGTACCACACCACCCAGGACCCCACCCCACTCTGCCCTTTATAGGTTCCTAGGCCAGCCACTCAACATTCCTTGAGATCCTGGCCTCCCTGGACTCTCTGAGCATCTGGATACCATGAGCCTTCCCGCTCATCATCCTCCTGGGTACCATTTCCTGAGGGTTTGCAGTTTACCCTGTGCTGGTCTCCATCTGCCTAACCTACTTCATCTCTACAGGCTATCCGAAAGACGTGGAGTGCTTCCATAGGGAAACCTTGGCCTGTTCTCTCTCTCTCTCTCTCTCTCTCTCTCTCTCTCTCTCTCTCTCTCTCTCTCTCTCTCTCTCTCTCTCTCTCTCTCTCTCTCTCTCTCCTTCTCCCCCAGGCTTCCCAACCTTGGGAAATAACAGGGTCAGTCAGAGCGAAGAGGGGGAAGAATGGAAGGAGACTTAAAGGAAGTGGAGGAAGAGGAAGGGGGAAAAGAGGAAAGAGAGCTACGAGGAAGAAGCAAGAAAGAGGGAAAAGGATGGTAAGGGAGAGAGACAGGAAGTGAGGGAAGAGAAGACAGAAGTCAGGAGGGAGGGGAGAAACTGAAGAAAGAACTGAAGGGGAAAGAGATGGAGGAGAGAGGAGGTGAGGGAGGGAAAAAGGATGCTTCTTCTTGGGAAAGGGTTAAAATGTCAACATCCTAGGGTCACAGTACCAGTCCTGTCTATGTGATGTTGACCCCACAGCTGCCATTCATAATCCACAAACCCACGAGCTCCCTCAAACCTCCATTTTCAGGAGGAATTCAGGTAGTTTGTGGTCCTGTACATTTTTTTTTTTTTTTGAGGCAAGATAAACTGATCTCTCTGAATGTCTCTACTCAAGGCAAGAGGGTGATTCTTATGACAAGGGCAATTCTGATGCAAGGGTGATGAGGTCACACCCTTGAATCGTTGTCTCGTGGCTCCTTCTGGTCCAATCCAGCTTGAGGTCCCCCTCTGCAGAGGCTCAGACTGGAGCTGGGGTCTTAGAAAAGCAGGGAATATGTTTGAGGTCAAGTGTGCAAAAAATTGGGAGGCAGCCTCTGAGGGAAATTACAGTCTAAGATGAGAAAGTGGGAGGAGGCACCTTTGCCCTGGATCCCGTCTGCTCCCTTTGCCCTGGATCGCAGCCCTCTCCCTTTGCCCTCGTGTCTCCGGCCCCCTTTGGCCCATTTGGGTCTGTTTTCAATATGGGCAGCCCCTCTAGCATGTAGTGAGGTCGTCCCTCAAGACCATGACCTCAGGACTCCCCTCATCCTCTCAGCTCCTCCTCCAAGCCAGACCCGTGTGGCTCTTGGACAAAGCGTCACAGGCTCCCCCCAATGGGGTGAAGAGGCAGTTCAGGCCACAGCAAGTGTGGGAGTGTGAACAGAAACACAGAATGGAGCCGTAGGATACGCTTCAGTCTCAGGGAGGCCTTAGCCCATGGAAAGCAGGACAGAGGGAAGAGTGGAAAAGCATTCCAAGAGAAGGAACCGAATATGCTAAGACCTTGGGGCTTTCAATACTGACCGGAACTGAGTCTTTGACAGCCTACAGCCCAGGATGAGGGCTGAGAAAAGAGTTTATCTGAGGCCAGATCATAGGAGCCTTGAGCGCCCAGAGGGAGAGAATGGTCTGCAAGCCGGAGCCTGAAACATTGCAACAAAGTGTTAAGCAGGAAGACCTTCGAGCAGAGCCTAAGGCAGACAAGGGAAACTCGAGAGGAGGGCGGGAAAAGAGATGAGGCTTAGAGCTAAAGTTCGCTCTCAAAGAGAGGCGTGGAGAGCGGCACTCACCGCGGAGCCAGCGCGCACCCGCGTGCGTGTCCTTGGGGCGGATGAGGCGGCGCTGCATGTAGCTGCGACCCACGTACCACAGCATCCAGAGCAGCTGCAGCAGCATGAGCGCGGTTAGAACGCACAGCAGGTCGCTCTTGCCCACACCCGTCGCGTGTACCGCCCAGGCCAGCAGGAACAACAGCCCCGCCACGAACACGTTCAGTCCATACTGGCTGCTCAGTGTCTCCGCCAGCTTCTGCGGGACGCTGGCGCTGCGCCGGGGACCGGATGCTTGTGGAGACCCTCGGGCTAGGGGAGGTGGGGGCGGAGGGCATGCCGCGATCCCCGACGGCGCGGCACGCGAGGAGCCTGAGGATGCTGCGGGAGAAGAGGGCGCGCCCGGGCCCCCAGGCATCTTCCAGTCTGGTCCCCGGGCGGCTGCTCCCGCCCCGCACGTTGCTCCTGGCTCCTGTCCTTTCCCCCACGCCCTCTGGGCACCAGCCAGGCTTGCCAGTGCCCTCAGATCCTGCTCTCCTCCACTACTCCCTGCCCTCAGTCAGGTCCCAGCCGCTGTCCTTCCTCCCGGAGCTCCTGATGGTCGGCTCAGGTCCCTGCAACCCGTTGCCCCTACCGCTGCGCCTCGAGTTCTGCAGCACCTCTGCCTTGCCTGTGCCACCCGCACCCCACCCCCGCGCCCAGCCCGCCTACCCCACCCTGGCTCCCCGGAAACGCGGGACTGCAATAGGTGCCGCCCGTCGGCTCCGGGGCTGGCTGGGAGGGGTGGGATACCAGGGGACCCACGGAATCGTGGGAGCCAGCTCAGAGGGTTGCTGAGGGCGTGGCTGCTCCAGGGTTGTGTCCCCTAGACTTTTGGGTGGGCCCTCAGGGGTCGAGCTTGCATGGGTCCTTCTCATCTGGGTGCCCTAATCCCTGCTGCTATCTACTGGTGTTTTTTGTCTCTGCCCTCGTCCTGTGAGTGGCTCAGGGTAAGAAGCAGGGAATAGGCATCTTTGGGGGGGGGGGGTCTCTCCGTTTGTCCCTTGTGGATGCCTGTGTGGGAACCTGAGTGAGAGCATCGACGATGGCTAAGTGGTGCCACTACACAAGGACATGTCATCCCTCCGTATCCTCTTCTGGAAATGATGCCAGAGAGAGCTGAGCAGGGGGAAAAAGTCCCCAGTGGTCCGGTAGTAGTCTCGAGGGTGCAATTGCTTCCTTTCCAAAGCTTTGCACTGAGGCAGTCCCCTAGGCGCTCCGCTCTAGTGCCAAGAGGAAGCGCAGTGGATTTCTGCGAAAGAGCGTCCTATGGTTGACCGTGACCTGGAGGAGAGCCTGGAGCCCATCAGTGTGGTGCGAGAGGGTAATGGGGAGCAATCGGGACATCGGGCTCGGAGAGGGCAACGGGGGGGGGGGGGCAGAGCACAGGCCAAGACGCTCCGCCTTGGTTTTAACGTTCTGCTGTAGCCGATTTCAACTTCTTCATATTTTAACAAGGAAACCCAGGACACCCTGCACACGGGCAGGGCAACTGCTAGTGATGACTGCTAAGGGGGGGATGGGATGAAAGAGGCAAGACGTCTTGGGCCCAAAGAGTTCTGGAAACTTGCCTAGCTTTCACCATTAAATTCATTTGTTCAATCATTCCATTTATAGATAGGTAATCCACATTGAGATATTATTTTCTGCACTTAGTCCTGAGGACTCAGTAAGGCCAAGCAGACCTGGAAGCCAATGGTCAGACTGCTTTTTCGGTGCCCTGGGAAAACTCACCAGTGACCTAAGGCTACCCAGCCCTTCCAGGAGACACAGGCACCCCAGGAAGTCACCTGTCAAGAAGGCTGAGAAGGTCTCTGGAGGGGTCAGCGTCTGCAAGCACCATGCCTGGATTAGCTATCTTGTGGAAGGCTGGAGGCAGGTGTGGCAAGGGGCTTCCATTGTGTGCTAAGAATGATTGAAATGACAGCAGTGGGATGCCTCCCCAGATAAAGACACTTGACACCAAGCCTGGATGCCCAGCCCCCACATGGGGAAAGGAGAGGGCAAATTCCTCCAGGTTTTCCTCTGACCTCCATAGGTCCGCAGTGATATGCACACACAATAAATAACTAGACACATAATCGTAACTTCAAAAGCCCACAAATGTTATCCTAGTCAGTTCCAAACCTGTGTCACTCTACAGATTCCAACGAGCCTTGGGTTGCCAAGGGACTGGATCTCAGAAGAAATTCCCGTAAATGAATCCTGTCACTTTTCCTGCACGCCTTTCCCCGTGGTAGCTAGTCACTGGCAAAGTCAAACTGAGGTTGTTTTCCTTCTGAAATGATGTTCGAAGCATCGAAGAGTCCCGTGGCTCCTGTAGCGCGTCCCTGCTCACCTTGCAGACAGTTTCCCATCCCTCCGTGCACAGTGGTGGGGGAGGCATCACACCCATATGTGGCTGCTCTTTCTCCCTGTGTCATGTCACTTTCTAAGGAGACCTTTTAGTAAACATCGAAATGGTCTCTGAGCTAATACCAGGGTCACGTGGGTGTGTACGGGGATGCACATACATGTGCATATGTGTAGAAGCCAGAAGGTAACTAGGTGTCACTTGTCCAGCACGGTTCCTGCTTCTTATTCTGCCTCGACTTGTCACCTAGGCTAGGCTGAGTGTCAAGTGAGTCCCAGGGACCATCCCTGCCTCCTCGGTGCGGGGTTACAAGTGTGTGCCATCACGCTGACATCTCTTGTTTGTTTGTTTAATGTATGTTCTGAGGACTGAGCTTAGGACTTCATACTTACGAGGCAAGCACTTTACGGACTGAGCTAAGGCTCCCAGTCCCTCCCATGGTCACGTCTCCTTCATTAATGTGTGGGAGATCTCATGATGAGACACCCATAAGTAGACAGATGAGAATGTCACTAACAGCCTGATGGGGCATCCTGTGTGTCCAGCCCAGGAAGGGAAAATCCCCACTCCCTCCATGATAAGAGGGCCCAGTACAGCCCTACCTCTCCCGAGCAGACTCCCCAGAGTAAGACGCCCAGTGGGCTGCTTACAGCTGGGCTCACCCAACACTGTGGATTCCTGCTGGTCAGAGTTCTTTTGAGGTGCAAGTTTCTTATACAGTATCCATTGGAGACCCACCCTCAACCCTCTTCCCCCACATGTCTTGGTCTTCAGATAGTTCATCTTCGCACGTCATTGATCGTCACTGAGCCTCCCGGAACCCACCCATGGCCCTGGGCAGGTTTCTGCTCTTCACAGTTCTTTATTCAGACAAGACAGACCATACCAGTCCATCACTCGGCTCACAGGAAGAGATTTTATTGATTACTGTCCTTCAGGGTCGGCACTGGGTGGGACTGTAAGGCTGTAGGTGTCCAGTTTTAGGTTGGTGCCATCTTGCCATGCAGAAGCACCTGTAAACATGGCCTGAGCTGCTTCTCCTCTCATGAGACAGTGTCATGCTACTGTGGATGTGGATTAAAGAATTGAGGCCATGAGGCAGGTGTCAGCCTGGAAGGGATATGGACTACCTGCAGGTCAACTTGTTCTACGTCTTACATGCCACATCTGCTTGACAACAGACACCACTGTGCACGAGCAACATTTTGGCTAGATCAGATAATATCCAGCTCATAATGGAAACTGTGGTCCTGTGGTCACTTAGTTCTCAGAAATAGAAGTTGTCTGATGGAAAATAACTTATCTGGAAAAGGCCATTTTCACTCTGAAACCCTCTAGATCTGCACCGTGATTCTCCGGTTGGTTCCCGCCAGACCATATCCAGCACCATCTGCCAAAGCTACCTCATGTTTCCTTGGCTTTGTTAGACTGTAAGATCCAAGTCAGGGCAGCTGGAAGTACAGGCTGGTGGGCTACAGTCACCATATTGCTGTTACCCAGTCAGAACCTGGATGCTGACGTGTAGGCTCCACCTGCAAATCAGCTAGTCATACATGAATTTAAGGATGGCGAAAGCCACAGCCCTTCCCTTTGAATCTGGGAAACCCAAGCTGCCCCATGGAGAGGTCAACAAAGAGTGAACCCCCCGTAGCCAGCACCCACCGCCAACTTCAATGAAGCATCTTGGAAGGGGCTTGTCCAATCCCAGCTGAGTCTTGCTCCTGTGAGGCAGAAACAAGGTGTCCCTGCCAACTCCTGCTCAGATTTCAGATTCCTGAGCAGAATAAATGGTGGCCGTTGTCTCAAGCCACGTACATTAAGGGTGTGGTTTGTTATGCAGCAATAGATACCCGGAACATACGGACAAAAGCGGGACTGAGTCCAAAGATCAGATGAGACCCAGGAGGCTTTCTCCAGTGACCCCTGTTGATGGGACACGGGGCTGTGTAAGGAAAGTTCCGATGATGGTCGCAGGAGAGATGGTGCAAGTGTGGGGGACAGTGAAGGATGCCCTGGATATATGGCTCATAGCATGGTGGATTCTGTTCATTCCTGCCAGGGTATGAGCTGGGAAGGACAAGGCACTTCATTTCCTTCGTGACTCCTTTGTATCACACACATGAAGGAACGCATCCCTCGCACTTCACATGCCGTAATGAAATTTCTTTCTTACTCTCAAGGTTCTGTGCCTCAAGATCTGGGTTTTATACATGCTAGGAGAGCATTCCATCACTGAGTTATAGCCCTAGCACTTTGTTAAGAAGTTGAGACAGGATCTCCTAGGTAGCTCAGACTGGCCTCAAACTCTAAATCTTCTTGCTTCAGCCTCCCAAGTAGCTGAGATCACGGGTGTTTTATCACCATACCCTGTGTAATTTCTTTTCAAGATGGGAACAGAGATAGAAAATAAATAGGAAATTCTTTGGTGGTTTTATAGTCAAGGAGGAAATCAAAGAACTAGGCCTCATTGAAGAAACATGAGAAAGTTTAAGATGTTTATCTGTCGGTGGGAAATCTTACATTTACATGTACACAGGAATGACTCTGTCAATGCCATGAGGTCTGAACTCCAAGTAAAGGATACGAAGACTTGTAAACTAGCCATGGAGGCAAAGGTCTGTAATCCCAGCATTAAAACTGGGATGGGAAGTTTACAAGATCAAGGCCAGCCTGAGCTAGGTAGCTAGTTCAGGGCCAGCCTAGCTATACAAGTCTCAAAACTACTGAACGAGGGAAGAAAGAAAAACTACAGCTATCCTTAAGGCTCAGATTGCTTGGAAGTGAATCACACTCCAAGGGTCTAGGGAGAGAGTGTTCCTCAGCTGCAGACCCGCAAGCCTTGTGTGGATTCATGTCCTCTGTGGAATAATCACTACTGTACTGTTGGACTTGCCCATCTTCTCAGCCATCCCTGACCTGGGATGGCTCTGTTGCTCCTCTCTAATGCCACTTCCCTTGTGTGAACAACAGACTACAGTCTCAGTTCTAAAGTGTCTGGGGACAACTGACTAGATCATTTAACTCTTCGCACTTCAAGAAATGCTAAGACTCCCAGCACAGCCAAACTGTGTTTTTTTGTTGTTGTTGTTTTCTTTTTAAATAAAATGTATTCATTTATTTATGTGCATTGGTATTTTGCCTGTGTGTGTCAGTGTGAAGGTGTTGGAGTTTTTTTAAATAAACTTTATGTATTCATTCATTTTACTTATGAATTTAATGCATTCATTTATTTATGTGCATTGGTATTTTGCCTGTGTGTGTCAGTGTGAAGGTGTTGGAGTTTTTTTAAATAAACTTTATGTATTCATTCATTTTACTTATGAATTTAATGCATTCATTTATTTATGTGCATTGGTATTTTGCCTGTGTGTGTCAGTGTGAAGGTGTTGGAGTTTTTTTAAATAAACTTTATGTATTCATTCATTTTACTTATGAATTTAATGCATTCATTTATTTATGTGCATTGGTGTTTTGCCTGCATGTTGGTCAGTGTGAGGGTGTCAGACCCCTTGGAGCTGGAGTTGTAAACAGTTGTAAGCCACCAGTTGTGTGGCTGAGAATTGAATCTGGGTCCTTTCAAAGAGTAGCTAGTGTTCTTAAGTGCTGAGTCATCTGGCCAGGTAGTAGTGGTGCATGCTTTAAATCCCAGCACTCAGCAGAGGCAGAGAGGCAGAGAGGCAGAGAGGCAGAGAGGCAGAGAGGCAGAGAGGCAGAGAGGCAGAGAGGCAGAGAGGCAGAGAGGCAGAGAGGCAGNGAGAGGCAGAGAGGCAGAGAGGCAGAGAGGCAGAGAGGCAGAGAGGCAGAGAGGCAGAGAGGCAGAGAGGCAGAGAGGCAGAGAGGCAGAGGTAGAGGCAGATGCTGGTAGATCTCTGAGTTTGAGGCCAGTCTGGCCTACAGAGCCAAACTTTCAAGAGCATTTACCCTAACCTTAACCACAGAAGCCCAGTCCCCAGCCTCTCCCAAAATGATCCTACTTGCCACCCTTAACAAGATCTGCTTAAGGAGACACGCTCACATGTGTGGAAGCATATGTATGTGTATGTGGAGTGTGTATGTGAATGTGTGTGACGGGCTGAGGTTAACTTCCACTATGCCTTACATGTTAAGACAGGGAGGGTCTCTCTACTGAACCTACTGTTTACCCTTAAGGTAGTCTGGCCAAGCAGCTTGTTCCAAGGGATTCCTGAGCACTGGGACCACAGGTGGACTTCCACCTACCTCTGGCTCTTGGGAAGGCTCTGGTTAATCCACACTGCAGCCCTCACATCTGCACAGCAAGTGCTTCTCTCTAGCCACACAGGACTTTCTGTTTTCTATATAAAGCAGATTCAGTCAGGAACAGTAAATCTTGCTCCTGGTTTCTTAGAAAAACCAATGCCTCCCAAGCCAGGTCCCAGAAGACTTGGGGAAGTCCTCATCTGGTCTCCATCCTTGCCAACTAAGTGACACTGCTATCTGGATATGTTCCCACCCATCCTAGCACCCTGGCTTTTCCAGGGCTGTCTCTACCCAAGTTGCTCACTAGAACCGTCCAGGGGTGTTTCAAGCTAGACAACCAGGCTTGAATCAGAGCCTGAGTGCCAGGAGCAAATGTCAACATGGTCTTCACAGTGACTGTCAAAGTCAGAGCAGTGCTTGATTCTGTTACAGCCGTCACTTTGATGACCAGAACTTACAACCATTAATTTCAATATTCATCACTCAGAAGGGGGTGCCCCTCCCCTTGGCTTGTTTAGACGTGGTGAGATAGCATGACATCACTCATTTCTTTAGTTGTAACAATAAAAACAAAGGTTGGGGGTTGGAGAGATTGCCCATCAGTTAAGAGCATATACTGATCTTGCAGAATACCAAGTTAAGTTTCAGCTCCCACAGAGAGCAGTTCACAAATGCCAGAAACTGTGGGCATCTATACATAACCCCTCAATACCCACACACCATACACATAATTACAAATAAAAATAAGCACTTTTTTAAAAGCCCCAGAAATTACATACATAGGAGTTTAGCACGGCAAGTACCAGGCATGATCCTGTGTGTGTGTGTGTGTGTGTGTGTGTGTGTGTATCTATGTGTGTTTGTGTGTATGTTTATATATTTGCTTACTTAATATACTAGAGATTGAAACTAGGGCTTCACGCATGCCAGGCAAATCCTCTAAAGGCCCAGTCTTTTTGCTTTCTGAGGCTGGGACTCTCTTAAGATGCCCCAGTCTGGTCTTGAATACTTGAGATTCTCTCATGTCAGCCTCCTCAGTAGCTTCAGGTAGTGCCACCAGGCCTGGCTCACATGAAAGCATTAAACGGTTCCTAAGTAACAAAGGCCACAGTATTTGTCTCTTGGGCACCTGGGTTTTAAAACATAGATTAAATTATAAAAATTCAAGCCAGGACAGTTTATGAGAATAACTATCAGAACCCATGTCACTATGGCCAGACAACCACTCTACCTGGTAGGTCAGCAGCCACCAGCCTGTCCCGGGCCCTCATTGCTGACATCCTTGTCTAACCGACTCTGGCCTCAGCCTGGGTCACTCTCACCTCAGTTTCTCTCTCCCTCATTACTCATGTTCACTGGTCACACCTCTCCTGTGTGCCAGGCACTAGAATGGGTACCTGACAAACAGCGTTTCTATTTCTCTAACTCCAAAGACAAGTATTATTTTCAGTTTGCAGTTTAAAAATTGGCAGTCCTTCAGTTAAGTGTGTGATGGGTATTGTGTGCCCAAATCCCAGTGGTGACTATGTCAGTCACTTCACAGGAAAACAAATCCACAGGTATCTCTGAGTCACAATGTGTATGACAGGCATCATGGGAGCCTACAGGGCACAAACCCCAGTTGCTACAAAGCCACTTAAGAAGAGGGTAACCTACTCTAAAAAGAGGCTACATTATTTCTAGTTAACTCTAAATATGAACAGCAAAAAACAGAAGCCCCAAATTTGTATTAACCAAACGCACAAGAAAGTTATAAAAATATTTTATTGATGTTACAGAAAAAATTATATATACTTAAACATTATTAAAAGAACATCAGTTGAAAAAATGTTAAAAACCCAATAACTTATATAATGATAAAATCCAGAATAACAGGAAACCATAAGATACTTCTGTTTGGTCCTCTTATCTAAAAAGCTATGACAAATACGAGCTATCCAGTGACTACTAACGGTGACAACACGATTCTGTCATGCTTGTGTCCAGTCACCTATACAAGGGCAGCTAGCCTTCAAGTAGAACAGGCCAGAATCTGTAAGACTGTTGGCACTGTGCTCCTGTGATGAGCCACTGCTATCTCTAAAAGCTGACAGATTAACACTCGCTAGTTCTAACACAAACTGCTGATAATCAATCACTTGTTTTGAACACCCGAGAGAAAGATCATTTATTCTGATTTCCACAGCAGATCTAGAAAGTCACAATTTCTCCATGGAAACAACTCACTGTGGAGACACCAGTGCACACTGACTTCATGTGAGCAGACAAGCTGGACGCTTTGTTCACTTTAAATGGTCATGTTCTGAAGTCTGGAAGAAAACAGCATTGATGTGCCAAGTGAAACATCTTAAGCTCATGAATTCCCATTAAAAACAAAGTGGTGTGGCTGGAGAGATGGTGTGGTGGTGAAGGGCGCTGGCTGTTCTTGCAAGGGGCTGGGATTCAATTCCCTGCACCCACATGAAAGCTTACAACCTCTTTATCCCAGTTCTAAGGGATCCTATGCCTTCTTCTGACCTCTGTGATGCATATATACATACACAAACAAGCATATATATACAAGCAAACACTCATGCACACAAATATATATTTAAAAAAGCAAAGAGGACAATCTGCATGGCTCCCAGCACCATGCAGCTCTCACTGCCAGCCACACACCAGGCTCATGGAAGTCCAAGGCACCCAAACACCTAGAAACAGCCAAACAGTCAGAACCCAAGATCTCAGCCACCGGGGAAGGGGGAGGGGGAGAAAGTTGGGGATCAGTTTCAGTCAAAGCTGTGGGAATAGGATGATGCAGGAACTTTAAACCTCTTAAAGTGAGGCATGTACAGGAACAAGGGGGGCTCCATGGGCTCATTCATCTCTGGACAGTGCAATATTGAAAGACAATTGTTTGTGTCAGCGTGGTGATGGCCAGCAACCTGCCTGTGACTAGCAACAGCAGAATCATGTGTACCTATTCTTTCTGGTCACACTAAGGGTGCAAACACACTCCATCAGCTGGAACACCCTGGTCCTGAACCCCACTCACACATCCCTGTTTGCAAATGGCCCTATCAAGCTGATTTTCTCCAAGTCAGATGTAAGTGGCATGAGGGGAGGGACTAAATTGTCTTTTCCAGCCCAATCACAGTATGAGCATTCTTCATACTCTATATACTTATTTAATAGATATCTATCAATACTCCCAACTAGGCAGGAGCTGGTCCACAGGGATACATAGATTCTCTAAATAGTATAAAAAGGGCAAAATTTTTTAAGATTTGTTTTTATTTTATACGCATGAGTGTTTTGCCTGTTTATATGTATATATAACACATATGTGCCTGACACCATGTGTGGAGGCCAAGTTGTTAGATGTCCTGGACCTATGTGAGCTGCAATGCAGATGCTAGGAATGGAACACAGGTCCTCTGCAAGAGGAGCCAGTGATCTTCACCAGTGAGCCATCTTCATCCCCTGGAAAGAATTTTTTAAAAAGGGCTAGGGTACCATTCATCCAATATTTATAGAAAATGGTAGAATCAGTCCCAAGTTGGGTAAGATCACCATTATTCCCATACTACTTCTCAGAACCATCCAGCCAACAGTCGGCCCACAATATAAAGTGGCCTCACATGCACTCCTCTACATTAAGACGCACATACTGCCTTTATGAGTTCTTTGAAAGGCATGATGCTGTCTCTGAAAAATGAGCACTTAAAACTCCACCTTGGGCCAGGCGGTGGTGGCGCACGCCTTTAATCCCAGCCCTTGGGAGGCAGAGGCAGGCGGNTTTCTGAGTTCGAGGCCAGCCTGGCCTACACAGTGAATTCCAGGATAGCCAGGACTACACAGAGAAATCCTGTCTCGAAAACAAACAAACAAACAAACAAACAAANAAAAAAAAAAAAAAAAAAAAAAAAAAAAAAAAAACCAACTGCACCTTGGGAAGGTGGCCTCAGCCTTGCAGCTGTGTTCAGTGGTGACACACTTCAGCACAGACAGCAGGAAGTGATTCCCAGGCAGTCCAGTCAGAGTCCCTCGGGAAGTGACTGCGAGACCTTTCCACAGCTCACTGCTAGAAACAAGCATCTTACCGGAGCTTATCCGAGGAGTGAGATGAACATCACGACCCCCATAAACTGGGTGAACAGCAGCAAGGGAGTGAAAAATGACCACACATTCCACAGAGCCAGGTTGAAGCTGAAAGAAACCAAAACCAAACAGCTGACAACAGCAAGTGGGATGACGGAATCATACCCCACTCCAGAGTCCAGAGTGGGAGCTTGGCTTGTGGATGTCCACCCATGCGGGTTGTTAGCCCCAGCACCATGACTGATGGGAAGGAGATTTCTGCCCATGCTGACAGAAGCTGCACGGTGACCTGGGGTGACACAGGCCTCTTACCGTTAGCATGTGAGAAGGACCACAAACTCAAATGGCTGCAGCCTGCTTTATCGTTTCAGGCATTATCATGGGAAAAAGGACAAAACAACTCTTAAAATAGCATGAAAAAGCAATTCTATACATGATACTATAAAGTCTTATTCCTGTCACCAAATCAAATCAAACACTTCCTAAAAGCAAATGAGTTCCAATGACTGAACTGATAGAAGCAGAAGCTACCAGGGAAACCATGAAAAAAAATTAAATCAGCTGTCCAGACAGCTATGGGTTTTAATATGTAATCCTGAATAAATAGATGTCAAATAATCACAAGCCACAGGCCTAAAATTAATTTGATGTTTCTTGGGATGTCCCTGCCACAGAAGGCAAAGTAAAACAGCATCCTTGGTCTGCCGTCACCACAGAATAGTGACCTCGCAGTGGCAAGTGTCCAGCTGCAGGCGAAACTGGGTCAAAGAAAGGGCATTAAGCAGAATATACATGCAGCTTTAAGACTTTCCCAGAAAGCAGAATCCAATTTACATAAAGAAAACCAAGGGGAAGCAGCTTGACTTTCTCTACATTTTCTGTTATTTACAAGTTTTTCTTCAGTGAGCAAGTATTACCTATTTTTTTTCCCTCTTTTTTTTTTTTTTTTTTTTTTTAAAATAGCCTCTCTTCTTCTCTGAGCATATGTGAATTTACAAAGGTGGGTTCACACTGGCAACAGGGAACAGGTTGAGCAGTCTTAGCATGTGCATGTTGTGAAAGACACGCAACCTTTAAAAGGCACAGCTACTTCCACTGTGGAAGAACTACAAGCTATACTGTGCCACTAGACACACTGGGAAGGCATGACAGGTGTCCCTTCCTACCTGGGGATCATCAGCTCCAAAATCTTGCAGTGACACTGAGTCTCGAAATGCTCAGGGCCTTCCGGGGAGCCCTGCAGACCGCCTGCACCTTTCCCTACATCCTTATGTCATATCCCTAGGGTCCTGACAGCACCACACACTGTGAACCGCTGCCCAAGGCACTACTACTCTGTTGTTTAGAGAGCAACGAAGAGAAAAAGACTGCACATGCTTAACACAGGTGACATTCACTGGGGACAGTGGCTGGTGAGACAGCTCAACCACTTGGGAAGAGCCTGATGCTGTGAAATGAAGCTCACCTTTCTGGGCATATGTATACACATGAAAGCCCAGCAGAGAGCGGGGGTTCTTAATGGCACCCTTCCAAACAGCAGCAGCTATAAAGAGCCTGACTGTGGCGGCATAACAGATACACTAGGGCTCAGTGACACAGTGGATTGAATAACTGCTAGGAGCAAACTACAACTGAACATCATACACTGCATGTGTACAGTTAAATATTAAAGACTGGTGACTGTACAACCAACTTCTCTAAAGTCTGTGTTCAAGACACAGATGAATAGAGCCGTGTTTATGGGATGCACAAAAATGGCAACAGAGATGGGGCAGTGTTTGCATGCAACAGGAAGGCACCGTGAAGCAAAGGGAAAGGTCAGCGGGGATCACCAGGACAACGGTTCCAGTCCTCCCAGCCGAGGGCAGCAGCACCCACCTCGTGACGAGTTCACTCGGCTGCACAATGAAAGACACTTAATAAACAAAACAAAACACAGAGCATGTGCAGATGTCACCTTCTCTGCCTTGAATAACTGAGGCAGATTAAGAGAGAAAGATGTTGAAAGGAGACCCCGAAAAAACAGAGTGCCTGGGACCCCCTTTTCCCTGGTGCACCATGCTGCTTGATTTAGGTTCTGGGTCACATTCATCACAAACACAAAGTGATTGCGATTGCTTTTCATTCACATTCAACATCCACTCACCAAATCCCTGCCGCAATGAAAGTTGCAGTTGTGATGGGCACCAGTGTTGGGTACTTGACATCATATTCTTCAATCCCACGGTACCATTCCAGATAGACTATGCAGTAAAATGCAATTGACAGGCTGACAAATAACAAGGCTCCGCCAAAGAGAAACCAACTGTGGAGACAAAGAGGAAGAAAGTAAGTGTAGGCCGTGCTGGGAGAAGCAGATTTAAGTAGCCTTGGCTTGGTAGGGGTCTGCCTTTTTGCCTCTAAGAACATACCATGTTGAGGCCAGGCCTGTGCTTTCAACTTTCTCTCATCCCCACAGCCCTGGCCCAGTGTCTAGTGTCTATACTGTCTCTGCCACTGGAGGGCATGTGGTCCCAAGCCACCCACTTCCTTCTGTGGTTGATCCCATACATCATCTGGGGGGGGGCATTCCTAATGCTACTTCTCTCACATTAAAGTCCTAGGAAAGCTAAGGAAAGGACACACACTAAAGCCCTGAAAAGTCGACCTTCCCAGCACGGCCTCGCCACGCATCAGTCCCAGGCCCTCCTGGCATCCTGCCCATCACCTGCCAAGCAGGCACCATGACACCTGGTAAGGAGTCTGCTACAGCAGAAAATAAGCTGCTGAAATCAGAAGTGCCCCTGATACCATGCCAGACCCATCCCAGGCTCTACCCAAGTTCTAGTTCACAAAAAAAAAAAGCAGCTGCTGAGGTGCCACTTGAGGTCCTCGGCTCTCTCCCAGCAGATTCTAAACCCACTGAGAGACAAGTTTGCCAGCCGATGAAAATCGAGTGTTAGCTTTGTCACTGATGGACCTTCAGGAAGAGGATGGCTGTGGGGAGCAGGAACAGAGCTATTATTGATACAAAGTCCCACACAGACTCATTTCTTGGTTCTGGACCACGAACTTCCACTTTGTCAGTGTGGCATGTGTGAGTGTGGAAATCGAAGCCTGCAAAGTGAGCAGAGATAACACCCCTTCAGGAAGCAGATGCCCAAGAGAATGGTGCTGAGTTCCAACTCTCCATCTAAAACTCACTTAGACAAGTCACATGACCTACCAAAGAGCGAACAGACAGAAGCACGGGGTGGAGTGGGAAGTGGTATTTTTAAACAAAAATGCTTCCTCGTGAAAGATGAACAGTCTCTTTCTCAGGATTTAAATGAACTACTTCTCATCTTGTACCCTTCCACCTGAAGACTTTGAGGACTGCATTTGCATGATTCAGCAAGACTGCATCTTCTATGGCTCT
Organism: Mus pahari; assembly: GCF_900095145.1. NCBI lineage: Eukaryota > Metazoa > Chordata > Mammalia > Rodentia > Muridae > Mus > Mus pahari. The sequence continues at coordinate 31,583,114 of NC_034602.1, read as the reverse complement.
ACTGTTATGTCTAGTCACTGTTCTTGGCACTAAACACAGTCCTCGTGTGCCATTCCAGACATCACCTACATCCCCCCTTCTCTGATACCTGATAGCCTCCACATTACTCACACACGACACATAATTTCTGCTCCATGGCCAACTCCTGGGATGAGAGAGGACAGGATCTGGCCCGGGATAGGAAGGGCTATTTGACACTAGGACTCAGACCTAAGCTCCCGACTCCTCCCGCTGACCTTCAAGGCAACTAACTCTGAGTCACACCCTCTAATCACCCCCTTCCTAACTACTCTGAAACACACCTTTCTCAGGCCACAGTTCCCAATCCGCCTCTGATTCTCAGGCCTTTCTTCTCCAGTCTTCTGGAGGCACAGGTAACAATTTTAAATTGCTTACATGCAAGGTACAATGATGCAATCTACTGTATGCAACATGATAAAAGGACCTACTAGATACAGTTTATGGACACATTCAACACATCAAATAGTTAACACTGTATATAGAAGGGTAATGGGAGGGGTCACAAGAGGACCATATAAGATAAGATCTCACATATACCATACCCCCAAAACTTACCAGGCTTATGTGTGAAAACCTGCACCCTTTGACTAAAGGGTGCCTTGCTTTTTTCTGAATCATCAGTAGTTGCTTCAACATTATGTCTGATAGAGGTCAATAGAATACATGTGCATGTATATATGTATATATGTGGGGGGGCGTGTGGGTCAGAGGTCAACTCTGCACGTGTTTGTGTGTGTGTGTGTGTGTGTGTGTGTGTGTGTGTGTGTGTGTGTGTGTGTGTGTGTGTGTGTGTGTATAGGCCGGAGGTCAGAGCTGGGTGTCTTTCTTGATCACTCTCCACCTTGTTTTTAAGACAGGGTCTCTCACAGACTTGGAGCTCACCGACTCATCCAGACTGGTCAATAAGCCCAGGGATCCCATCTCCACCAACCCAGAGCTGGGATTAGAAGCACCAAACTGGTTTGTTTCCTTTTTTTTCTCTGTTCATTTGTTTGTTTTTAACGTAGGTTCTGAGGATCAGACTCAGACCACAATGCTTATAAAGCAGACACTTTACCAACTGAGTCAGCTCACTATCTCTTAACTACTCTGAGAATTCAGCCGACACACTATAACACGCAAAGCATGAAGCAACTAGGAGTTTTGTTCTTTTCTTCCTTCTTTTGGTTATTTGAGGCAGTCTCACTAATGTAGCCCTGGCTGTCCTAGAACTCAATGTGTAGACTGGGCTGGCTTTGAACTCTAGAGATCAACCTGCCTCTGCCTCCCAAGTGCTGGGATTAAGAGCATGCGTCACTCTATGACATCTGTCAAAACAAGATTTTCTTACCTATTGGTGTGAAAATTTTCTTTAAAGGTTTTAAAGAAGTCAACATAATAGGTCACAACGATGGATGCCAAAATCCAGAATCCAGAATGAATGTTAAGTCTTGGAAGAGGTCGCTCCTTTTTCTCAACAGCTGTGGGTGTTTCTATAAAATAGGGGAGATTTGGAGTTATGAACTTGCCCAGGTTTTTACACCAGATGAAGTCATCTCCTAGAACTTTCCAGTAACCAGAATCCCGCCCACTAAGGTGCCAACTCCTTCTGTCAGAGCACCAGGATAAGTGTATATGTAGGGGCAGAGATGTATCCCAGTGGTAGACTATATCTTGAGTATGCATGAAGTCTTGAGTTCTATGCCAAGAACCAACCAAACCAAATAACAAAAATGGTAGATTTACATTTGCTGAAATAGTTAACAGGTGCTCACTAGAAAATATGCTTAATATACTAGTTATTGCTGCAAAATGAATCTTGGAATCACATTTCACAATCTTCTAGCTATAGCAATGCCATCCAGAAGTATGGTATAGCACATACTTTATTTCACATTGCCTCGAGGAAAGTAATCATGTTAACTAGGTAAAATGTCAAAAGCAGGGGAATGAGAGGGTTCAGTAGATAACATGCTTGCTGCACCAACCTGAGAACCTGAGTTCATCCCGAGCATCCACAGAAAACTGAACACAGCAGAGGATGCTGTTAAGTCCTATGCTGGGATAGAGACTGGTTGATCCATGGGCCTGGGGACATCTAGTCTCAAAAAAATGTGGAGGCCAACAGAGCAAGACGCACAATGTCCATCTCTGGCCTCCAAAATCACGTGCACCAATTAATGAGTGTGCATACACTAATAAAAGGAAAATGCCAAATACAATAAAATTTACACCAAAATATATTAAACAGACATCAGCTTTTGGGGTAGCTCCAACATGGAATGGCACACCAGAGCTGTAGTGCCAGAAGACAGCATAGACTGCACAGTTCATCTCCCTGCAAACAGAATGAAGGGATTCTGACATGCCCTCTCTGTACTGCCACATGAGGACTATCAGTCTCTAGAGAGGTTATTACTAACACAAATTCTTGAAGATATTCTCAAAATGCACACGTTGCCAGTGTTTATTTTGAAAAGCTAACAAATAAAGTTCTTACAATATCCAGGTCAAATAGCTCTAAAATAAATTGTATCTCACCCTTACCGTTCTCTTGCCTATAGGAAGCCAACATGATCAGTTCCTATGGAATTGCTTTTTACTCTGTGCATCTACAGGCAAAAACACACACAATGGGTTGTAGTTTGTACCCAAATGGTGGCATGTCATATACTGTTCTGAGATTTCCTTCTGAAAACGACCCACAGGGATACAGAAACGTCTATCTGATGTCCAGGCAGAGATACACCTAATCCAAACTCCTTTTGCTAGCTTTTTGCTGACAGGCAGCTAGGTACATCCATCCGTGCCGTATTACAGGCAAAGCAGAAGTGGATAGTTTTAGTTTTAGTTTTAGTTGTAAAGGATGTTTCCAAGCCGGCGTTAAGTAGGCTCCCCCACGGAATGCGGAAATGGGGCTCAGGGCGGGACGCGAGGGTTGACAGACCTGTCAGGACCCTGGACACCGACTCGTGGCCCCACTCTGGGCCCCAGAGTCTGGGGAGCCTCACCTGGCTTGGCCTCGTCCTCGCAGTCCAGCTCTACTTCGGACGGAAACAGGTAACGCCGCCGTAGCTGCTCCCGAGCCCAGGGAGCGTCCATCTCGGCGCCCGCCAGTGCGACGGAAGTGACCGCACGCAGCACTTCCGGCGCCAGGTCCAAGGGCGGAATCGCCGGACACTCGGATTAAAACTGTATTACCTTGGCGGTCTTGGTGGGCCAATAAACCGCGCTAAGTCGCCAAGAAGGATTTGAACTTTAAAATACGGATCTCTGGTCTCAGGAGCAGTGGATCCTTGGATTCTCCCTCTCTATGGAAGCTCTAAAGGATCAAGATTAGCGTTTCTTCTGGCTGCGCGGTCCCGATAGCTTCCAGCCCCTAGACGTAGAACATAACCTTCTATCCAAGGCTGAACTTGCAAACCCCAGTCTCCCGGCTACTGCAGCTCTATAGGGGTTCCCCCGCTAGTCTGGGATGAGTTGTAGGCAGGGAGAGCAAAGAGCTGCCAGATTAGGGAGAAACGACCTCTGAGATTAAAATAAATTGCACTCCCCCAACATCCCTGTCAGTTTAGCAGAAAGCAAGAAAGTGACAGGGTTCATATTCAGTATCCCGAGCCCCTTTAATTAATTACTCCCACCTTTAAGGCTGTTCAGAAGTATAACTCTGAGGCAGATGATACTGCCTCAAGGTCCTCAATTCCTCACGTTCATAGCTTGGAAGAGTGAAAGAGCATGCAGTCGGGCTAACTCTGCAGGAAACTCTCCTCCCAGATGTGATGACACCCTTTGCCTCCAGAGTCTGCGTTCCTCTTGTAAACTGTAGCTTTCCCCAGTTTCTGGGAATTCATTTTGGAAGCAATTCCCCCCTGTTCCCATTTGCTGTAAATAAGTTTTTGGTTTGTTCTGTTTTGTTTTTGTTTGTTTGTTTTCTGTGGTCACTACATTGGTGTTCTGGTCATTTCGTCTCTGGTACTACTGACAGGTTGCATGGCTTTGGGCAAGAAAGGCACCCAAGACTATTTGCTTTTCTGCCTAATAGACACTATATCCACCTCTATATCTGATTTGTTGGGCTTGAGGGGAAACCACTGGTTTAGGGAGCCTGTGAGCCCTCTTCGCTTGGCTTGTGAAAAATAGCCCTCTCTGGGCTGTGAGAACCAGCCTGCTTTTCCAGCCAATTTTTCCCGCCACCCAGCGCCCATAATCTGCATTTCACCAGATCACGACCTTTTCCTCTATCAAGAATCCTATTGTTTATTCTTCCACTCTTTCCCTAGTGAGTCATGAGCTGGGAAAGCTTGTGCTTAACCAGTCAAACGTGTATCACACCTGCTGTTTCCCAGGAACTGCCATGCCTGAGGCCGGGCAATGGAGACAGGGTGAGTTAGAACTGACCTTGCTCTTGAAGTGCCCCTGGTTCAAAACTGACCTGAGATAGAGAAGAGAGAGGACGGTGCTGCTAGAAATGTCCAGAAGTGTTTCATTAATCCAAGCAACATTTTCTGACCAGCTACTTAGAGGAAATGTTGAGGACAAGGTGGGAATGTAATGGTGGAGATAATGCCAATATGGCGCCATAATAGAACCCTGCCTGTGGGATTTGGGGAGTATGGAAGAGAGCTGGTGTGTTCTGCCGGGGGGGGGGGCGTGTAATGAAGGCAGAGAGGTGGGCTGACGACAGCATCACATCCCGGCAGGAAAATCTGAGCACTCTTCCATATGGTGTGGAGGCTGATCGAGAAATAGTCAGGAAAGGGGTTGAGTTTCTCTGAATTTGTTTCTGTTGTTACTTTAGCCTTTCTGCATCCCCTGGGGGCAAAGAGTAATGGCTGAGCAGCTCGGATGGCCTTTCTAAACAATAACTCCCTTTTCCTGGTTTCCTTTTCTTCCCAGGATCCTAAAGAACCAGATTCAGCTCTCCTCTGCTCTCTTCTTTTCCCCCTGTACAAAGTTAGAAAGTCTTGTTAACAGAAAAGTCAGTTTGTCCCATCAGCTAAGAAGGGTCACTGCTGGGTCTCCCTTGAAACTGGATATTCCCAAGAGAGTCGCAGCCGTTCTGGAGTTGCCATATGTGGTATATTTGGGTCAGGTCAAGTTTCCCCTGTGGTGTTTCCGAAGACTTTGTGTTTACATCTGAAACCCTTCCAGGTATTTCCCCTGGTATTTTTAACGGCACTGCCTTTACACCATATTGATGATACTTAAAAGCTGATTGGAACCAGCCCAATATTTAATGACATCTTCTTTGCTGAGGCCCACCTCCTGGGTTCTTCAGTGTATTCATTGTGACACCTTAATTACAGATATGCGATACATGCTACAACCAACAAAGAAATTTTCATTTTCAATGTTGATTACCTGTGGGAGAAAATGAATTTGACTGTGACCTTTGCCCCCTTAGCTGTCTAGTTAAGTCCACATATTTATACACTATTGAACCCTGCTCCATTTCTGTGGGCTTGTGGGCAAGTGATTTCAATGTGATAAATACCAGTCTATTCATCCATGAAGTTGCATATACTTAAGGGGAGATAATTCCATTCTGATAGCACCACTCCATGCCTTTTGTGGCCTGTGCATTCAAACAGTGGTACTTGTCATTCTCTAGGCTTGCCAGTCTAAAGATCTGATATCTGACACTTTTTGTGTGTTTCCTCCACCTCCTTGTCTCCCTGTCTGTCTATCTCTCCCTTTCTCTCTGTCTGTCTCTCCTTTTCTGTCTATCTCTCTGTCTCTGTCTCTCTCCCTCTCTCCCTCTGTGTGTCTGTCTGTCTGTCTGTCTGTCTCTCTCTCTCTCTCTCTCTCTCTCTCTGTGTGTGTGTGTGTGTGTGTGTGTGCATATACATGCTGAGAGTTATGTATACCCATGGTTGTGCATTTGCCAGGGAAGTGTTCTAACCACTGAACTATATGGCCAGCCTTGATCCACTTGCTCATTCGTCAGTTTTCTTGTCCTTGGAGTCTAGATCCTCACTGTTCATGTCAACCTTTCCAATTATCAAGCTTGATTGTCATTCTTCACTTATCAATATTCTCCTCAGTTGGGCTGAAATGGAGGCAGTCATGTTCTCATTGTCTGGCAAATATGGAGCACATATCTGGGACTCCCATAACCTAATCACAGATAGCTCCCCCACCTTTCTCCCTCTCTGCCGTGGTCCTGGTTGTTTACAGGAGGCTTACTACCCTGTCTCGAGGAACATGACCCAGACCAGACCTCTCGAAGCCTGCAACTGATGTTGAGCTATTGAGATAATCTTTTGTGTTGCTTTGGAATGGTGGCCTGTGAGGTCAATATGGAGTGGAAACATGAGGGGCCCATCTAGAAAGGGAGCTCTGAAAGGCTAAGAGCATTGTTCCCATTCAATGGATCCTCCTGAGCCCTAGGTAGCCCAGTCTATAATGTGAACCCCAGGAGGCTATGGAGATAGCTCAATGGTTAAGGACACTCGCTATTCTCGAAGGAGACCCAAGTTCTATTCCCAGTACCAGGCAGCCCACTACCAACCACCTGTAACACAAATTCCAAGGTATCTGAAAGCCTCTGGCCTCAACAGGTGCACATATATGAACAACAACCCCACCCCCACTCAACCCTCACAAACACATAACTCAAACCAAAGCTCTCAGTATGAACTCTGGAGCTGCTGGCCACACTGGTGGCCATCACTGGCTGTGGTGGTTTGGATAAGAATGGCCCCTATAGAGTCACATTTGAATGCTTAGTCACCAGAGAGTGACACTATTTGAGAAGGATTAGAAGGACTAGGAAGTGCGTCCTTATTGGCTATGTGTGGCTGTCGTTATCCTTTGCAAAGAGTTCATACATGTTTTTTTTTTTTAACCTGCCTCCAACGCACATGTGTTAAGTTTATGAAGGTATGGATATGCATGTGTTGGTATGTTGGGGGTGCATATCTGTTTACAGGTGCAGATGGAGGCAGAGGAAAACCTCACGTGTCATCCTCAAGAACACTGGCCACTTCTCTGAGACGGAGTCTATCACTGGTCTGGAACTCACCAAGTAGGATAGGCTAGCCGACCAGGGAATGCGAGAGGTCACCTCGTGTCCCTTTCCCCATTGCTGGGACTACAGCCACAGACCACTATGCCTATCAAACTCAGGGCCTCAGGCTTGTGAAGCAAGCACTCCACGAACTGAGTCAGCTCCCCCACACCAATGCTGTTTTGAGTAATGTTATGATTTGGATCTAAAGTGTTCCCCAACAGGCTCATGAATCTGAACACTGGGTCCCCAGGATGATACTGGTGGGGAGGTCATACACTTGGTGGTGAGAGGTGTGACTAATGGATATGTCCCACCAAGGGACAGAGCCTTTAAGGATTATGGCCTTGCCCTGCTCTATATCTGGCTCCATTCCCTGCTTCCTTTCGCTGCCCTGATGTGAAGAACCCTGTTGCATATTTTTACTGCTGGAAACTTCACCCCGCCATCCCTGCTAGGATGGACCACAGTCACCAGCCAAAACCAAACTGTCTTCCCTTCCGTTTCCGTTAGCCAATCTGTCACAGTAAGGGGAAGAATAACTAAGATAAGTGGTTTCCTGTTCCTACAACCCTGTGACCAGACTGATACAGCCCTCTTTTCTTCTTTGTGCCCTGTAAATCAGCAAATAGACCACGAGAACCTCCAGGAAAATGAATACACACAGCTCTTAGTGAAGAAAGTGTCCATCACCTGGAAGGCACCCAATAAGTGTCAACGTATATCATTTTAAAGCCTTTCATTTTAAGAAGAAACCTTGATGAAAATAATCATAAAAAATAATCATAAAGTTAATGAAATATGTAGCTCTTCACATGTATGTCTGGCTATTTCTACAGCAAGAGCTACAGTGTTACCATGCTAGAGCAAGATCAAATATTAACATCATGCAGTATTTTCTAACGTCATCAATAAAAAGGGACTTACTTTACATTCCCACCAGCAGGGGGCAGGCGAAGCCATCTATCTTCAGCATTTCCACCAATAGTGAACTTGATCAATTTGGTGTTTCCCAATAGATAGTTGGGGGAAATTGTGATTTTAATCTGCTTTTCTTTGTCTACAAGTTTTCACATGTTAATTGTTTATACACACATGTGTAACTTCTCAGATCTACTTTTCTGGTTTGTCTTTTTATATTTTATTTTATTTTTTTATTTTTGGTTTTTGGAGACATGGTTTCTCTGTGTAGCCCTCGAAGTCCTGGAACTCACTCTGTAGACCAGACTGGCCTCAAAACTCAGAAATCCACCTGCCTCTGTTTCCCAAGTACTGGGATTAAAGGCGTGCGCCTCCACTGCCCAGCTCGTGCTTCACTTCTTATAACTGTAACAAGCATCTTTTTAAGGGCTTTGCCCACCAGAAGTGTCTGCCCGGATAAGGGTGATGCAAAGGGCCATGCTGTCTGAGATGTCACTTCCCATTGCCAACAGCAACCTGACTGTATTAACAGAAATTTCCAATACTAAATAATTCATAAGTTTGAAACTGTCCTTTTGAGTGGCACCATCCCACTTTCTCCTGCAAGGGACACATGAATCACCCCCTTTGTCTACAATATCTGCCTTGTATGCACTAGTCACCCTACGGGGAGGAGGCAGCCAGCCAGCCAGCCAGGGGCACACAGAGAGACAGAGATTTATACAACTTTCATTACAATACATTCATTATGACTGTTCAGTTTTACTCATAGTCATTATTGTTAATGCCTTACTTGGCCTAACATAAATTGAATGTTAACACGACCACATATTTATTGGAAAACAGAGTGACTGTGGGCTTCAAAGTCACTGTAGCTTCAGGAGTTGCTGAGTTAGTAGAACATCAGCCCCAGATCAGACCTGTCACCCAGACAACATCGTAAATATCACTTGGGCACATCCGTGAGTCTTGTTATTACTTGCAAATGGTCACCTAACTACCCTGGAAGAAATTCTTTGGCTAACAAATAAAACGGACCCCAATCATCAAAATAGCAAAATTCATGGCCAAAACGTACGTTGTGATCACAAAATCCATGTGTGACTTTACAAAGAAACACTGGAGTTTCTCTGGAGAGTTTCTTAAGGTTAGAAGGGAAGAATGGCTTCGATCAGGCTGATGTGAGTATCCGCCAGCCCTTATGCCTGCCACGGGAGACAGCAAGATCATCCTGAGAAGGTGTTATGTTTGTGGCCACCATCTTCTTCCTCTGGTACTCATCTCAGTCCCCAACAGCCTTGCTTCTGAGTTTAGGCAGGAGCGGGAGGGGAGTCTCTGGGTGAGCCTGACTTCAGTGGTGGACTAGAGAGTCACCATGAGCCTGGTGGGCACCAGCTGCATAATCAGCCTCGTTAACTCCCAATGTCATACATCCCACAGGCCAAAACAGGGCGCACACACATACATACATACATACATACATACATCACACACATACTCACACATACATACATACATCACACACATACACACACATACATACACACATACATACGTCACACACATACACACATACACACATACATACATCACACACACATACACACACATACATACATCACACACACATACACACACACACACACACACACACACACACACACACGCACACACACACCAGCTGGCTATTTCAAGAAGGTGACAGGTGTTGGTCTCAGTTAACACACCTGGGCAGGGAAAAATGCTATTCCAAAGACTGCAAGAGAAGTGGCCTAGGGAATCAGGAAGCTGGCTGGGGACTGAGTAGTCAGGCACCCTTAATGGTATGTGTCCCCAAGTGCTCCTGGAGATTTCTGGCCCAATCTGGGAGTGTGGGTCTGTGAAAAGACAGCGTCTGTGGTTAAATCCCCCTGTTTGAGTTATAAGCCACCATCATGCTTGCAAAGCCTGAGGAGATGGAGGTGCCCTCCCTGAATACTTAGAATTAGACTGTTGATGCCAACTTTTATACACTTGTATACCAAACCATTTTTCCTTTCAGAAAAAGAAATTCTCAAGGATAGAAAATCACTCAGTTGATAACATCACTTCCGTGCAAGTGTAAAGCCTACCTTTAGGTCCACAGAGCCCAGCTAGACAGGCGGCATGTGCCTGTAAACCAACACCAAGGGGAGGGTATATGTGTAAGCCGGTCAATGCCTGAAGCTCATCAGCTAGCCAGCCTTGCTAAATCAGTGAGCTTCAAATTCAGTGAGCAGCCCATCTCAAAAAATAAAGGTGCAAAAAATTAAACAGGATAGGCACGAACAATTTTCATGGATTACAGCTACTTGAAAAGGTAATTTTAAAATGTGATGTAGCCGGGCGGTGGTGGCACACGCCTTTAATCCCAGCACTTGGGAGGTAGAGGCAGGCAGATTTCTGAGTTTGAAGCCAGCCTGGTCTACAGAGTGAGTTCCAGGACAGCCAGGGCTATACAGAGAAACCTGTCTCAAAAAAAATGTGATGTAAAAGGTAAATTCATTAAGTAAAGGTGGAGAGCCACTGAGGAAAGCTACCTAACACCAACTCTAGGCTGAGCCCCTCATGTATGCCCTTCTACAAGCACATATGCACACACCCACACTAATATACTAACAAGTACATCACACACACAGTATAACACGCACAAAGCAACACACTCAATGTAACACACACCTCCATAATTTTGAATGACTGTCATCCACAAAAGTATTGTGGTAGGGAATGTTTGAGGCCCTGAGTCGCACCTCAGGTCACTACTGAAAAAACAAAATAAAAACAGATTTCTGGTCTTGTAACCTAGAAACCCCTGGGTTGGTTGTCTACTTAAAACACAAACAAACAAACAAAAACCTCATATAGGACATGGTAGTACTTACCATCAATCCCAGCATCCAGGAGGCAAAGGTAAGCCGATCTTTGTGAGTTTGAGGCCGTCCTGTTCTATGTAAAGAGCTCTTGGCCAGCCAAGGTTACATAGCGAGACCCTGTCTCAAACAAACAAACAAACAAACAAACAAAGCTATCTACCTATAACATTTTTATGATTAAAAACATAAGCCCTCTGTGCTAAGACAAGTCACGTGAAAACAAGGTCTGTGAGGGGAGACCTAGGGAAAATTTGGGACAGAGAAAAATCCTGATCAGTCTGGATCCTGCTATTTGCTGTATGACCCCTAACAGGGCTTTCAAGCTCTCTGCAGACCCTCATCTGTTTCATAGGATCCATTACCCTCCCTGGGAGAAGCTTAAAACAAACAAACAAGACTTCTTGATACTCAAATGGGGCATGCAGAAGATATCCCTTGATAGGGAGCAGCTATGACTGTAACTAAGGTAAAATCCAAGCCATGATAAAAGAGAATAACAGATTGTCAATTCTGTGGTGCACTGAGAAGAGACAGGACAGCCTTTACAGGGCTGAAGCTGGTGTGTGTACAAAGAGGCAGAGACAGAAAACAGTAGAGATGGGAGGGTGGTGGTGAATCCTCACAGTGGCCCTACAATGTGTCTACTGTCATGATTCTCATTGTCTGTGTGAGGGGACGGCATGTGTTGTCATAAGATACGGAGGTTTTCACTTGCTCCCCCTACCCAAGGGACCACTTCTTTTGGGAACTAGTCGTAACTACTGATTGAGCACAGCATAGGTCAGAACTTAAAGGTCTTTGGGCCACATTCTTCCTGCGGGTGAAGAGGTACAGCTAAGACCTGAGCCTGAGCGCTCAGCTACCAGGCTACACTGCCTCTTAGGACTCGACGTGTCTCAGGGCATGAGTTTCAAGAAAGCTACAAAGGCTGGGTGCATCTTGCTGAACATTAGCCCCATGCCAGCACCATAAAGGCTGGACTAGCATCGTCAGATTAGAAAACACCAAGGGGGCTCAGCTGAGATCCACTGGGCACTGATTCCAGGGGCCCATGAATGCCACGATGGGGCCCTTGGGGCATCAGAATTCTCAAGTCTCAGGCCTTGGTGGCACAAGCCTTTAATCCCAGCTCTCAGGAGACAGAGCCCTGAAGGCTGATCTCTGAGTTCAAGGCCAGCTTGATCTATAGATCGAGTTCCAGGACAGCCAGGGCCACAGAGAAACCTTGAAAGTTCAAATCTCTGACACAACACAGAACAGTGCTTGTACACAGTCTGGGTGTTAGCACCAGGATACCCCAAGCCCCGGCCTAACCATGTGACCCTTGACCTGCATTGCCAGGACAACGGCCTTCAATCCCACAATCCACTTGGCTCAGTTCCCGCCCTCACTGGTGTGACGTCATTTTCTGTATAATAGGAAGCCACCCCCTCCTCGCTCTCTTCTCGTCTCCTCCTCCTCTTTCTTCTCCCCCCCCCTTTCTCTCTCTCTCCTCTTCTCTACCCTTCTACCTGCTTTGCCGTTCCCCCCCATTCCCTCATAATAAACCTCTCTCCTGTGGAACACCTTGGCCTGGTCTGCTGCTTGGTTTTTTATCTGCCCCAAATATAAAACTGGGTACATTCTCCTGTAAACTTTAAAACTATGATGATGATTGTTATTATTATTATTGTTATTGTTATATTAATGTTATATTATTATGCCAGTGCATATGGTGTATGTGTGGAGGGTCTATGCCATTGTATGTGGAGATCAGAGGTGAAAGGACAGCTATGTGGAGCTGACTTTTTTCCTTCTACCTTCAGGTAGGTTCTAGGGATCAAACTCAGATCTTCCTGCTTGCAGCGTAAGTGGTTTACCCACGACACCCTCTGGTTTGCAGCGTAAGTGGTTTACCCACGACACCCTCTGGTTTGCAGCATAAGTGATTTACCCACGACACCCTCTGGTCAGCGCTCTCCTTTCTGGATCACCTTTGGACCACTTGCAGTGTAAACTCTGTGCATGACTGTTTAACTGGATTGATCAAGGAACCCAGAACAGGAAACTGTTTGCACATTCTCATATGTTGCACACTTAAGACAATGTTTTCAATCCCATATTGAAAGCTGGCAGATACTAAGGACCAACTGTGTGTGGCAGCCTGGTCAGTATTTTCTCTCTCTCTCTCTCTTTTCTTTTATGCATATGAGTACACTGTACCTGTACAGATGGTTGTGAGCCTTCATGTGGTTGTTGGGAATTGAATTTACGACCTCTGCTTGCTCTGGTTAGCTCCGCTCACTCAGGCCCGAAGATTTATTTATTATTATAAATAAGTACACCATCACTGTCTTCAGACACACCAGAAGATGGCTTCAGACCTCATTACAGATAGTTGTGAGCCACCATGTGGTTGCTGGGATTTGAACTCAGGACCTTCGGAAGAGCAATCAGTGCTCTTACCTGCTGAGCCATCTTGCCAGCCCCACTACTTCCTCACTCATGCACATGGTAAGCTGAAGGGAAATGAAATTTAAGATGAAATTTAAGGCCTGTGATTCATGTAACTTATGTCAATTAGTCCAAAGAAAAAGTTATTTGTGAGTTTAGAAGCCTGAGGCTGAGAATATAGTGGAACAGGCCCAGGCATGTCCCGGCAGGTCCGTTGTTAAAACATTCCTGGGGCTGACTGGCCATAAAGATAAAGGAAGAATTCAGGAACTTGTCTGGGCTATCTTGGCTGAGTCATCAGCCACCTGGGCCAGCACTTCCTTCTGCCTGTTGCCCTCCTGACATAGTTTGAAGTTATATGCTAACCAGATGTTCTGCTGACCTAGATAGGCATCCGCCCCTCAGGACTTCTGACATCCTGACTTGCACTTACTATTCTGCCGACGTGTAATCATTTTTGCTGATGTTCAAATGAGCCAATCGGGTGAAACCGCACCAATTCCCTCTAGCCCCCGACCCTCTCTCTCTAAAAACCCCTAGCTTTTGAGCCTCGTGGTCGATTCCTCTGTCTCCTGCGTGAGATACATATCGTATCGGCCCAGAGTTCTGCCATTAAACTACCTCATGTGTTTGCATCAAGATGGTCTCTCGAGTTTCCTTGGGTGGGCCCTTTCCCGAGACTCAAGTGGGGGTCCCTAAAAGGGGGTCCTACAAAGCCACACACACCAGGCACAGAATTTCCTTCCTGAAGCCTTGGAGCCCTGCAAAGCACTGATCCTTATTCCAACCTGGAAGGCATCGGTAAGTCAGAGGGGATTGGTTTGCTTCACTGACCTGAGGGTCCAGAGCTCAGAGATTCACACCAGGTTACTTCTGCCACTGTGAGAATGGGAGCATCATTCCCTAAGATGCTTGACACCTGCCTTTCTCATGTACCAAAACCCACAGGGCTTGAATACATAGATGTGTTTTAAAAGGAGAATCCCCCACCAAGCTTAAGAAACCCAAGTGGTCTGAGTTGGCCCTGGAGGAGGAGTCCTCTCCCCCCCCCCAAAGTCAACTGGGTTCTGATTCTCCCTGTTCCAGGTTGGATCCAGAGTGTTTCCCACAATGTGCTTGTTGAAGTGCTTGCTCTCCAGTAGATGGGAGGATCTTGAGCCCATGGGAAGGGGGCTTACTTGGCATAGTATATCAGTAGGGCAGGGCCTTTGAAAACAATAGCTTAGAGTGCTCCCCAGTCGTGATGGACTGAGACCCTCTGTAACCACGAGCTCATTGCACAAACCTTCCTTGTATAAGTTGTTGCTCCGGTCTTTATCATCACAACAATGTAAACTTGTAATAAGACCCCTGAATCTCAATGAAATAAAAACAATTTTGTATTCTGTCTTAGTTTACTTCCCTCCCTCCCTCCCTCCCTCCTTTCTTTCTTTCTTTCTTTCTTTCTTTCTTTCTTTCTTCCTTCCTTCCTTCCTTCCTTCCTTCCTTTTCTTCCTTCCTTCCTTCCTTCCTTCCTTTCTTTCTTTCTTTCTTTCTTTCTTTCTTTCTTTCTTTCTTTCTTTCTTTCTTTCTTTCTTTCTTTGTGTTTGCATTATTTTATTTTTTGAGACAGGGTTTCTCTATATAGTCCTGGAACTTGCTTTGTAGGCTGGCCTTGAACTCACAGATCTACCTGCCTCTGTTACTAGGGCCCACCCAAGTGTTGGAACTAAAGATGTGTGTCACTACACCCACCTTAGTTTACAATATTGTTGTGATAAAACACCATGGCTACAGTGAATTCCTTACAGAAGAAAGGGTTTATGGGGGGGGTATAGGGGACATTTGGGATAGCATTTGAAATGTAAATGAAGAAAATATCTAATAAAATAATTTAAAAAAGGGTTTATTTTGGGTTTAGGATTCTGGAGGGATTAGAATCCATCACCATCACAGCAGGGAAGCAGGACAGCAGGCTTGGTGGCTGGAAATGGAAGCTGCGAGCTTACAACTTAAACCGTAAGCAGGAAGCAGAGGGAGCTCAATGGAAAGGGTCAAAGTCCTTAAACTCTGAAGCCCCTCCCCCAGTAATGTACTTCTTCTAGCAAGGCCACACCTCTTAAACTTCCCCAAATAGTGCCACCAACTGGAACCCAAGTATTTCAGTATCTGAGAACATCGAAGACGTTTAAACCACCACATGTTCTAATCTTAAAAATTAATAAAACAAAGCCTCCCGGACTGGGGACATAGCTCAGTCAGTAAAGTACTTTTCTGCATAAGCTCGGTGACCCAAATTCAGTCCCTAGAACCCATAAAATAAGCTGGATGTGGGGACAATTGGTCATTTTGGCATTGCAGAGATCGACACAGAGGAGGCCTGGGCTTGCTGGCCAATTAGCTCAGCCTTACTGGTGGGGTGAGCCCCAGATCCAGTGGGAGACCCTGCCTCATAAAACAAGGCAGGTGGTTCCTACAGATCATGTGAGGCCTCTGTGTGCACACACACATGTGCACATACACACCATGCACCCACATGAACATGCCTCCTTCCATGTACACACACACACACACACATACACACACACACACACACAGGCACGCACGCATGCATGCATGCATGCATGCACACGTGTGCAGAGAGACTTAGAGGAAGAGAGAGAGAGAGAGAGAGACAGAGACAGAGACAGAGACAGAGAAGCTGTGAAAGTTTTAGGACCTTAACATTTTCCTGTTTTCTTCAAGAGACTGCTGATTCAGGTTCAGCTGCCTAACACCACCCCATACAAGGAGCCGGAGAGGGGAGGGCCCGTGACAGGACTATTAGTCTCCCGATTCAAGTTCATTGTCAAGTCCCCAGAGCAACGCTGTTAAAACTGTATCTTACCTCCCTTTGATCTGCAGTGGAGAAATCTAATATGTGGGTGACTGGGGGCCTCCGACAGAAGTCAGCCTGAGGGCACTGGGAAGGGTAGAGAGGAGCAGTAAGCTATTGGAGCAGTTCACAATGGCCACTCTGTGGGCCAACAAAGGCCTGCCCTTCTGAGTGATGTCTGACCTTTAAACTCCCACAAACATATGTATTTGCTCAGCAATTACCATTCAAACCACCAAAGGGGCTGTGTAAACCCTTGTGTCAAAGGAATAAATTAAAGCCTGCAAGGATCCTGTAACAAAGGAGGGCAGAACAACACTGGCACTCCTGAGAAAACACGGGGGTCTCTTCCCGGTGCGTACTTTCCCTCAGAAATCCTGCCTGTTGTGTGACTAAGATGGACAAAGGTCAGGCTCAACCCCATACAGCAGAAGCTGAAATCTGCAGACCTGGGTGAGATCTGAGGTTATTGAATGAGAAAGACTAAGGTGATGTGACTAACGCCTTTCTTTAGGCAAGGCATCACTTATGATTGCATGTTGTGTGTGCCCATGTCCATGCATGTGTGTTTGGTGCACATATGGAGGCCAAAGGACAAGCTTGAGTGCTGTCAATCAGTCACCACCCAGTCCTTGCTTCTTCTTCTCTTCTCTTCTCTTCTCTTCTCTTCTCTTCTCTTCTCTTCTCTTCTCTTCTCTTCTCTTCTCTTCTCTTCTCTTCTCTTCTCTTCTCCTCTC
>NC_034602.1:31552704-31566149 GCF_900095145.1 Mus pahari | reverse complement strand
CTCTCTCTCTCTCTCTCTCTCTCTCTCTTCTTTCTTTCTTTCTTCTTTCTTCCTCCCTCCCTCCCTCCCTCCCTCTTTCTCTCTCCCTTCCTTTCTTTCTCTCCCTTCCCCCTCTCTTTCTTTCTCTCTTTCTCATTTTCTCTTTTTCTCTTTCTCTTCCTTCCCTCCTTCCTTCCTTCTTTCCTTTCTCTCCTTCTTTCGAGACAGGGTCTGTCACTGGGCTGGAACTCAGAGATTTGCCTCTCTGCCTCCTCAGCACTGAGATCACAAGCTACATCACCAGGTTCAACTTTTGTTTTTCATTACCATGGAGATAGGGAGGGACTAGGAGTTGGGCACATCCTGGAAAGGCAAGACAGGTAGAGGAGACAGGAGCCATGATTAGGTCAGTAAAGAAGGCTAGCTTCTTCCTCATATCCTTGAGCAGAGACTGAGGCTCAGGACACATTTACACTAAAGTTATTGGCCTGTCAGCCTCTCTGTCTTTGTTCAAACTGATCAACTCTAATTTGAGGGATGAAGACCCCCCTCAAAAAATCTTAAAACCCTTAGCTTCAGCTTCCAACCCTTCCCCACTATCACTGCAGAGGGTCTTTCTCTGTGTGCTAGCTGTGTGCTAGCTGTGTGTGTGTGTGTGTGTGTGTGTGTGTGTGTGTGTGTGTGCACGCATGCGCGTGTGTACCTTCTCACCTCCAACACTTTCTTCACCAGCTGACTCTGAGATTTCTCCTGTTGCTACTACTTGTTGTGCTTGGTCATTCCATCACAGCAATAAAAACCCAACCAAGACAGCTACACATTACTCAAGAATGCAGTAGATGCGGAGGATGCGGCTCAGTGGAGGACACTTGTCTAGAATACAAAGGCCCTGGGTTTCATCCCTAGCATGTAAGAAAGAGCAGGGGCTGGGGGAGTCCCCGGAGCTCCACCAAACTAGTGCCATCTATCCATCCATCCATCCATCCATCCATCCATCCATCCATCCATCCATCCATCCATCCATCCTGACCTGCAGAACTGCGTCATAACACAAGTGACTTTCCCTGAGCTAGACTTGACCTTTCTCTCCCCTTCCTCAGGCCCTAGTACCTTGCCCACAGCTCTGCCCAGGGCAAGCAGTCTGGAATGCTACAGTTAGCCATGTGACTTAGGGCATTCTCAATGGCAAGAGGCTTCCCCAAAGGATACCCAAGGGCTCAGCACTAACATAAGCTCTAACATAGGATAGCAGGGGCTGGATCATGGTCAGTAGCTCTAAAATGGAGAAAGTGAGTATTCTCATACAGACCGAGTCTTTTGCCAAACTCCAAGGACTAACTGTACCACCAGTCCCTTGACATACATAATTCAGAAACCACTGCAAAATTAACACTTTCTACTCTTTCTAGTGGATGCAAAGTATAATATGCTCTTCTTGGTGCAGCAAGCACTTCAGTAGAAGGCTCACTCCAGGCACTTTTTAAAAGCAAATCAGAAAAAGAAGGGTTAAAGGCTTAAGCTTCAGGCCTGGTAATCACAAAGCCATGGGAGATGCCCAGAACTAGCCTTTCTTCTTACCTTACTGAAGGTAGTAATTCCTCTCCAGTTTCCTTCTGCAAGGGAAGGAGCCACAGTAGGTTCGGCATTGTCATGGCTGCACCCAGGTATAAGTCAGCAACATGTAATTATCTATGCTGGAGTCCATGTTCATCATGGACACAAAAGAGTATAAAGCCAGTGAGGAGGGTTGGCTTTAACCAAGGCACACTGTCCACCACCATCTCTATGGAAGTGAATCGAATACAACACCAGTCTTTTACAAGTCTCTTTATTAGGCTGTCCAAGTGTTTGCTTCTATATATATAATACTTGTTTGTGAGCAGGAAGGGCGGCTCAGTGCCTAAGAGTGCCTGCTGCCCTTCCCAACTGCCATGTTCAGTGCCTCACAACTGCCCATAACTCGGCTCCAGGATCGGATGCTCTCTTCTAGGCTCCGCAGGCACATGTTGTGCAATACCCACACACATACACATAATTAAAATCAATCAATCAATCAATTAATCAAAGCTTTAAAGAGATGGGGCTAGAGAAATTACTCGCTCAGTAGTTAGTAATACTGGCTGCTCTTCCAGAGGACCAAGGTTCAATTCCCAGCATCCTCTTGGCAGTTCACAACCATCTAGCTGTTAACTCCAGTTCCAGGGGATCTGTTGCCCTCTTCTGGTCTCTGTGGGCATTGCATGCAGGTATTGCACAGACACATGCATAGGAAAAGCACTCATACACATAAAATAATAAAATACATTTTAAAAAGAAGATATATAGTTGCTGAAGAGATGGCTCTGTGGTTAAGATCACTGGATGCTGCTACAGAGGACCTGAATTTGATTCCCAGTACCCACATTGGGCAGCTCACAGGCAGATCTGTCCTCCATGAGTTCTGCCCTCACTGCACATACCCAAACATACTCACAAATCTTTAAAAAAAAAAGTGTGTGTGTGTGTGTGTGTGTGTGTGTGTGTGTGTGTTTTGTGGTGCTAGAGAGATGGCTTAGCAGTTAAGAGCACTTGCTCTTCTAGAGGACCTGGGTTCAGACCCTGAACCATGTGGAAGTTCAGAGTTGTCTGTAATCCCAGGTCTAGGGCATCTGATGTCCTCTTATGGCTTTCCTGGGCCAAGCACACATGCATACATGCAAGCAAACACTCAAACATGTAAACATGAATCTTTTAAATAACAGTAAAAAGGCAAGCAGAATGCCTGAGGTTTGACCCCAGTGCCAAAAATGTTTAAAAATTGTCTTAACAATATATACATATATTAACATATACTATCTTGTCTAAATAGCTGTAACTATATCTTGAAAAAAAAAAACATATTCCTGGATGTCTATTTTGGCAAAGAGGCAATTGCAGGCTAGTGAAACTAGCAAAGGAAACCATTTAGGACCAGGCCAACTCAAAGTTTAGCTTTGAGAAAAATGAGATGCTCACCACACAATAGAGGAGCTTTACAACGGTATCAATAAAGTCCACAAATCTGCAAAGCTGCCGTTCATCTGGACAGTTAGGAGTTTGTTCATCCTGGAGGGTGAATGTAGATGGAGTGAGGGGCAGGGTTCTGGGAAAGCTGTTTCCTCTGAAGCTTCCACCAAGCCCGTTTAGCAATCTTGTGTAACTCTCAGCTTCCCCCATACACATGGCGGTCAACTGCTCATGTTCTGACTTCTGCACCAGCCCGAGCCTGAATATTGTAGTCTGGCCGTAGAGGTGAAGGCAGCTTGACCCTCAGCCATCTCCACTCACGTTTTTGAGCCTGTTTACCCCTAGAGTTCAAAATGTGCTCAATCCTGAAGAGGGCCCAGCATGGAATAGCCATACATCTTTATCTCCTGCGGGTGGATGAAGCCCATCCCCAAACCCTCTTAGAAAATTAATTTCCATCATGGAAAATTACGAGTATGCAGTTGACTGATTCCAGGAATATAAAAATCACGAGGCGGACTGGAGAAATGGCTCAGCAGTTACCAGCACTGGTTACTCCCACCCTTGGAAGGCAGAGGCAGGTGTATCTTTGAGTTCGAGGCCAGCCTGGTCTACAGATTGAGTTCCAAGAAAGCCAGGGATAGATATAGAGAAACCCTGTCTTAAAAACTAAACCAAACAAACAAAAAGAAAAATCCACTGGCTGTTCCTCCAGAGAACCCAGGTTTAAGTTCCATACATTTTGGCAATTCATAACCATCTCTGATTCTAGTTCTGGAAGATCCAAAATCCTCTAACCTTTACAGGAATCAGACATACATGTGGTACACAGACTTAACGCAACTTAATCCATACTCATAGGTCTTGGTCAGGTTAGGGGAGACCTGGTTGCCAGACCCTGCAGATGAGCCTGAGCATGGACAGCAGGGGGCAGCACTGAGTTTGACACTGAATTAAGGCCAGGAGGCTGGAGCCCTTAGAGGAAGGGGGCTTCAGCTTCTAAAGCCCCTGCAAGGTCAGGCAGGCAACTGCCATGCTGGGGACAGCTTCTGTGCAAGGACCAGGGGATGATGTATGGTAATGCCAGACCCCAGAGGTACCTGCATGGCCAGCCCTTCTCCACCAGCTGCAGTGACCAGCAGACACCCACCATGATGTCAACTGTCAGAATGACAGCAGCAGCCTTGTGGAGCTCCACACCCTCTAGGCCCTGGGATAGCTGTTCCACCTGTAAGTCCACTGGAACTTAGTTTAATATTGTCATATTCGAAAACTACCTTAAAGGCATCAGAGTGAAATGGACAGTTGATGAGATTGCACCTTGTCAAACACCGCAGTATTTGGACATTTTTTTTGAAATTCCCCTAGGGTTGCATTGCATAAATCCATCACAATGGGGTCCCCTTCTGCTCCTGGGGCACTTGAAGAGAACTGTCTCAGGATGACCTTAGCAGCCATAAGGTTTTTTTGTCCCTCATTAGGTATAGTCTGGGGCAGTCTCCACTTTACTCTTTGTTTTGCAGAATGTCTAAGGATTGATTCCCCCAGCTCAATAGCTGCCTTCAAAAGCAATGAAAAGTAGCCACCAAATGGGCTGTATGCCTAGCATGAGGTAATAACTTAGTACATTCCTTCCAACCCTAAAGGGATCTTTACATCTCAACTGTCCAGATGAGGCAGGTGAGGACCAAGCCAGGACATAGAGCCACTCAACTCATCCCCACACAGTAGTAGCACGTCCCTAACCACAAGCCCAGCAGCTAAGTGGTAGCCTAGTCACTCTGCCTGGCCCTCTCCCTTTCTGCCTGGCCACACAGTCTATCCTTCCAACACTCATTTTGGTCGCCATCTTGCTTTTATCCCAAGGATGAGTGAATAATGACCCTGGCCAAGGGATAATTCTTGCTGAAGGTAAGGGATTTGTGGGCAAAATGTCAACTGTCAGTACGAGGTGGCACAGGGTGTCGGAAGGGGTGACACGCAGACCAGACCAGCTTTCTTGTGCTTATAGTCACCCTTCTCTATGTCGTCCTGACAACCTGGCTGCATCTGCAACCTGTCACAGTAAGGCCTCCTCTACAGATTGTCACCTCTGCCTAAACAAGGATCACCACAGGGAAAATCCCAGTCACCACCACTCAGGGGACTGCACGGGATCTCCAGCAGGCAGCGTCTGGTTGGAGGCCTAAACAACACCCCCACCTTATCTAATGGAAATCCATTTTCATTTATCATTACAGTACTATGTAAAGTTTCCTGCAGTGTTTTCCTAAAGTACAAGAATTTGTTATCATAGATGCAGAATTCAGCAAGGATATATTTTATTTTTTCATAAAAGTTTTAACAAAAATATACTTTTCCCCTTAACTTAAAAAGCAGTTTCAGAAAGCAATCTTCAGGTTGTTATAATTCATTACACATTTTACAAATAGTAGAGGGAAGCAGCCAATAGGATGACAGAGTGTGAAGCAACAGAGCCCTTATTTCAGAAGNTTAACTCTGTCCTTCAACACCTTAAAGGTGGGATTCCTGCTGATCTTCCTGTTGAAGATGGCCAGGAGCTCCTCCTCTGACGTGTGATGATCGTTCATCACCGCATGGTACTGAGCTATAACCTTGACAAAAAGAAACAGATGTCAAGGGGATGAAGTACATGGAAAAAGGCCCAGATGTGGACCAACATTTCAAAATAAAAGACATTCAGATGCCAGACACACAAGTGAGCTCTGTAATGCTTATGAAGGTAAGCAGCTGCCTCAGTGTGTACACAACTGCATTCCACACAGAGCTACAGCATCACCAAGGAAAGGGCAGGCAAGATGGCTCAGTTGTGAAGGGACTTGCCTTGCAAGCCTCAAGACTCAAGTTCATTCCCTAGGGCTACAAGCTGTTCTCTGACCTCCACGTGTCCACGTGTACACACACACACACACACACACACACACACACACACACACACACACACACACACACCTGGAAAAAGCATCAGCAGAGGAGAGGAAAGCGCATGGAAAGGTCACTTCCATGTAGGCAATGTAGTCTTCACTCAGGTCCAGAGTCGGAAAGCCACCCAGCTCGGTAACAGGATGGGCTTGTCCCAGTTGCATGCCCCTAAGGGGCCATGTGAGCAGCTTTGGAAATCCCTCCCCCTCTCTCGAAGGTTAAACACCACATACATGAAAACCACCCCCTGCCCAGCTGTCCCATGCCTGCTTCTGTTGTAGGATACAGGATATACCTTTTTCTTTAACTTCTTGACTGATATCTCGTTGTCTGGAGCCTGTTTCAAAACAGCTTTAATGGTCCCCTTCCAGTTGAATTTACCTACAATACAAAGAATGATGCATAAGGCTGTTTGATTTGTCTTGTCATTCCAAAGGCAAAGAAAAAAATGTCTGCATAGTTTTTTGCTTCCTAGGAAATGACCCGACTTTCCCATGAACAAGATCCCAAGTCCTTCCCTAGCCCAGTAACAGGAGCTTCCAGACACCAAGGTCCTCCACAGTGCTGAGAGGACAGGAGAGCCTCATAAGCATCAGTTGGGACAGCCTCCTGGGACTTCCTTCACATCTACCTGGCAGCAGAAACACCCACTACCTCAGGTCTGGAGAGAAAGCCAGAAGTAGGCTGTGAGGCAAAGGCCTGCAATCCCTGCTACTTAGAGGTTCTGTGTATAAAGGAGGGTCAAGGCCAGCCCAGACAACCTTAGTGATGCTTCTGTCCCAAAATAATAAAAGGTTATGGATGAAGCTTAGTAAGATTGTTTAGCATAGGCAAGGCCCAGTTGAAGCCTTCCTGGGGAAGCGGGGGTGGGGTGGAAGTGGGGAGAGAGTGGCTGGGTGTAGTGGTGCACATCTTTAATTCCAGTACTCGGGAGGCAGAGGTAGGCAGATGGCAGAGTGCAAAGTCAGCCTGGTCTACAGAGCCCAGGACAGCCAGGGATACAGAGAAACCATGTCTTGAAAACAAAACAAAGCAAACAGGTATGTATAACACACAAATATGATACATAAGTCTCAAATCACAACAGTGAGAAAACAAACACCTCAAATCCAACCAGAAAATGGACAAAAGGCCAAGAAAAGAAACAATTTAATCTTTAACTGCCTTTGGTCTACAAAGTTGGAGAGAGGCTTCAAGAGATCTGACTGAGCTTGGGCAGTCACTGAGCCTACACCCATGGCTATAACTCCCATCTTGGCTTATTTCCACTGGCAGGATGAGAGAGTGGGAGTCCAGAGTGTGAACTGTCACTTTACAAAAGAACTTCCAGCTTCACGACACAGGAACTTTGTGAGAGGTGGTATTTAAGAGCAGTCAAGGCCTTGGATTCTGATCGCATACATATGGAAGGCTCAAGGGATTGGGAGGTGTCTATCGAGCTGCGTGTAAGGAGATACTAGGAAGAGACCCAGAAACAGAGAGGGGACATCTCTACAGGATAAGGATCAGACAAAACAGATAGATGGGGAAGGTGGGAAGGGGAGAAGCTTGGAAGACCTCACTGAATTCACTGCCAATTCCAAGGGCAACAAATGTATTGCTACGTCTGGATCTGGAGAGCCCTAAAGGCTGAGGCCCACTTGGTACCACTGACAAGTGTAGAAGCCTTGTAAGGTAGGACACGAGCAGATGTGGCCTTTAAGAGGCTGTGGGGCCTGAGCCTCTTCTCTTTTCCTTCCTGGCCTTTTGAATAGCAGAGCCCTACCACAGACCACAAATCAACAGGGCTTAGTGACCATAAGCCAAAACTAATTGATTTTATAGTTTGATCATCTCAGATATTTGCCACAGTAGTGAAACATTAGCCAACATCTCTATTTTCAATCAAGACCCTTCCATCCCCCCTTCCTTAAGAGAGGATTGAGGCCCTGTGGCACCAACATATAGGCCTGGAATACTGGATTAACTTCAACATTCTTTGATGGGCCTCAGATGGGCGTGACCCTGTAAGGCAGTGCCTGGCCTACCTCTGGCAAGGAGCACCCCTCCCTACCCACTTGGAGTCAACAGGCAGTGGTACCTTTCGATGGAGCCTCCTGGTCCCCAGGCTCTCCCTCTTCAGGCTGCCCAGGTAACTTCATCTTTTTTTTCTTGTAATCAGACTCAGCTGTTACAGAAGCAAAAGTGAGATTAGCTGCTAGCACTCCCAGAAGCCCAGCTCGGCATCAGCACCAGTTGTCCATCTCCCCCACCCCAGCACCTCACTCTGCAGGTTCTGATACCATGCTTGCTAATGAAGAGCAACAAAAGGCTGAGAAGTGAGGTCAGCTGGAGCCCCTAGAGCTTCTGCTCTTCCTACTTGGCCCACAACCTGAGGGCTAACACAGTCCCACCGAGAACCCAATGCGCAGGCTGGCACACACCTTCTGAGTGCTTTTGCCGTTTCCGTTTTCCTGCTGCTGTCTTGGTCTGCCCCTTGTCAGCATCCTCCCCAGGGCCCCCATTTCTGTCTGCTCCCTCTTCGGAAGCCTGGCCTCCCTGGGCTTTCTTCTTCTTCTCTGGTGGGCCGTTGGCCTCGGCGGCCTCCTCCCCACCAGCCTCNTGTCCGGCCTCCTGCCCNTTTTTGCGNTTCTTTGGCTTCTGGCCCTTCAGGTTTTCCTGGTGGTTTTCTAGCTTCAGCTCTTTCTTCTCTTTCTTCCTGTTTTTCTGCCGTTCCTCCTTCCTTTCTCTTTTATTCTTCTTTGCCTCGGTNTGCTCTTCTGTGGTGCCATTTGTTTTTGCAGATGGAACATTAGTGATTGGCATCTCTGCATGTGGCTTGGCTGTGTGGCTGGGTGGCTGCTGATCTTGCTCCTATGAAGTAAAAACAGGAATCATCTAAGTACCTCGTCTGGCCAGGCCTACTGTCCGCACTACACTCTTTATAACTATAATATCCAACAAAAATGAACACACACCCCTCGCCCCCTTCTGGAACTTGTATAAAAGGGTGGAATGAAGCCAGCCCATGATTTGGCTCACTGTCACCCTTTATCTGAATGAGGGAAGAACAGTCAGGTATGGGGCTAAGTCAGGGAGCTATGTGTCTGCAGTGCTGGGCTCAGGTCCAGGTCCAGGGGTAGAAGGAACTTGGGGGCTACTGCTTCAGCTGGAGAACAGTATGTGTGACCACTGTGTGTGGCTGAGTCACCTGTCAAGACAGAGCATGTGTAACCTCCATGCACAGTGACACACAGCTAACGAATCAGACGCAAAGAGAACAAGGTAGGGGCTGAGGTCTCAGCACTCCCTTAAAGGTGTGTCCTCAACATCCTCACTTCATCTGATCGGGACCCACTGGCTAAAAGATCCACACCTCCCAGTAGTGCCAGAGGCTAATGATCAGCCTTCAGTACGTGGGCCTTTGGAGGTGTTCAGTGCCCCAGCAGTAGGACATGAGCACTGAGTGCCAGAGCCTTCGACTTCCCTTCTACTAAGCTTATACCTGGTCTCCGACTCGTGTCCATGCAGCTCATGGCTGCAGGAGGAAGGCACACAGCAGCTCTCTAAGAGAGAGCTTGGCTCTTTCTACTTCCCTCCTCCATTCTCTGCTCCTGAGCCATACCTTGCCCGACCATTCCCCAGAGAACACCCCACCCCATCCTCTCTGCCCTCTGCCTTCTGCGCTTCTCAGACCTGGCCTTATGTAACCCCTCATCCGCTCTTGTCTGTTTCCACCATTCAGCTGCACCAGGTCAGGCACATCACCTGATGATGACCGCACCCATGGCCCCTGCTAACTCTGACAAGGGGAGAAGTTGGACATCAGAAATAAAAAAACCCGCACCCTGCCACAAGCACCCTACATCCCAAGCCAAGGCTTAACGGAGCCCGAGGACTTTTGTTCTGTAGATGGCCCCTGAGCAGAGGTACAGGGCCTGCCACTACCCACGTTTTATTTACGTCTTACTCACTGCAGCTATGTTCTGTCAGAGCACAGCAGAAGCTGATTGCTCCTTGTCCTCTATTTTTTTTAATGAGTTCATAAATTCAAAAGAACTAGGAAAAAACCAAAACCCTGCAGGTGAACTAAGCAATTTAAAATCTTTGAATTTTTTTGTGAAAATAGAAATAACCTTTTAAAATTATATAAATGTAAATTATATAATATACATATATAAAGTACGCATGTCAATTAAATGATAAATTGTTTTAAGATGTATTGTGGAGAGACAAATACAAGATATACCACAAAGGTAAGTTTCCTTCTGATTTCACTTTGCTACTCAGACTAACTTTTCTGTTTTGTGTGTGCATATCTACAGGTGCACTCAATCCTGTGTACATACACGGGAGTCAAAGGTCAACATCAGGTGTCTTCTTAGTTCCTTTCCACCTTATACTGAGACACAGTGAGACACAGAACCTAGAACTTTTTATTTAGGTTAACAAGTCCTTGGGATCCACTGGCCTCTGTTCCTCATTGCTGAGGCTACAGACAAGCACTGCCATGCCAAGCTTGTCTGGGACCCCAAACTCAGGTCCCTCATGTTGGTGTGACAAGTTCTAAAATCCCGACGACGGCAAGACTACTCAGAGCATCCTCCTTCTCAAATGGCTGAACCAAGTTCCCAAACAGGATGTAAGTGGATAGTTGTAGGTTAACAATGGAACCCAACAAATTGGGTCAAGAATGGCAAGTCAAGTCCTGTTCCTGCAGTCTACACCGCTCTCTAATTGCTTTTATCAACAGGAGGTTAACGGTTCAAATGTTCTTCCTGTAACAGAAGCAGACTCAGACTGACCAACTACAACACTACAACATGCAGGGAATCTGAGGCCCCCACTCTAGGCTGAAAGACCACTCAGGTATGATGTCCTCAGCCTGTTTAGATTTCTTTCATAGCACCAAGCCACTCCTAAGATACTTAAGGTCTGCAATAAACGAGGAATAAATAAAAAGTGTAATGTAGCCTGCATGTTTTAGATCAGGAAGCTGAGGCTCAGAGGCTAAATGATGTGGCCATGACCTAAGACACATAAAACACAACAGGGGCCAGAAACAGGTCAGGCAGCCATGGAATCCCGGACCACTCCCCCGCACTCAGGCTGACTGGTGTGCCAATCGTTCCACAAACACAGGTCCTACTGCCAAGCATGTAGGGTGAATGGCTGTCTCTGCACACCAGGCATTCCCAGATCATTCCTGCCATCAAGGAGAGAGCACAGCGCTTCCCTGGAAATGCCACCTGGATCCCCACACATGGCACCCCGTTCCTTATTCCCAGTTCTCTAACATAGTGGAGTAGACTCACACTGCTGGAGGCTTCGGAGAAGATGTCCCACACCTGCTCTAGAATGGAGTCGCTGTGCACTTTCAGGCTGTTTCTCATCCAGTTCTGTGGACACAAGACAAAGAGCCACTATTCCTCTGCAGGCCACAGATGGGTCACACCATGGTTTAGGAAAGTCATTTAAATCCATACCTGAAACTTTGCCTTTTTTCTGGGAACATTGTCAAAAGCACTGATTTGCTGCAAAAGTTCTCGCACCTTGGGGCTGACGTTGGGCTTCTTTATTAACTCATTAATTTTCTATTGAAGATAGAAGAAAATAAACACATGACAAAATGACATGAAGCCAAACTCAAGTTCTTGGTATGGCCAAAGGGTTCTCACATTTTAAACCAAGACTCTGTATTTACATCTATGCATAATGACAAACATTCTCCTATTCAGCACAGCACTGGAGTCCTGGCCAAAGTGGTTAAGCAAGAAAAGAAGCCAAAGCCTCCCTAACAGACACAACAAAATCAGGTCACACGTGCACAGGCAGTATTTGAGGACATGTGGTCTTGCATGTAGAAAGCGCTACAGGGCACAGCCAGTTAGAATTAACAACTCATTCAGCAGAGTTGCAGTACACACAATCACCTCTTAAAGAACAAGCTGCTTTTTTATACACCACCACCACCAAAAACAATTCAGACGTGAACATCAGGAGAATTCCATCTGCACCACAACATAAAGAACCATAACCATGGGGGGAGGGGTATAGGAAACTTTCGGGATAGCATTTGAAATGTAAATAAAGAAAATAATAATAATAAAAAAAAGAAGAAGAAAAAAAAAAAAGAACCATAACCAAAGCGGTCAACAGTTACAAGAATAAAGAAGGCACTCATGGACTGACAACATTTAGATGTCAACCTGAAAGCCCTGGTAAAGTCCAGCATATGTGTGCTATAATTCATGGAACCCTGACGGACTCCAGACAGCAAAACAATTTTGAAAAATGATAGTTTGTTTTTTTAAATTCAAAATTTACGACAAAGCTACAATAATCTAAAGAGTGTGATACTGCTATAAAGACCACTGGAAAAGAACAGAAAATGCAGGAATAAACCCCTGAGGGTATGGTCAAAGGGTTTTTTGATGAGGATGGCAAGAATAGTCTATGGGAGAACAGATCTGCCTTTCAACAAATGATGCCAGGAGTAGTGGATCCCCACAGGGAGATTGGATGCTTACCGTATGTTATACAAAAACAAACAAAAACAAAAAACAAAACAAAACAAAAAACCTCACAATAAATCAAGGACCTACATTTTAAAAAGTAAAACTATAAAACCTTGGCAGAAGAGGAGCCTTCTCATCTGGTAATGGTTTCTTACACATGGCAGACAAAAGAAAGCTCAGTGGGGAAGGGTCGGAGCACCTGCATCCTAGCTCAGCCACCTTCCCAGCACTACACACACCCTAAAGGTTTCAGCAGCTTCCCAAGAGGTACTCAACCGGGCGGGTGGCTCCTGCAAGTCCCTCATGAGGGCCATGCCAGCAGTACGCACCTTCAGAGAGAGCCACCACCCCAAGTTCACACTCACTCTGTGCCACTCAGTGGGGGACAGCTAATCTGATTTAAGGAGAATGCAGTCTACACAAAGGTGACATCTGCCCACCATCTTCCCTTGTTGCAAACCTGGGCTTGCTGCTTTTGTACATGTTTTCACTGGAAAATTCCTTAAATTTGTAAAAATGTTTACTTTGTTCAGCTGTGACAGGCTGACATGGCTAAGCTATAAGACCTCTACCACTGGGAGTGTACCTGTACACACTTTGATTTTGTTTTACAGCCAAAAGAAAGTTAGCAGGAACCCTCAAATATCTTGAAAGCAAACACAACCAGATATAAATGCAGCACAATTTTATCTTTCCCGATGTTCTGACACTTCTGCTGCACCCTAAGATGTGCTATCTCGGGGACTCGCCTGCACAGGTGACAGACACACTTCTGCTGAGCCCCCAGAAGGAAGCAGGCAGGGGCTGAGCAGTAGGATGGGAGAGATCCTTACCTGAATCCACGCCTGCTGTTTTGCATCACCTTTGTGTGTCTTGGCTTCATAGCCTTTGCCTCCGTACTTCTGACCTTCACTAATGCACTTCACATGGCTTTTGTAGTCGTCACCCCAGAAATCTTTCCCACAGTCAATGCAGGAAAGACATTCACAGTTTCTGCAAATAGACACGTGCTTTTCCACTTGTATTTTCTTCACGGATTCA
>NC_034602.1:31549029-31552663 GCF_900095145.1 Mus pahari | reverse complement strand
TGAGACAGGGTTTCTCTGTGTAGCCCTGGCTGTCCTGAACTCACTTTGTAGACCAGGCTGGCCTCGAACTCAGAAATCCTCCTGCCTCTGCCTCCCAAGGGCTGGGACTAAAGGCGTGAGCTACCACGCCCGGCTGACAGCCTAACTCTTAACCTATTTTTTCCCCTCCTCATTTGCTTCTTTTTTCAGAGCAATGGGCTGACAAAACATCAAAGCCCCATCCTCCCCTTCTGAGTGCTCCCTGCCTCACACTGATAACAGTGGAAGTACACACCAGCTAGGAAGCTCAATGTCCACATTAGTTCTAAAAACATGGTTTGTTTTTAATGGTGCTGGGAATGAATTTAGGGCCTCATGCTCACCAGGCAAGAGCTCTGCCATCGAACCTTATTCCCTTCAGCTACAGGCCCCTTAAGAGCGTGTGTGTTCTAAGTGCCACAGAGAACACATGGAGGTCAGAGGACAATTCGGGGAGTCAGCTCTATTTTACCTTGGGTCCTGGGGATGGAACTTAGGTGGTCAAGTTAGTAGGGCATGGGCTTTAAAACCCACTGTGCCACCTTGCTAGCCCCAAATTCTCTAACCAACAGGATACTGTCCCTTTGGTCTCTTTAACAAGTCCTTAAAATGAAAGGGCATTCCCCGAAGAATCACAAGTTTTGTCAACAAACTATAAGGTTTCCTGAAGGAGAGGTAACTAACTAAATGATAGACATGGAATAGTTTGAATGGGTTAGATAAGTTATCAGCTAACCTGGGAGGGAGCCAAAGCTTACGGCCCAGGCATTTAATAATAAATAGTTAGTCTGCAAGTCACAAATCTGGGAGCCAGAGCTGGGAAGGGAAAGCAGATTTAAATTATTTTAAACCTTCTTAGTGTCTGCCTTCATTTTGCTCCAGTATTTCCCCAAGCCTTGTGGGGTCTGGACTTCTATACCCAGATCTTCAGGAATTATCAGAACTTACCAGAAATCTTTCCCACAGTCAATGCAGGAAAGACATTCACAGTTTCTGCAAATAGACANGTGCTTTTCCACTTGTATTTTCTTCACGGATTCACCACATGCATTGCATGTAAAAAACACCATTTTTGTTTAAATAATTAGGTATTTTATGATATAGGTTTGAATTCTTGCCCTAAAAAAGATAAAGATGATTATAATAAGCCTAACTCGTCCCAATAAGTGAATTTCACAACAAAAGGGCAAGCTCAAAGTTTACCAGTGATCTCTAAGAAGTAGCATACTTATATCAATGGCAGAAACACCAGCCGAGTTCTCAGCACGAGACAGGAACATACACTGGTGCTAACCAACTAAGCCCTCACACAAGCTTACCTGGGAATGATGTCATGACTCAATATTTCTTCTATGAGGTCACAGAGGCATAGAGAGTAAGGAACTCTAAAAAATGATTTAAACCTGGCAACACAGAGAAGGCTTCTCCAATGCCCCCAAGCACCCCTCCCCTGCTAAAAGATATGAAATCAAAGCAGTAACCTGCGCCACAATGCAGGTGTGCCCTTAGTCTCACTGCAAGTATGACAGCAACAAACCAAGAGATAGGCAGCAGAGTTTAGCAAGGAAAAGCTAAAGAACAATTCCAATTTAGACTAGAAACGATTCCTACATGTACAATGGGTCACAGGTATTAAAAGGAAGAAAGACATCCCCTTGGTCTCAGTGGAAAAGGTCCAACAAACGTGTTTCATTAGGGCTTATGCACATCAGGGAGGAAGAAAAAGAACCCTCACTGGAGCTCCCAAACCCAGGTGTGCTAGCCTCACCAAGTGCACCCGGCATGGAGGGCATCTGCACAGGCACGTGCACACCCCCTCTGCATGCATGCTACTATACTCTAACAGATTCCTAAAGTGTTACGAATACCATGGTAACTTTCCATGCTTACGTAGCCTTTCAGTCACCAGACTCTAAGAGAGCAGTCCTGTTCTTATAAAACGGGCTTCATTCAGCCCAGAATGCTTTTCCTCAGTATGAAATGAAG
The DNA here is from genome assembly GCF_900095145.1 of Mus pahari. Taxonomy (NCBI): domain Eukaryota; kingdom Metazoa; phylum Chordata; class Mammalia; order Rodentia; family Muridae; genus Mus; species Mus pahari. The sequence continues at coordinate 31,550,659 of NC_034602.1, read as the reverse complement.
GTTGAGGACTAAGTAAACACATAGGACTTGCTTCTCTACTTCATGTAAGAGCTCAGCACCAACGGGCTGCGCTTTGTTTACAGTGAATTCAAGCATAAATCACCCCCCTCTGACACATGCCAGTGGGGTCACACCAAAGCAAAGCGAGAGCAGGATGGTTTTCTTCCATTGAGTCGTGAATGGAAATGTCCATCCTTGTGAACAAAGGCCTCCTGTCCTTTAGGGCACAACTTGTTCACCTTAGATACAAACCACAGGTCCTTGACACCAATGTCCTGTGCCCTCCTCCTCAGCCTGTCAACAGAGCTGATTAGCAAGGGCAGGCATGTAGGCAGCTACAGCCTGGCACCAAAGGCAGACTGGGGTAGATAGGACCACTCTAGGTCATCCAAGTACTATTGTCTAGCCTGTTTTTTAAAGACATGTGTCGCACTTCAGGATCTGGGACCATGCTTAATGCTTGCCACAGCCTGGCTTCTAAGACACTTACTACCATTCTGCACAAGGCGGATGGAGGTAAACAAGTGCTGGGCAGCAAGCGCAGCAGTTCTGCAGCACAAGTGTGAGCAAGAGCCTACTGCCACCTAGTCAGGACATCCTTACACACTTATGCAAGAACAAGAAAAAAAGTCAACTAACTGGATGTCAAGAAATGGACTGTCATCGTAGCACAGGGAACAGCTGCTATGGTTAGCTAAAGGATCCACTGAGAAATCAGGAATCGCTTCTGTAGGGAGGACAGAGAAGGAAACACCCGTTAACTTAAGAGATAGCTTAGAGTTTTCAACCTCTGCGGCTAAGGACTGCTGTTTCTGGTCAAGCTTTGAGAGGAGAGGGCAGGCTTGAGTAAACCTTGGGATCCACGGGGCTGTTGTTGAGAAAGACCAGAATTAAAGCCCAAGAAACAAGATACAGCAATCGACAAAGTGATCTGGCAAAAGATATGCTGGCAGCATCTATGAAAAACAGGTCCCCATGGCCATGAGCACCAACTCAGGAGAAGACTGGAATCAGGACATATGTTCAACTGAAACATCAGTCTAGAGCCATGCTCAATTGGTTTTCTACCTATTTATTGGACATGAAATGAGAATCAGTGTGTCCACCTGCACGGCTAATGAGATAAGATTTGTAAGGAGATTATTCAGATGGAAGGGGAGGGAGTCCGGGGTCACCTTGGCTGTGTAGCATCTCCAGCTTGGAGAGAACACCTTTCATTTATGAGAAGTATGCAGTACATACTACAAAGGACAGCAAGGCTCAGAACCAGAAAGCCAGCACAACTGGTCACCCAGCAGGGCCCAAGTCTCAGTCCAGGCTTACAAGCACCAGAAGCATAAAGGCCAGACTATGAAACAGAATCCTGGGCTAAGTGAAGACAGCAATGCCCTGTTAGGTTCCCATTACTGTGAGAAACACTAAAACCAAGAGCAACTTTGGGAGGCCGGAGGTCAGACTCAGGAGTTGCCCACATTCCTCTTTTTCTTTTCTTTCTCTTTTCCTTCTTTCCTTCTTTCCTTCTTTCCTTCTTTCCTTCTTTCCTTCTTTCCTTCTTTCCTTCCTTCCTTCCTTCCTTCCTTCCTTCCTTCCTTCCTTCCTTTCTTTCTTTCTTTCTTTCTTTCTTTCTTTC
>NC_034602.1:31545726-31548994 GCF_900095145.1 Mus pahari | reverse complement strand
TTCTCTGTGTAGCCCTGGCTGTCCTGGAACTCACTTTGTAGACCAGTCTGGCCTCGAACTCAGAAATCAGCCTGCCTCTGCCTTCCAAGTGCTGGGATTAAAGGTGTGCACCACCACACCCGGCTTCACCTTCCCAAAGACTTATTATGCTTATAAGTGTTGAGCCTCTAAGAATGTGCCTAGTACTCATAGAAGTCAGAAGACAGCATCAGATCTGGTGACAACTATTCCTGGTTGTCACCTTGACTACATCTGGAATGAGCTACAATACAGAAATGGAGGGCACACCTATGATCCAGAAGAAACAGGCTTCTGACCTGGATTTTGACATGGACATCTTGAGGCACAGTGGCCATGAAAAGTTCAGGCCCTGGCAAGGTAGCACACCCCTTTACACCCAGGAAGACTGAGGCAAGCAGATCTCTTGCGTTCAGGGCCAGACTGACACAGAGCAAGTTCCAAATCCAGGCACGATGGTATACACCTTTAATCTGGGCCACACCAGCTGGAGGCCCACATAAGGACATTGGAAGAAGGAAGACTCGCTCTTCTTCACCTGCTTGCAATTACTTGCCACACATCTCTTGGAATCTACCTCTTCAGGATTCCAGCTTACACAGAAGACCAGCTAAAACAGCCTTGTTGGGACTGAGAAACTACTAGATTCTTGGGCTTCCCATTCATAGCTGCCATTGTTGTGTTAGCTGGACTATAGACTATAAAAAAGTCATTACAATAAATTCCCTTAATATACAGATATCCCATAAGTTCTGTGACTCTAAAGAACCCTGACTAATACAGATCTCTTAGATTTTGGGTGCTGAGAATTGAACTCAGGTCCCCAGGAAGAGCAGCAAATACTCTTAATTCCCGAGCCATGCCTCCAGCCCCCTACCTTGCCTCTCTCTCACTGGGAGTTTACTAGGTGAGCAGGCTAGTGAGCCACAGGGATCTGTCACCACACCTTGCTTTTTAACCTGGGTTCTGTGCATGGACATTCAGGTCCTCATGCTTGTGTGTCAAGCACTTTACAGACAGGACTATAACTTTTTAAATTCACGCACACACAGAGACAACATTCGCCCTAAAATCAGTACATCTTAAAGGCCAGGCTGGCAACTTCAAACTTCAATTTCTCCCCATCTCTGAAATAGGGAGTCAGTCAGCCCACTATAACTAGGCACAAGCCCCTTCCAGAATTCCTAGAAATCACAGGTATACTGAAAGAGAAAAGACAGCACATATCTCCACCCTCTTGGCACCCGGGGGAAGACCATGAGTGGGCCACATCTTGCTACTGAAGCTCACAGAATCCAAGCCATGCCCCTGTTTCGGTGGACGCAGTTCAAGTCTCCTCACCACAGCCTCAGCTGAATAACTTGCAGATGTTAGGCACTACGGTAGACACTAGAGTCTTGACACAATTTGAGCAAGCCCCTAGGCTTCGATGGCCAGAAGCTAGGCTTGCAGGCACATAGACCCCTCTCATCTCTCTTACCTCTAACTCCTAGGAGGTAGGTGCTGCAGGAAAAATCCTGACACTTGCTGAGCAACCACTATGCGCCAAGCCCTTTACCCCTGTAAACTTCACACACACCCCAAATTAGGTTCTCTGGTATCCCTTTTGGACAGAGGTGGAGTTGGGCACCACTAGGTTAAGTAGCTTGTATCTAGATCGCTATTTGGGGATTCGCGGGCACTTTGGTCTTTGGTCCTCTGAGTTCCAGGAGCCATAAGGTCCTTCCTCCGGACCTAGATCTCGAGCCTCAGAGAAAAGCCCTCTCCCCATCAGCCAGCAAGTCTAAAGCCCTGTGCACTGAGGACTAACCATTCCATCTGGCCGGCCCCGAGTGCCGGACTAAAAACCGGGATGCAATGTCTCCAGGAGCTCAGAACTCCAGGTTTTGCCAGCGACGAGCGAGTCCTCAAGGAAGGCAGCCATGCCATACCATCGCCCTCCCTCCAGGTCCCGGGGCTCCAAGCAGCTCTCACCTGTCAGCCGACCCCGCCAACGGTCTCAACCGGCCGCCGGGAGCACGTGGAGCGCCAGCCACCCAGCGCAGCACCGCCACCGGCTCGTCTAGCCACCCCGCGCAGAACTCAATCCCGGCCGGCGCGCGCCGACGCGCCTGCGCGCAGAGACCACACCCCCAGCCGGAAGTGACGGTGGCGGAAGTGGCCGACGAGCTGCCTAGGGGGGCGTGGTCGGAATGGTTCCGAGGCGTTTGGAGTCCTGCAGTTGACACCGAGGGTGTGACGAGGAGTGTCAGGGAGGCGGCCGGGCGGGAGCGGCCTCCGCGGGTAAGGCGGCCCGGGACACTCGACTCGCGTGGGCTGCGGGTTGGCGCGGGTAGGGTGCGCGCGGCTTACTCGCAGCGCCGTTTTGATGGGGCTCGGCCGAGCACAAAGCTAAGCTCGGGGCACCGGGGCCGGGCCTCCTCCTTCCTGCAGTCACTCTTGCTGCGGTCTGCGCCGCTCTTGGTGTCTGCGTCACCCCGAGATAGGAGAGGAGCTCGTGACCCCGGGCTCCTAAGCCGCGCCCCGCCTCACTCACCGCGTGATCCTAGGTGCCATGGGGTCCCATCTGTGGGATGCTATTCCTGCAGCTCCGACTCCTCGGGACCACGGCGGGTGCCGAGCGGGCATCTACGGTTTAGGAAATGCTCACTAAACGTTAGCCGTTCTCAGCCCGAAAGACAGCAGCATCTGGTATACGTCAGTGGGCACTGTTGCTTAAATGACGGAGTGAACGTCCAGCAGGCTACGAACAGTATTGTGAGAAACATCAACCCAGGCGTGGGCATTTGTTGGTGACAGGGAGGTCACCAACTGTTTGCTGTGGCTCCTAAAGCAAGGGACAACAGATGAGGTGGCTCGGATGAGAGAGCTTTACTTTCTCACACTTCTAGAGGACGGATGGTCATGAACGTGGTGTCATCGGGTTTGCTTGCTTTAGAGGACTGTCCTGGCTTCCAGGTGGTCACTCTTTCTGTATCCCCACACAGTCTTCCCTTTGTGCCACCACAGCCCCGGCATTTCTACCACAGAACCCATCCTAAGAGGCTCTTTGTAAAACACAGTTGCCTTCTTCTTTTTTTAAAAAATTATTTTATTAGATATTTTCTTCATTTACATTTCAAGTGCTATCCCGAATGTCCCCTATACCCTCCCCCCGCCCCGCCCTGCTCCCCTACCCACTCCCACTTCTTGGCCCTGGTGTTCCCCTGTACTGGGGCATATAAAGTTTGCAAGACCAAGGGGCCTCTCT
>NC_034602.1:31534807-31545356 GCF_900095145.1 Mus pahari | reverse complement strand
ATAAATTCATTGTTTTTAATAGCTGAGTAGTACTCCATTGTGTAAATGTACCACATTTTCTGTATCCATTCCTCTATTGAGGGACATCTGGGTTCTTTTCAGCTTACACAGTTGTCTTCTTAAAGGTGTAATTGCTACAGGTAATCAAATTCTGAGGTTCTGGAGAATGCAAGGGAATGCATAAAGAACCCATTTGGTGGCATGCCCTTGTAGCACCAGCACTGGGGAGGCGGAGATAGGTGGATTCCTGGAATCAGTGAGCCTCATACCTCAGTAAGAGACCCTTTCTCAAAACAAACAAACAAACAATAAACCAAGGTGGACGAATCCTAAGGAACAGTGCCTGAGGCTGGCTTCTGGCCTCCACACATATTCACCCTTGTCTACACAAAACATGCACCTATGTCTGTACATACATTCAGAAAAAGGCAGAAAGATAGGCACAGTAGTTAACGACTCCTAAGGACCCCTCTAAAGCTTGATATAAGCAGCTTCATGGCAAACCTCCCACAATTCATCCACCAGTGTTAACCACTTGGCAGAATTACCCTGCCAAACTTTGCTGTGGGAGCCCCTTGGGTTAAAATTCTGGCATGGCTCCTCTTTCCTTCAGAGTCTCCTCTTCATTCACATCATCCAAGCTTCCCCCTCCCCCTTCTCCTTGCCTTTCTCACCCTGGTATTTGCATTGTTTGATGTCTTTCACATTGATCATTCTACTATCATATTCTTGGTTTCAATTTTAGCTTGGGGAACTAGAAGGAACCCTACAGTTCTCTAGTTCCACAGGGTCACTCCATTCTTAAACTACCCGCTGAGCACCTTTGAGGCTCCATACACTTGCAGGTGTCAAAGCTACAGCAATCAGCAAAGGAGATGTGAGCCATATCTTTACCATATAAAGATTGTTGCGTCTGCTGGCTAGGCGGAGCCCCCTAATGGTTCACTCCGCTGTGAACTTGTCAGTGGTTCATCCCAGTGAGGAAAATCACACCCTTGTGATCCTCACATTTGAACTCTCCTCCTGCACTGAGGACTAAGCCTTAAACTCTTACCATCTTTTTGGAAATACTTCATATCCAAACTATAATTTAGTGTGGGAAGGTCCCCACAGAAAGTAGAGGAAAACAGTCATGGTGAGGTATGAATAAAATCCGATCAGCTCAATTTTGTAACCGGAGCGGGGCCAGGCCAGGACTTCTAGAGTCTGACCCAGGTCATTTTACTTTACTCACATTTAAGCACAGCACAATTTGGGGGATGGGGGTTCTGATAACAATTACATCAATTCCAAGTGCACAACAATTTTAAGACATGATTACATTGAGATTCTTTATAAAATATATCTGGCTTCTCTCACAAGAATGGGCACTGTTAATTTAGAAATAGTGCCCAAGATTTAGGATCTAGGGAGACTGAAACAGAATGAGGTAAACATAGTGTCTGTGGGAGTCAGGGTTGGCCTGGCCCTATGATGACCTAGAAGTCACTAGGCTGTTGCTTTTTTACAAATGACATCTCTCACAAAGATGAGTTTTATGGCCTACAAGTAATGCTCACGGTTTTAAGGGGAAAGGGTCTGGCATAAGTTAAACATCAATTCTGGAAGGTATGGCAGGGCCTGCTCAACAGGTAGCAAAGGATCACCAGGTTGCAAACCTCATTCTCCCCAGCATTCCAGGAAAACAGCTCAGCACCTCATTCCATTGAAGAGAGAAGCTGTGTGCTTAACTTTCCTGTCTTTTGCAGTCTTAACTGTGGAGAGGCCTTTTTTTCCCTCTACAGATTATTGCTCCAGATTGCTGTTTAGATCCTTAGCTTCCTCCTGTTCCTCTTCCACTGTGTTTGGATGCCAGGGGCCACACCTGACTCAGCTGTGTGCCTCCCACCCCACCCTCCATCCCCACATCTTGCTGCAGTTGTTCCACTAGGATGAGCTGTGCTCCCTAGGACTGAAGCCTCCTGGATACCTGCACTCACTGTTATTGCCCTGGAGGGCAGCCCACAGTAGTGACTCAGTAGGTGGCTGAGGAAGGACCAGGTCTTCTGTATCCACACAGGAGCTTCTTGTCTCCTTCCCAGTCAGAGCCAGGGTTCTCAGATGGTGTGAAGCTCAGGGTGACTGTCCTCCGCCTCCGTGGTATGCCACCTGCAATTCAGCCATACTCTGGAACTCCTGCCCTGGAGGTCCCCCACACCTGCGGGTCACAGACCCCAGGATCCTGCACTCTCCATTCTCTTGCTTCCTCCGTCTGTGAGAAGCACTTAGGCATACCTAAACAGATGTGGTGCAGGTCTAATTGCTTTGCTCTCTGCCTGGTGAGGGTAGTTATCTTAGTTTGTACTTTACCTGCCCAAATAGGCTTTTAATTTTCTCTAGTTTTGAATTCACTGACCTATGTATAGGTGTGTGTTTGTTACTTCCATTGCTGCTATAACAAAATACCTCATACTAGCAAACTAAGGAAGAGTTTATTTTGGTTCATAGTCTAAGGGTGCAGTCCATTGTTGCAAGGGAGGTTTGTTGGGATGAGTGAGAAACAGGTGGTCATATTACATCTGCAGCCAGGAGTAAGCAGGATGCACACTACTGCTCAGCCACTCCCTGCTTTTTATTCATTCTGGGGCCTCAGCCCATGGATGATGTCACCCACATTCAGTGTGGGCCTTCCCGAAAGTGCCCTCAGACACTGACAGGCGTGCATCCGCAGGGTTCACAATCCTGCCAAGTTGAAGGTCAAGATTAAGCGCCACAAAGTGTTTAATAAATACAGGTTTGATCTTAGCTGTTTGACTTTTTTTCTATGCTTGTTTGTATATATGTATTGATTTTCATTTTGGCTTATTTATAGCTGGCCAGAGAAGAAATGCATACAGTATTATCATGGCTGCAGGCTACATTAGCACATTCCCACGCTTTGGATTTCACATAGCTAATGACTTCCATAATGGCTTACAAAGAGGAGATATTTGCATATTTACAGAGGTTTGAGCTGGACAGTCCTGGGCTAGGTGATGCACAAGGTGAAAACCAAGGGCAGTTTGCATTTGGGTTCCCTTTTTGCCGATGGTGTCCTTGAGACTCTCTTGTATTTTCCACTGTAGGTCTCATGGTCTAGTATGGACGCTGTTGCTGTTCACAGCTGCCACCTCCTGCAGCAGCTGCGAGAGCAGCGGATCCAGGGCCTGCTTTGTGACTGCATGCTGGTGGTGAGGGGTGTCTGCTTCAAAGCACACAAGAATGTGCTGGCAGCCTTCAGCCAGTATTTCAGGTGAGCACCTCACACTGCCCTCCTCTGCTGCTGAGGAGAGCCTGCTTCCTCGGGGGACACTGTTCTGTCTTAACTTTGAAGTTTAACAAAATGACAGCGTATGGGTTTTCTTTTTTCTTTAATTAGAATCACTTTGTGTTTAGAGTAACTTGAAAGAAAAGAGACTCAGCCAAAGTATGTTGGGGATGACTGAAAAGAATTACTTTCAATATTCTTTCTGTATTTCACTTCCTTTCCAGATAAAATGATTGAGGAATTGAATCTGAGGTAGGAATTTCACTGTCATTAGAGTGGAGGATGCTGGCTGTCATTATGCATATCTTTCATCCCAGCATATGGGAGACCATAGCAACAGGCTACAGAGTTCCAGGCCAGGCAGGGCAGAGGGATGATTCTGTCTGGAAAGAGAAAGAAATCTTCGTAGGGAAAGTGTTCTGTACGCTCCCTCCCTCCCTCCCTCCTTACCCACTTCCTTTTCTTTCTAAATGGAAGTGGTTCAGTTTTTGTCTTTAATTTGAATGTTGCAAGAAAATCTTTGGTTTAACTTCATCTTAGTTACTCTGCCATTATTTTGGCTTATGTCATTTATTTATACATACAGGATAACAGCAGGCAGTTGTGCTGCGGTGTAGCTAAAGCTTCATACAATTGCCTGTTCTTTAGAAGTTAGTTCTCTGGTTAATAAGTCTCTCCTTGGTGCACATTTACCTGCTGTGGTTAGCAGAGTGTGGGAAGTGGCCTGCTCTTGCCCTGATAACACTGCATCATGGCATTAAGCTCCTGTGTGCACTGTTCCACACACTATAATGGCCCAGTTCACTGGGGTGGGCGGTAGTTTTTGTCCCTGTGCAGAACGATCCTACACTCTTGGGCTTTGCTGTCCCTGGACAGTTAGTTCTCTTCCCAGGTATGGTAATGTTGCCTTTGCTGAACTGGTGTAAATCCCGAAGGCTGTTGGGGGAACAGGTGACTGTTGGCAAAAGACCTGCAGCAGGTTTGTGAGACAGTTTACCCAAGTCATCTTCTCAACTTGTATTTGGTACCAGTTCCCTCACATTTGCACTCGACCCACACTGCATTCAGGAGCCTGGGCCACATGTGCCTTTCTCTTCATTAGGTCAAGGTGCGTTTCTTCCTGTTGCTTTATGGACCTTTGAGTCTCTGCAAAACTAAGCAGCCAGAAGGGCATGGTAGTACTCAGAGCACTGATGACGCAGAGGCGGGTGAATCTGGGAGTTCTAGGCCATCACGGTCTATATAGCAAGTTGAAGGCCAGCTAAGTCTACAAGTCAAAAAAAACAGAAACCAAACCAAAATAAAAAACCTTAACAGCCAAATTACAGATACATAGTGGATATATACTTAACTTGATTAATGTGTCTGTCTTCACCTTTAGAAGGTTTTAAGGCACCTAGGTATATAAATATTTTTATGTTATATGATGTGAAATGGATCATGCCAGACTAAACCTGAAACACTGAAGTATGTACTGCTGTACTATGTCAGTGTATAATTGATGCATGTGGTTGGTTATATTTCAATATATATAGAGATTGTGTTCTGTAGAGTTCCTGCATGAAGACCAGAGTCTCATCCCCAGGACTCACGTGAAAAATCCAGGCATGGTGGTACCTGCTTGTAATTCCAAAGCTGGGAGATAGAGACACATGGATTCCTCGGGCTTAGCGGCCAGCCAGCGTCCCCTGCTCTGAGAGCTCTGGGCCAGTTAGAGACTTCGTTTTCTTAAAACAGTGCTGGTGCCTGAGGAGCAGCATCCAAAGCTTTCCTCTAGCCTCCACATATGTGCTCATGTGCACATAACACACTCACACTCACACACACACACACACACACAGTACATTTGAACACACACACAAATCCAAAAAAACTAAAATAAAATCAGTAAAAGCAAAATAGCTTTAGAAATAAAACATTAAAAATACTCGTGACAAAAGCCTTAGTGTTCATAGACATAATCTTTTGAAGATTTATGTGTGAACTTGAAAAGAAAAAGTTAGTAGAATTGAAAGTAGCTAAAGCATTCTTTCTTTGTCAGGAGCCTCTTTCAGAACTCTTCCAGCCAGAAGAATGACGTTTTTCACCTGGACGTGACAAATGTCAGCGGCATAGGGCAGATCCTGGACTTCATGTACACATCTCGCCTCGACCTCAACCAGGACAACATTCAGGTGATGCTGGACACAGCGCAGTGTCTGCAAGTGCAGAATGTTCTGAATCTGTGCCACACATTTCTGAAGTCGGCCTCTGCAGCACAGCTGCCAGGCTTGCCTTGTGCTGGTGGCTTCTCCCTGCAGAGTGTGGCTCTGGATGGCCCCTGTGCAGTTAGTGAGCACTGCCCTCCCCCTCCCTCACTGCAGGAGTGCCCTGTAGAAGGCCCACAGGCTAAAGTGCCAGCTGAAGGGAATCCTCATGCTCCAACGGCAGATTTCAGTCGTCCCACGGAAGTGTCAAAGCCAGATGCTACAGGCGGCAGCTGCCCAGAGCTGCCCTGCAAGCAGCCCAACCACTATTACAAACTCAGAACATTGTATAGCAAGCAGTATTACAAACAAACGGCCTGCCCCAGCCAGGTGCCTGCCACACAACAGCCGCTCACTCGCAGTGCCTCCTCAGACCTCGCTGCAGCAGCCTCGCAGCCTCCTGTGAAGGGCCGTCCAGCTGTCCTGGAGACTCCACAGCACTTGCCTTCCACCTTTGTGACTCCACCTGTCAGGACCTCTGGCATTGACTCTGAGGCAGACCCCCTTTCTGAGCCCCCTGCCAAACAGATGAGACTGAAGAAGGCCATGCACCTGAAGAAACTAAACTTTCTCAAGTCCCAGCAGTCGGCTGAGTGCACTTCACACCCTGAGCCAGATGATGGGTTGGCCAGGAGGGAGGAGTCTGCTACTAAGGAAGATGTAGTGGAGAGAGCTGGAAGCCAGACTACTGAAGAAAAAGGGAGGGAAGAACTGGGTCCAGAGAGCAGCCGTGAGGAGGAGCTGCCGGGAGCCCCAGCTTCCTGGGAAGACCCGTCCCAGGCCCTCCAGTCCCAGAAACAGTATGCGTGTGAATTGTGTGGGAAGCCTTTTAAACACCCAAGCAATCTGGAGCTGCACAAACGGTCTCATACAGGTACACTGCCAGGAGCCCACAGGCACAGAGGAGGAAGCAGTGGTGCTCGTCCCCCGGCCAGGTCTTGTCTGTAAGACAGTTGACTCCTCGGTGGAGCCAGTGGTGTCTGTGCTGAGGCTGCAGGGTGCTAGGTGCCTCTGTTGCACCTCTTGGTGATGCATGCATATGTTCTGTGCAGGGAGCATCATCAAGCACTTTCATGATGACTCCATCTGTCTGTGCACAGTCAGCTGCTGGGATGCACTCAGACTGCTAACTCTAAAACAGACACACTGTGTTTAGTTGCCTCTGTAAGGGTCTTGAGCTTTTTTTCTCAGCAGAATGGTAATGGATAGTGAACTGTAACAGTTAGATTCAAGCCATTCTGAAACTTCTCTCAGAAGTAATTTTAATTTGAGAAGTTAGGATTTTGGAGGCAGGAAGTTAACTACATAGAAATCAATTACTTGATTTTTGTTTGTTTGTTTGTTTATTTTTGTTTTTATGGTACAACGATGCTGGACTGCTCTGCCACTGAGCTACGCCCATCCCCAGCCCTACTCTCCACCTGATATGTCAATGAAAATTCTTTCACCTTAGACACTGAACTTCCAAACATCTATTATCTTAATTCATACTATTGTCGTCCCAAATAGCTTTTAAAGGTATAATATGATATGCACCACACCATGTAATACCAAAGCTCACTCTCCCCCTGGCTGAGGTAGAATTATTAGTGCATCATGAATTACTAGCAGTTAAGGCATAACCATGAACCAGGTGCACACACCTTGCTCCCACTACTCGGGAGGCAGAGGCAGGCAGATCTCTTGTGCGTCTGAGGACAGCCTGGTCTGCAGAGTGAGCTCCAGAGACAGCTACAGAGTGAGGCTCTGTCTTGAATACCTCACCCCACCCCGAAGACATAGGCATGAGCAGTGACACAGCAGCATGCTTCAGATGCCCGCTCGTAAGCTGCCAGCTTCTTACCTGACAGGCTGTTCTCTTGCCTCTTTGGACTTCTGGTTTGCTCAGGTAAAAAGTCCTTTAGAGATGTCAGTGTATTCAAATGTAAAGGCTGTCATTATTTTTATATAACGCATGCGTGTGTGCGCGCACGCGCGCACACACACACACACACACACACACACACAACTATTAGTAGTAGTAGTTCAAAATGAGACCAGGTAAAGACAGTCTTCATTCAGTCTTGCTATGAAAACAACTTGATTTAAATCATTCTGTTTGCTTAATTTCCTACAGCCTAAGGAATACTATCAGTCTTATTTCATTTTTCTTTTAGAAACTTACCTGTTGTAGCTTTAAAGGAGCAAAATTAAATTGCTAATTCTGGAGACCATCTATGAGTGACAGATACAGTCATAGGGCAGAGACACTTCCTTGGACGTAAGTGCTGCATTGAGATGGCAGCAGAGCATGGCCTGGACGCCAGGGACCTGTGAGAGAGGCCAGAGCTGTCTCAGAATGGTGCAGATGCCACTTCCTTCCTCCTCGGCGTGCTGTGGAAGCTGCCAGTGGCCACATGGTGTGTGATGATGTCCCCCGTAGCCAATGAGACGTGTGTTTCTCTGTCTTCAGAATGCCTTCTGTTTCATTTCTAATATGCATATGTTGATAGGCACAGCCAATAGAACAAAAGCTCTGTCGAGCCTCAATATTAACAGTGAAAAGGCCTCCCAAGACCCATTGGAATACACTCATTAAAACCTTGCTTTTGGGGGCTTGAACCCAGTAATTACAGAAAGAAGGCAGAACACAGACTTACATGACTAGGGCTAAAGACTAGCTTAGTGCAAATTCAGAAAGCTGCAAGTTGGCATTGCCAAGGTCAGGTGCCCTGGATGCACAACAGTGTTATTTTTAAGGGGATCTCAATGTAGCACTTGAATTGGGGAGAGTGGGAAAATGACAATTCTTGGCATTCAGCGTGTGTTTATTAGGCTCATCTAGACAAAAAATGGCACCTGAAAGTGTACCTTCCAGCAGATCCCCATCCTGCTGCAGCTTCTTGTAGCATTCTGTGTCCTCCAGTCTGTCCTGTCCCAGGCTGCAGTAACTGAGTTACTGCACTCAGTGTGGAGACCACAGCAGGCCATACCTCTCCTCTCCGCTGTGACGTTCACTTCTGTGTCCCAGCTACAGCAGGGAGGTAGTGTACAGGGCTGTTCCTCAGGCTGCTTGTGCCTACCCTTCGGGTTCCAATGTCCATAGCTCCCATGGTGTGAAGGGATTGTCCACTCTGGTCGGAGTCAAAGGTCAAGTAGAGTCGTGAAGCAAGAAAACTCACTTGGTTTGTGATGAAAGGAAACTGGGTAGTCTTTTCAATTCACCCTAAGTTTGTATTTAGACAACAGTTTGACTTTTAGATGAAGGTATATAGATATGATTGTTATCATCTTTCTGGAGTGTGTCAGGCGAGTGATAAGTATGTGGAAGTAGAGGTGTCCTGTGCTCCACTTTGGAGGTAAACGGTGTCCTGGGCTGGGTGTGGTGACTGAGGCAGGAAGTGCCGAGAGTCCCAGGTCAGCCTGGGTACAGAGGGAGACTGAAGAGTGGAATGATTGCTTGGTAAGGGAAGACGCAGGAGACCAAGTATTTTACACAGAAATGATTGTGCAAATTCTTGTTCTGATGACAGCTTGTTGTATTTTGCTTTGTTTTAGGTGAGAAACCTTTTGAATGTAACATTTGTGGGAAACACTTCTCTCAGGTGGGAATTCTCTTATTTACTGTTGATAATTGGAAGCCTGAATCCTATTGCTTACTTTATTACCAATAATTAGACTCACTTTAGTCCTCAGAAGGGAAACCTATGGTGGTAACTGCAGTTTAAAGAGTTGGGGCTGGGTCAGCATACACATTTCCAGTGCATTAGAAGGCGCTGCTGTTGTGAGTGGGAGTTCTCACAGCACCTTTCCTTTCCCCACGCATCCTGGGGCTTGAACTTCCTGGTGGTCCACAGTGAGCTTGCCTGCAGCCACACTGTTTGCTAGGCTAGGTCCAAGCCAAATATTTCCTCTCTTTGGGACTATAGGCAGGATATTAGGCCATTTTTGTTCTCCACTCTGACTACAGCCTTTGAGCTGACTTTTGGGCATATGGAGTTATCTCATTTTTATTGTGCCTTGCTGTAGCAAGTACTGTGTTGGCACTTGGAGACGTCCCCTCCACAGAAGACATCAGCATCATAATCTGGGTCTGAGCAGTAGCTGTCCCTCTAAAGCAGGAATAGAATGTCCCCTGTTCATGGTCACGGAGGACTGGGACTCTCCAGGGGAAACAGCCAACACTGCTCTCCTACTCAGTGCAGCAGCTCCGCAGTGGTGCAGTGTGAGATTGTGCTCAGCCAGGACATGGCTCAGGCTGGTCCGTCATAGGGCAGGCAGGGGCTGATGAGGCGGGGATGAGGAAGGAAGTCTCACGGAGGATGGAAGCAGTGAGTGCCCTTTTGTTACACACTCTTCCCGGCTCTTCCAGGGTCCAGTGAGGGTGTCAGTTCCCTCCTCCTGTGCACCCACCCACACTGGCTCCTTTACTCGTTCACTCTTACCTCTCCGTGACTCCCTGCATCTTCTTGTGGGTGGCCCCTTGTTCCCTGGATGATGACTTTGGGACAGCCTCTTGTCTGTCATAGTACCAACAGGAGCCCTCAGCCAAGTGTACATCTGTCTGTCACCATTCCCCGGGAATGTCACTGCCTTTTACTTGGGCACCTAGAGTGCTTTAAAGTCTGGGTTTGAACCTGCATCTGTCAGATTTACTGTCCTGTGACCTTGGATGGGTCAGTGTCTTGATCTGATAGACAAGGTTGAAGGAGCACCTGCCCTAGAGAGTGTGCAGGATTAAGGAGTTGATGAGACCAAGTTCTTTTTTTTTTTTTTTTTTTTTAAGATATAAATGGTTAAAATATTTTAAAAGAATACACAATTCAGCATACAAATATAAGCAGTAACTGTTCTGAAAAAATGTAGTATTTATGTTTGAGTAGATTTTTTTTATTTATTATTATTTTCTTTATTTACATTTCAAATGCTATCCCGAAAGTTCCCTAAAACCCCTCCCCCCCACCCCTGCTCCCCTACCCACCCACTCCCACTACTTGGCCCTGGCCTTCCCCTGTGCTGGGTCATATAAAGTTTACAA
>NC_034602.1:31515049-31534622 GCF_900095145.1 Mus pahari | reverse complement strand
AGAGGCCACTATATCAGGGTCCCTTCGGCAGAATCTTGCTGGCATGTGCATTAGTATCTGGGTTTGGTGGCTGATGATGGGATGGATCCCCGGATGGGGGAGTCTCTGGATAGTCCATCCTTTCATCTTAGCTCTAAATTTTGTCTCTGTACCGAGACCAAGTTCTTAAGTTCTTAGAACATCATGTGCCCTCCTTCATGGCTCTGCATCCCAGTCCTTCTTTGGTCCTTCCCCACCATCACCATTTTCATCCTAACTACATAGGACTGGGGCCAGTGACATAGTTTAGCAGGTAGGGATGTTGCTGCTAAGCCTGACAAACTGATTCCAACATCCTGACAATAGGATCCACATAGTGGAAGGAAGGACCCAGCACTGCAAGCTTCCTTTAGTCTTCACATGTGGTTTTTGCATGCATGCTCCTCCCCACCCCCGGGAACATATATGAGTAAAAATTAAGAAAAGTGAAGTAGAGAACGGTTGATGACCGTTGATAAGAAGCAATCGCCACACTTCTCCAGGCCTCGTTCTCCTTCTTACAGCTCCCCTATGGAGTTGGTGGCAGGGCTAAGTATCTTTCCTGTGGAGTAGCTTCCTGCTCAGAGCCCTTCTGTGGGCTCTGTGTATTCTGTGTAACCAGAATTCAACAGCACACTCAGGATCTCTGCCAGCCCTGACCCCCACCCCAACCCAGCACTACTGCTGTGCTGTCCCTCTGAAATGCCCAGTTCCTGCTTCGAGTGGGTCCCTGCTGCCTTTTTAAAGAGTGTTTTTGATGTGCAGCCAATCTTAAGAACCATGGTTAGATCTTGATCAGTACCCACTCTGCATGCTCCCCAGGATGACTGGGAAACCCCACTCTTCTAGGTTGGTGTCTGCTTCTGTCTCGGTTTTATGAATGCAGAGCTGTTTATAGCTGTGGTTTTCAGATGGCTCTTGCTGTCTTATTTTCATAGCAGAATGATGGGACTGTTTTGGAAAGGGATTGTTCAAAAGCCTGATTCAGCAAGAGTTGCATGTTACTAAGCTGCCCCTAGCTCTGCCACTTGCTGGGATGGGACAGATACAAGTAAGCTCTTAGGAGCTTTTCCTTCAGAGAAGAAATGGCTGTGTGCACAGTCAAGGACAAGGATACTTGGGACACACTCACCAGAATACATGTAGGAACAGTACATACAGAGAGAAGAAAACAATCATGGCCACCTAATGGGCGGCATTTGGGGCAGGCTAAAGGCAGCACTTGACTCTCCTTGGATGAGCCTTGCCGACTGCTAGGACTAGGAGTGGAGGGCCCGGTGCTGTTTGTTTTTGCATGGGCTTACCTAGGAGCTAATAGCCCACCCTCCTACTTCTGCTATACGTTCTTCTGGGAATGGCTGGAGTAATGGTGGTGTTCACAGTGGATTGGGATGCCCTTCCTGATCTTCCAGAGCACTCTGGAGTACTAAGTTCCTAAGGGCTTTTTCTTTGGAGAATTTGAAAGTCTGAAAACGTCTCCCAGTAGGAATCTCTGATCCTATTTCCTAAGGATTGGCTATGTAGAAGGGTTAGCCACAGCTTTACTAATGAGCCAGATGGCTCTGGAGCAGTCAGCCAGCATCATCTGGGACTGTGGTGATGATACGCTCAGCTGTAATGTTTATAGCATTACATTCTCTGAGAGAGTGGTCATGGCTTGTGTTCTGTGTTGCCTGTGTGGTGCACAAGGGCACCAGTGCATCCACGACAGTGGGGAGGGAGGGAGGGAAGGCCTGGTGACTCAGCTGACTCTGGAGAGGAGCAAAGCTGTTTTTTCCTCCCTGCCCCTGGGAGGTTGGGGGTGGAAACAGGAAGCAAAGCTTTAATCAGATGGTACCACATTCCAAGAGGCAGAGGGCAGTCTTGGTAAGACACCCTGTTTTCCCGGTAGTGTTGTCTAGATGGGAGTGGCTTCCCTTGTGGCTGTATGTTAAGGAAGCCCTCTGGGGCAGTTCAGAAGCAGGGCCCTGGGTGCCCAGCGAATGCCAGAGCACCTACAAGGATGCAGTGCATCCTTGGTGAAAGTGCAGGCAATCAGGGACACCGTCAGGATCATGTCCTAAAGTGCTAACATGGGGGCCCAGACTTGGGTGGATCTGGTCACATCATTTCATAACATTAACAGGAAAGTGTGCTTGTTTTTAGTGTGTATTTATTTTGCTATTATCTGAAATTCTAAAGACTTGAAACTCAACGAGATGACTAATATCTGAGATGCCTTTCTGTCTCGGAGTTTGCAAGGCCCTGGCTCTTACTCAGCTGCCCTGTACCTGCAAGGGAGGCCAGGTTTCTCTGTGGTTAAATACTGAGGTTTGAAGCCACATCAGAAAGTTTATTGTAAGAGAAATTAAACTCAGATGGTACTTTTAAAAATACTATATGTCTTTATTTCCTGGGGGCCTGAGTGTGTGTGGAGATCAGAAGAGAGTCAGTTCTCCTTCCACCGTGAACGTGGGTCTGGGCAGTGAGTTGGAGACAAGTTCCTTTAACCAGGGAGCCTTGGCCCCAGGTTTTGTTACTTTTTCTGGTGAGATTTTTCTGTTAAAAATATGATTTAACTTAAATTGATGAGAAACAACATTCTTCTTTGCTAATATCTTCAGCAGAGTTTTATTAGCACAGGCTTTGAAGTCTCAGCAGATAAACCTGAATTAGGTCAAGCATGGTGATGCATGTCCTTAATCCCAGCATTCAGGAGACCAAGGCCGAGGCAGGCAGATCTCTGGGAATTTAAGGCCAATCTTGTCTACATAGTGAGTTTCAGGACAACCAGGGCAACATGGCCAAACCGAGTCTCAGGAAAAAACAACAGCAGCAGCACCAGGTGAATGAGCTCTCCCAGTCCTTGTCTCAGAGCTTCAGCCGACCTCTCTGTAAAATGCAGTACAGCTCTGTAAACCTTGGGTTAAGTACTGTGTGCAGCCAATGCACAGAGCTCTGTTCATAACATTATCGTCACTGCTTGACAAGGTTTCTGTAAATGAAATTGCAGATTTTTTATTCGTTTTTAAGATGTAGTCTGTGCATTCATTTTGAATCACAATAGCGTGGCTACAATCTATTAAAAATAGTATGGATTGACGCCTCAGGGCCCAGTCTCCTGGGTCATCTGTACAAATTACTTAAATGCAAACAGTTTGGGTTTTTTGTTTGTTTGTTTGTTTTTGTTGTTGTTCAGATCATGCCATCAGTTTTATCTACTCTGAAGAGTTTGTCAGCTCAGTATGTGCTCCTGTATCTGGGAAAAGATGCTGATTGCAGTTTGTAGTTCCATGCCACTTGGTAAAGACATGTCAGAGTTTTTGTTGCTGTTGCTTTCTTTTGTTGTTTGGTTTATTTTATTTTATTTTATTTTATGACAGTCTCCCTATGTGGTTCTGGCTGCCCTGGTATTTGCCAGTATCACTGGCTTACCTAGACTCACGCTTGTCTTCAGGCCTGTCCTACCACGTTCATCTTAGATTTGCTTTGAAATAAGTAATACATTGAGCACGTGTGACGTGTCTGTGTGTGGTGGGGTTCTATTTATAAACAGCTCGGACTGTGTTTCTCTTTCATCACAATACATCTTTATTGAGCTCTTGAGTGAGAGAGCAGGTGGCATGCTGATTGTTGTGTTGGTGTATGACATTGGCTTTTCTGAAATGTGGATGTTGCTGACTAAAGCAATTAGTATTTGAAATCCTGCTCTCCGAGGAGCAGTGTCCCAGGTGACAAAGGGAATTTTGTATTGACTGTTCAAGATAGTTTCTTGTGATTTGCAAAAGCAGAGAAGACTTACTCTCACTCATAGCCAGCCCAACTATGGCCCTGGGCCGCTGTTCTGGTTGCCAGATCTCAGCTTTTTAGATGGAAAATTGAATACCAGTTGCCACTGGGTATAAGGGCCTAGTTAGAATTTTAGCATGTGGATTTTGCTGTTGATATTTGCCGTGATCTTGTTAGTAAAGGTTTCTATATTAAAAGCAGGCTATTTACTAGTGTCTGCCAAAATTTGTCTGATTATTGAAAGTCCCAGTTTTCTCTCAGCTGTGTTTATCACAGTTCTGAATATAGTGTGCAACTGAGGCTCCCTGGCATCAGAGTCCACACGCAGAGTCTTTTGTATTTGTGAGCTTTAATTCGCAGATGGACTATAACCAGAACTGTCTCTGCGTTTTTCTTAAGGCTGCTTGCGGAGGTAAAGAGTGAGTTTACCAGCTAGCTGTTGCTTGTTCTCCCTTCTGGCTCTGTTGTGCACTGCAGTCTGGCCCTTGGGCATCTTTCTTTGTCACTGAGGGCTTGTTTGGCAGGAAGACACCCACAGCTTGAGCTGTTCAAGTATAGTGAGGGAAGGCTTTGCCTCTCAACCCTAGTTTGGAACATTTCCAAGTGGTGTTTGTAGCATGGGAAGCATTTGCAGCTCCGCTTTCACTGCACTAGGTAATTTTCTGACTTCATACCTATAAGTGTATGGAAATCTATAG
Source organism: Mus pahari (assembly GCF_900095145.1). Lineage (NCBI taxonomy): Eukaryota > Metazoa > Chordata > Mammalia > Rodentia > Muridae > Mus > Mus pahari. The sequence goes on along the minus strand of NC_034602.1, from coordinate 31,530,138 downwards.
GCAAAAATCCTGCTAGCTTAACAGACTAGGATGCAAAGACCCTGCCGTGCTGCCATGGTTCTCCTGAGATGCACTCTTGCCCAGAGGTAAAAAATGAAAAGCTGGCCAGGCAGAGCCAGTCTTACTGTGAGAGGATACACTTTCTGGAAACATCTTTTGCTTCTTTTATACAAATGCATATGTTTTCAAAAGAAGTAGTGAGCATTGAGATAAGCCCCCTAAGTGCTAGATTCTCCAGATGACCTTGCATGTGGATGGCCCTAATTAACTATATCAAGGTCTGCTGAAGATTGGGCCTGGGAACCCAAGTGCCTTCCCAGGGTAGCCTGCCCTATACAAGGGAGGCATCACAAAGTGGACACCAGTGCGAGGCCACAACTGGGGCTCCTTGTACAGCAGGTGGCTACCCTTGACCTTGAACACAGCTTCCTGGCTGCCTTTTATGGTGGGTGGGACCTGCTAAGTCAGTCAGTTCTCCTTTGAGCATTTTTTCGGTCCTTCATTACTGATGTGTTTCTTGCCCTCTCGTAGGCAGGCAACCTTCAGACTCACTTACGCCGGCACTCTGGGGAGAAGCCATACATCTGTGAAATCTGTGGAAAGAGGTCAGTGCTGAGCTGGGGGCGCCATCATGTGTGAGGACTGTGGGTGCTCCAAGTGTCTTTGTCCAGTGTCATGACATTGGCCGCTAGGGCTTACGCAGCCGTGGCAGAGCACAAGTGCATTCACTCTGCAACAGGGAGAGAGTAGGAAGAAAAGTTAACGGCAAGCATGAAAATCTAGGCCAAGGCCCCAGGAAGGAAAGCGGCTTTACAGGAAACAGATTAGTTTATGCCAAGAGTTCATTCTGAAAGCATCTCCAAGGAGGAGACTGTCTAGTCAGGGGAAACAGTGCCTGCAGCCTGAGGAACTAGACCTCTAGAGAGAAGGCGACAGAAGGTACCTAAGCTGTGTTAGCAAACCAGGCTGTTGGCTTCAGGACAGAATGATGACACTCAGCCTTGCTGGGTGAGTTTTGACCTGAAAGCTGAATGTTGGCATGGCAACAGAGAATCAGCCTCTTTGGGTGGGCAGACGCCTGTGCAATGACTCCTTCACAGGGCATTGGGTAGGCAAGGAGCTTGTCCATCCCTCCCGTGTGGCAACCGCAGCCTCAGCCCTCTATCCCCTTGCTTGATGAAAGGCCAGGAGCTTCATCCTCCACCATCCTGCCACTGTGCTAGAATTGTAGGCCTTGACCAGAAGCCTCACAAGCTGTAGGCATGCCCATTGCTTCATGTCTGGCTTCCACCATGTAGTTACCCATTCACCCAGCATCAGCTATCTCAGTGCTGTGAGGGGAACAGAAACGTCAGTCACTCAGATTCTTCACAAGTCCCCCTTGCAATGTCTGGAGGTTAGAGATGGACACAGGAGTATTCAGAAGTCAGAGTCTTCAGACACGGCCCACAGGACATGCTGTGAGCATAGCAGAGGGAGAAACAAACAGGTTTGGGGAGCACGGCCTGCCTCTGCATTGAAGGAAAATGGAACACATCAAAGGCTGCCGTGCTGACCACGGCTCCCTTGTGTTGCAGCTACCTGACCATAAAGCCAAGCTCTGGGTGGTAGTCATCTGGTCATGGCAGGGCCCAGCAGCACAGACAACAGCCCCACATGCTGTCACTTCCCATGGGCTCCTGGATGTAGTTTGCAGTGTTTAAAATTAGGACTTGGGGATTCCATGTAAAATCTTTTCTTTGCCTCGCCTGCCTTGGAACAACCCACCAGCCATCATGGGGTGGGGGTGGGGTAATCAGGAAAGAGTAGACTTTCATCATGGGTGAGAAGGTGCTTGCTGCCTGCATCCTGATCATGACAATCTCTGCACTCACTGTGTCTCCCATGCAGAAACACAGGCGATAGGGAAAGGGTTTCCTGGTATCTGGAGACAGTTATGGAAGGTGGCAGGGGTACCTGCTCGGTGAACACTGCTTCCTTTTCATCCCATCCCTGTCCCTCTTCTTAGGATGGGTGTGTCTAAGTCCTCAGTCAAAGGGAGCAGCTCATTTTCTCAGATTGGTACAGGGGGAACCTGAAGCCTAAGTATTTCACCCTAGGATGTGCAGAGCTGGCTTCAGTGCCAAGACCATGCAGGGCTCACCCTGTGCTCTTCAATGTGTGCCTTGAGCTGGCATACCACATGGGGCGTTTTCCCACAAACCCTCTAATCCAGCAGGACATCAGCACCTCGAGGCTTACATTCCTCTGCACTGTGAGCTTGCCAGTGGGGAGGCTCCGTGTAAAGGCAGTTGGTAGTCAAGCCTGGTGACCGGAGTTAGTTCCTGGGAGTCATATAGTGGAAGGAGAGAACTAATTCCCCAGGTTGTCCTCTGCTCTCCACTTGCATGCTGCAGTGTACATACACATGCACCAATTAATAATGAGTTTAAAGGTAAGAGTCTGTCTCACTGGCTGTCTCACTGGCTGTCTCACTGAACTGTCAGCTTTTTGGTCTTGTGCTGTTGGAAACTTGTGAGTGTGAGGAAAAAAGCAGCAAGTGCCTTAAAACCAAATGCTGGCATCCTTTTCTGCCTTCCCTGAAACAGAGAAATGGAAATGGGTTTACACATAAAGCAGGCCACATCCAACTAGTCAAAGCAAGTGACGCCAGCTGTTAGTGACACCAGGTTCCTGATAGGACTTTACACTTCCTTGCAGGTTTGCGGCCTCTGGTGATGTCCAGCGCCACATCATCATTCACTCTGGAGAGAAGCCACACTTGTGTGACACGTGCGGCCGAGGTACTGCTGAGTGAGCGCTTCCTGTGTTCTCAGGGCCACTGCTCCAGCGCCTGTATGCCAGCTTAACCCCTGCTGTGCTCTGTCTAGGCTTCAGCAACTTCAGCAACTTGAAAGAGCACAAAAAGACGCACACGGCTGACAAGGTGTTTACCTGTGACGAGTGTGGGAAGTCCTTCAACATGCAGAGGAAGCTGGTGAAACACCGTGTGCGGCACACTGGGGAGCGGCCATACAGCTGCCCTGCCTGTGGTGAGTCTGGCCTTGTCCTGTGTGGGGTGGATGTGCCCACCCTGCTGCTGCCATAAGTCACTGTTCTCTCACAGGGCAGGCCTCATGGGAATAATGCCACACACCAGACTCTGCATCTGTAGGCATCAGGAACTGACCCTGATGCCCAGATATAAAGTGACCCCAAACCCCATTACCCAGAGCTGGCAGTCCCAATGGGAGGGATAGAGTGTGGGAGCACACTTCAGGAACTAAGGGCATGCTTCTTGGAGTCACAGATCAGAAAGCAGCGGGCCTGAATAGGCCTCAGCAAGGCCACGGATGCTAAAGGAAGAGCAGGCAGCTCTCCACTTCAGGTACCTGGTGCATGGCTTTCTATTCCTGCACAAAATGTCAGGACCAAGAAGCAAGATAGGGAGGAAAGGGTTTATTCAGCTTACACTTCCACATTGCTGTTCATCACCAAAGGAAGTCAGGACTTGAACTCAAGCAAGGCAGGAAGCAGGGGCCATGGAGGGATGTTCTTTACTGACTTGCTTCCCCTGGCTTGCTCAGCCTGCTCTCTTATAGAACCCAAGACTACCAGCCTAGGGATGGTACCACCCACAAGGGGCCCTCCCCGATTGATTACTAATTGAGAAAATGCCCCACAGCTGGATCTCATGGAGGAACTTCCCCCAACTAAAGCTCCTTTCTCTGTGATAAATCGAGCCTGTGTCAAGTTAACACACAGAACCAGCCAATGTAGTGCACATATGAAAACTAGGAATTGGGCACCTGTAGCTTGTGACTACATGGAATCAAGAGTCATATACCCCCAAGGCACCTGAGGAAGGCATGTGCCCATGTACCCATTGTGTGTGCTGGCGGAGCTGTGATGACTGAGGGGACTGACTTTATAGCGGTCTGTTCAGGGCACCTGGGTTAGCTTCTGCTGAGGGCTGGGGCTGCAGTTGGCGTCTGATAGCCCAGGACTTCCCTCCCGTCTCTGTTTTGACAGACCCAGCCAACGGCACACAGCCTGATAACCATGAGGTCAGGTCTCACTCTTCTTTTCATGGTGACTCCATATGACTATGCATGCACTAGGGACCCTACAGATGGGGGTGCCAGCTGCCCAGAAGTCCCAACTGAGAGTGAAGTTAATGGTACAGTGAAAGGCAAAGAGATGGTAGCAGAAGGCAGCTAGGTCGCACAGTCCTAAAGGAGGAGCCTAGACACTAAAGCCGTAGACTACCACAGATGTATTACCAAGATGACATGTAAAGCTGTAAAGCTGCCTGACTGATGTTATATGAAAAGGCTGAACCTGACACTGGGCTAACATTATGAGCTGTTAGTGGGCGCCGGTTCAGGTTTTAGATGGAGGTATTCAGGGTTTTCCTTTCTTGGAGAGCCCTATCTAGTTTGTTCAATGGCATTCTTCTTTGTGCCCCCATCCCACCTGCTCCTGCTGCTTTACAAGGTCTCCATAGCTGCAGAATCAAGGCAGTGGTGCGCAGCATTCAGTAAGGGAGAAGCTGTCTGTGTGTCCAGTATTCACGGGGTGTTTCCTTTCAGGGAGCTCTCACCGGAAGGCCTTTGCAGTTATCCCCTGAGTTCTGCTCCTCACAAGGAAGCAGGCTGAAGGACAGACAAGTATGTGCGTGTCTTTGGTACAAGTTTACTGCACAGACACTGCACTACCACTGCCAACACCCCACCATTCCAGACAGAAGCTAGAGGGGAAAGGTTTGTTTTGGGCTTCTGGTTTCATCAGAGGTCTAGCCCTAGTGACTCACTTTCACTAGCTGGGTGGGCCCTCTCTTAAAGGTTGCACATCCTCACTAAATACCGTCCCCAGTAGGAGCATCAGGGGACGTCACAGGCTGTATGACAGCAGCATTGCACAGGAGTACCGTTGTTGGGGGACTGTGTTTCAGCCTGATATGGAGCAGCTGCTGGCTGCCTGGGCAGGCCCTAGCACTGAGGCCCAGGGGACTTCAGAGGTCTCAAGCTTCAAGGGCCCATTGGAGAGGGATCTCATTCAAAGTGAGGGTGCCATCCCCCTCCAGCTTCCCTTAGATTGGCTGTTCAAAAGGAGGGGATCCTTCCACTTCTAAACTAGCCCTTCTCTGCAGGGAAGTGCTTTGGGGGCTCAGGAGACCTGCGCAGGCACGTGCGTACTCACACTGGGGAGAAGCCGTACAGCTGTGAGGTCTGCAGCAAGTGTTTCACACGCTCTGCCGTGCTGCGGCGGCACAAGAGGATGCACGGCAGAGCTGATGCCAGGAGCCCCGTTGTGCTGGGTGAGCTGAGCCGGCCCATTGAGCCCTCTGACATGGACAGGTCTCAGAGCTCAGACTCCTTCTCCCAGGATGCGTCTGTCACACTGATGCCTGTGTCTGTCAAGCTCCCTGTGCAGCCTGTGGAAAGTTCTGTGGCAGGATTCGATGGTCACTGTACTGGCTCCTACTGTAAGTTACGCTCCATGCTTCGCCCTCCTAGCATGAGTGACCAGGACAGACTGAGCCTGGAACCTTCTAAGTTGGCCAAGCCACCGGAGTTGCAGAGCCAGCCGCAGGCCTACGTGTACTCAGATGTGGAGCCCTCAGCAGGTGTGGAACAGCCACAGGCCGATGGCATGGCCATGTCCCGCTCTTCCCTGGCCACTCTGGACAACCACTGCACTGAGCCGCTGGGTAGCCGGGCACCTTCGGTGACCTACAGGAACTCTGAGGGACAGTTTTTCTCCGGTATGACTCTCTGGGGTCTGGCAATGAAGACGCTGCAGAATGAACATGAGATGGAGCAGTGATGTGCCCGTCTTGTAACACTGGAGAGAACTGTCCCTCCTGCTCAGGCCAGCTCCCTGTTGCTCTGCAGAACCCAGGGAGTGGGGGAAAGGCCGGCCTGCTCGCCCCTGCTGGTCCCAGGGAGGCCAACTGCATAGGGCTGTCTACACAGCAGTCTAGGGTGAGAACAGCTGATTCACATCAGCGTGACAGTGCACCTAATGTCAGCTACTGTACATTTTGACATATGTATACATAAAAATATAGATATTTTTACATTTTTATATGATAGAAAATTTTAGTATCTTATATTTTAAAGTATTTATACAGATTCTATTTGTATATTAAACTTATAATTTAATTTGAATAAATGAGCTAGCTTTTCCATATAATATTTTATATTTTCTAAATTTTTCCAGTACTTTACTCTTTTTTTCCCCCTCAGGGTCTCATCATGTAGCCCTAGCTAGCCTTGAACTGTCTGAGACCAGGCTGACCTTGAACTCACAGAGATCCACCTGTGTCTGCCTCTGGAGTGCCGGAATTAAAGGCATGTATCACCATGCTCAATTTCCAAGCATTCTTATTAATTTAAGACCTTAATACTAAAGCCAGGCGTGGTGGCGCACGCCTTTAATCCCAGAGACAGAGGCAGGTGAATTTCTGAGTTCGAGACCAGCCTGGTCTACAGAGTGAGTTCCAGGACAGCCAGGGCTACTCAGAGAAACCTGTTTCAAAAAACAACAACAACAACAAAACAAAACAAAAACCCAAGACCTTAATACTATAAAAATACATATCGATGTAGAAGGACCTGGATTTGAGCCTCAGCACCACCCAAAAATGAAATGTGTCACTGGCCTGGCTGTAAGCCTGGAGTCCCGTCATGTCACCAGCCTGCAGTGGAGGGCTCAGAGGCTTCTGAACAGCCCGACCTGCAGCCACTTCTGGGTAGGCCTTAGCCAACTACTTGGCCACTCAGGATTTTCTCTAGACTGGCTGGCTGAGAATAAGATGAGCCCTTACAGGCCTGAAGTAGTCTAGCCCCCACATGGAAGTCACCTTCTGCCCTTAATAGAGAGAGCTCTGTGGCTGAGTTTACTCAGTCCCTCAGGCCTGGGGGCTCCTATGATGTCCATAGTACTGTCTGTGGAATGTCTAAGCAAACATGAGAATGGCTGCCTTGTAGCACACTGTAGATTACTTACTGGAACTTTGAGAATGACCTCCAGCAACTCTAACTCAGAAAAGCAGTGTACCTGATGAGAGAACCTGCCAAGGACAGGAGGATTCCACAGAGAACAGCCAGGCCCAGAGAACTGTCGACTGAGTGGCATCGGGTTCCCCTCCCAGTTTCCTAGCCACTCAGTACACCGTGGTCCATCCCTCAAGGCCGGCACAGCAGGCAGAACCAGACCTTCATGAGGGTTGAGCATCCTGTCCAAGTGGAGGCCAAAGTGTGGGTACCTTGAATGAATAACTGGTGCCTGGATTGAACTTGGGATGTGATGGTTGCCAGTGGATGTTAGCCCTGACTTACTACCCCTTACTTCCCACTCCTCCCATTGGCTCGACTGCTTCTCATTCCAGTAGCTCCTCACCTTCATGGGTCATATCTGCCCTTGTTCCCTCACCTCACCCTAACATCTATTACTTACTTACTGTTAGCCAGGTTACATCCCATAGTCCTAGTATCACAACTCCCCCACCAGGTCATCCATCACACTGATGGACAATCCATCTCTGCCCTCTGTGTACCCGGCTGGTAACAAGTGGCCCTTTGGTCTCCAGACCACACTTCCACTGAACCCTTACCCCTCTCATAGCCACCATGTGCTACCCTTCATGCCACTCTCCTCCAGCTCCTTGGGCTCTCGCAGCTCTCCCCTCATCCCACCTGTGGCCTTGCTGTGGTTCTGAGAATGCAGAAGCAAACAGGAACTTTCCTCCAACTCCTGTTCTGTGTCTACACCTGTTGACTTTGCCCAGTTCAACTGCAGCCCCCTCCCACCCCCCCCCCCCCCGGTGTCAATGCTATAGAATGCAGTAAGCCACTGTGCGGGCCTTTGGTCTCCTTGCAGGAATGTAAGCCTGGGGAATGTTCCACGAAGGGCCTGGCAGACACTCAGTACTTACTTGGCCAGTGAGTGCTTTGTGAGGCTTTTTCATTGGAATATGACCCCCTTGATAGATCCTCTGATTTTCCTTTGAGCCCCAGTCATTCAGAGCTTAGTCCCAGCACTTCACTGAGATGGTTTTCCTCAGTGACCTCTCCATTGCATTCACAAACAGATTCTCAATCCCCAATTCAGGCGACTCTTGGGTAGACCTGAGCAGTATAGCCACCTTTCTCTCTAGGTCTACGCCTTTCTCCAGTGACTGGCTCAGTCTCAGAATTCATCCTTGCTTACTCCAGTCTTCATCTGAACATTAAATGTCCCAGAGTCCAGGCCCTGGATCTCTCCCCTTCTTCATCTACTCCCTATATCCTGGGACTACTGAATACAGGTCTATTAGACCTATACCTCTTTTCCTGCACCTCTCAGAACTCTATGGAGTTATATGACCCCAGTTCAGTTCAGTTCAGTTCAGTTCTGCATTGGGATGTTCAGAACCGCCTTTAACTCTAGCTCTTCTGGCCTCCGCAGGCATAGCACTCACGTGCACACATACAGATAAGGTTAAAAAAGTCCAATAGCTAGGACTTGGTGAGACCCCCTGCCATGCCCTGTATTGTCTCATCAGCTCCTCCAGCACCCCAGCAAGATAGCACTGTTTTCATAGTGGGTTTAGCTCCTTACAAATACTTTCCTCAGTCACATCTTTCATGGTGACCTTATTCTGTCATAAATTGTCACTGACATTGTTCCCTGTCAAATCCTCTGTAGAGGACATGTGTGCCAGGGGTGAGACTCTTAGGGTCTGCCATACAACTCTTTTTTGCCATCACTGCAAAATAACAAGTTTATTTAAAAAAAAAAAAATCACTAGTTGTGTACTTGCCATATGTAAGTTTTATGATGTGTAAATGATGCTGAAAAAAATAAACTCTGAAAAAGGAACCAAAAATTGTAGTCGGCACCAGCGTTCTGAATGCCTGTGTAAATGTCTGGTCCAGCATCCTTTTTTTCAGCTTGATGGTGTCTCTGATGGAAAGCTAGCTGGTGCTCTTCTGCATTGGCTGTTTATCTTGCAAGTTTCTGATTCACCAGCAGATGGCAGCATCACCATTCACAAGCTCAGAAATATGGCCTGGCCGGGTGGCAAGTGCCTATGGCTGCTCTGCCTGTGCGCTAGGGAATCCTTGGAGTTTCCCCCAGCAAAGAACCAAGCACTTTTGCACCTTGGCCTCCTCAAGCCCTCTTGCAAGCCTGTGGCGCAGAGAATGGTTCTGTCCCCACCCCAAAAGGGAAACCATTTGCTTGGTTACTTTTCAAGCATCCTGGGTATCGGCTACTACTCTGGGTCCAGTATCCACACTGAGATTTCCCTTATGGACGACTCAGACTGAGGAATATTCCTAGCAGTGCCTGGCACTTCAGGTGCTCTGTACTTACTCAGCCAGGGGGTGCACATGAGAGCAGCCACACAACAGCAGCAGTCTGACCTGGTGCGAAGTCCCAAGGGTCCTGGTTACTTGTGACCCTGGCTACTGAGAGAGTATGGGCCTAGCATTCTAGTACACCCAGAGTCCTGGCTTCAGTGTCCAGTATGGAGGAAAACAAATGGCTCTGTGAGCCTTGAGCTGTGTGAACAATACCAGACAGAAAAGGCCATATAATACATGCACTACATGATCATACGATTCTGTGTGAGTCATCTAGACTGGACAGGTCCGGAAAGACAGAAAGCAGATAACCAGCTGCCAGGTACAGGGGGGGAGAATAGAAACGGGAATGCTTAATGGGCCCAGGGTTCTCTTTAGGGCGGTTAAAACATTCTGGAACTAGCTGGTGTTTATTTAGGACTGAGTTGTGTTGATGCCCTCATTTATGACCCTCCCCCTACAAACTAGAGATAAGGAAAGTAGGTTTGAACAGGTCATACAGGTAGGCCCGATGTGATTGGTGTCCTAGTAAGAGACACCCGTCGTATCCATGCCCCCAGCTCTCCCTTCCTTGCCCCTCTCTCCTGATACCCTGCGTTTGGATTGCGCAGTACAGGCCTTACAGCAGACTGACTTAGTTGAGGTCAGACACTGTTTGTCCAGCCGTTGCTGCCACCTCGACTTTGCCTTGCTTTCCTCCTCTGCAAGATGCCAACGGAGTGACTGTGTTCCCCTCACAGGATTTGCTTCCATGCTAGAGTAGTGACCCAGGAGGCCAGAGTAGAGCCTGCAGGGCAGATGGAGAGCTAAGGGGCTCCTTGCCATTGCACTTTTGTGGGGGTGGCAGGAGAATGGCACTCTCACCTCTGTTCACTAATGTCCTCCCTCACCCTTCAATGGTACCCAGCCCGTAACAGGTATGTGACAGTCATTGGAAATGGAGAGTAAAGATGGGGTTTGTGGTAAACAACATTCCCTCCATGATGGTTGTTCAAATGGCCAGGGGTATTCTGACTTGAAATCCAAGCAAAAAATCAGTTACTACTATGGGTTGGGGATACACACACACACAGTGCCGTTGCTACACTGAAGTCCTAACCCCCAGCACATCAGGATGTGACCTTGTTTGGAAACTGGGTCACTGCAGATGCCATTAGCAAAAAACGAGGCCGTGCAGGGGGAAGGACAGGCTCCAGTGGCTGGTGTCTTAGAAGGACATTTGGACCTAGGAACATGCACACAGCAAGAACTTCATCTGAGGATGGGCAAGATGCCTCCATACGCCCGACAGCCACATGGCCATCACAGCCCTCAGAAAGAACCAGCCAGCCCTGGCCATGACCAGGTCTCCAGCCTCCAGCCCCAGGCTGGCGATCAATTGGGCTTTCCTGTTGTTTAAACCACCAAATCTGTTCCTCTTGGTTGCAGCAAACTAATTAAGTTCCTGGTGTTCCAGAGATTCAAAACATCAAGTGTTAAAGTCTCACACTATTCACACCACACATGGGTGTGCAGGTTAATTGCTTAATTCTTTCAAAGTCAGGGCTATGCAGAAAAAGTAAACAGTATCTGGCCCAGTTTTGGGCTCAGGAGAGAGTCTTTAGGAATTACTTGCTCTCCCAGGACCCCCGGCTCTTGGCTGTTGCCCTAACATGAACTTGGAGGTCTGAGGATAGCTGACCTCACCCATGATGTGGGGAGGAATCAGGTACCTGGAATATGCCTGAACCCCGGGAAGCTGCTGCCCTATGTCTGCAACTGGGGAACCCTTGCTCAGGAATACAGGGCTGCCCCTCCACCCTACCACTACCACCTGCAGCCCCTGGAGCTACCATATTGGCCAACCCTTTGCCTATGGCGACCCTGAATGCATATGCACTGTGTGCAACCTACTGTCACTTGGACACCTCCAGGTGTCTTAGCCTAAGACAGGCAGGGAAGCCAGAGCATCCTCTGTGGGCCTGACTTTGCTGCATCTTGAGTGATTCCTGGTCCACCCCCAAGGCGAGAGGCCACTGAAGCCTCCCTGTACAGTCCCATGAAAGTCAGGGAGTGTGGCAGTTCATCTTGACTGTCAACTTGATAGGATTTAGAATCACCATGGAAACAGACCTCCAGGAATAGGGGATTATCCAATAAGGGCTAATTGAAATGGTAGAGGCCCTTCGTAAGTACAAACAATAATTCCATGGCTGAAGTCCCAGGGTGGATAAGGAGAAAGCCGGCTGAGCACCAGCAGTTATCTCTGCTTCCTGACCGGATGCAATGTGACCAGCTGCCTTCTGCTCCCGCTGCCCTGCCTCCTCTGCCGTCAAGGACAACAAGCCCTGAGACCACCAGCCAAAGCAAAGACGCTTCCTTCTTTAGCGTTTCTCTGGGCATTTTGTCATAGCAACAAGACAGGAGTCAAAGGACAGGAGCATGTGTGAGCCACGTGACCCTCGGGGACAGGAGCATATGTGAGCCACAGCACCCTCAGGGGTTCAGCCCATCTTTTCCTGTCCCAAGTCCTGTTATCCTGACCCACGTGCTGGAGCTACACCTTCTACCAGAGCCTGACCTGTGAGGTACAAAAAGCACAAAATAAAGGAAGTTTTGAAAATCTCTCTTCCTGACCCAAACTGTGGCTCTTTAACGTTCTGACTTCTGCAAGAGGCACCTCCCGGGTCAAAACAGGCCTGGGGCGTTGCTCCTTGTTTGCACACCACTGATGGTCTAACTTCACCTGCACCTGTCTGAGGCGGATGGATGCTCTGAGTGGCCCCTTGAAAGACTATGACCTCAGCAGCCACAGAGAAACAGAACTGATAGCTTACAAAGGAACGTCCGTCACATTTGTCAGTGCTGATGCTTACGGGAGCCTGACTCAGCCAGTGGGGCAGGAGCCTCCTCCATGCTGGGACCTTAACACTGACCTTATGCCTTGAGCCTGCCTCAGCTCTTCATCTGTAAGAGGGCCACAATGCCATTCCTTCCCCACCTGGCTGATTTAGATGATCAGTGTAAACCAGCTGTTGCCATTTTCCTCCCCTCTGTTTCCTCCCATGCACATGACAGGAAAGGGATAGGAGACATTTCAAGATGTGCACCCACCGTGCATCTTGGTAGTAGTCTGTGGCTTTATGTCACTTCCATCTCATTGTTTATACATGTGAGTAAAGTTGCATCCAGATACAAATAGACAATGAGCCGTGTGCATGGAAAACTCGGAGGCCAGGAACTGCCTGGCCTGTGTTTGGCTTATGACAACCAAGTATGACCATTAGCAAGCACCACTACCCTTACTTCTAGAAGGAGCCTGCTGGGAGCTGGGCACTGTGGTGCACAACTTCAGCCTTAGCCTGCCGACAGGCAGTTCCAGGTTGGTGTCTACTACTGTGATAAGTACTATGACCAAAAATATCTTGGGGAGGAAAGGGTTTATTTGGCTTGCACTTCCCCATCACAGTCTCACTGTGTGAAGTCAGAGTGGAAACTCAAGCAGGAACCCAGAGGCAGGAACTGCTTCAGAGGCCATGGAGGCATGCTGCTTACTGCCTTGCTCCCCATGGCTTGCTCCGTGTACCTTCTTATACAACTCAGGACCACCAGACCAGGGTGACACCTACAGTGTCAATCAGAAATCAAGAAAATGCCCCTGAAGCCTTGCCTACAAGCCAGTCTGATGGAGGCAATTCCACTATTGATGTTCACTCTTCTCAGATGACTCTAGCTTGTGTCAAATTGGCAAACAAACAAACAAAGCAAAAACCTAAACGGCACAGAGGCTGAGGCAGGCCAGCCTGGGCCACACAGGGAGACCTCGTGAAGAAAGAAGGAAGAGGGTAGGATGGGGTGAAGGGGAGGGGAGGGGAAGAGGGAAGAAGGGAGAAGAAACCTACAGAGGAGCAGAAATGATTCAAAAGATACATGGTGGAGATCAGCCCATTGGAGCTGAGGTGGAAGGGGGAGGGGGAGGGGAGGGGAGGGGAGGGAACTCCTCCTGCTGGTGACCACAGACAGAGGAACCCACTGGAGGCCAGAAGGGAGTTGGCAGTAGAGCACCTTTCTCCATCAGCCTTGCTCCAGGTGCTGTCCTTGCACACACCCCTCCTCCACACGGGCCTTCCAGGGAGCCCATCTTCTGGGGAGATCCCCCTGCCATGTGTCCACACACAGTACCAGGCTCTTCCCAGGCTGAAACCTGTCAGCGGGTAACCTACAGCACAGCAGACCTGTCGCCGTAGACCCCGCCAATGGAGCTGTCCAGGAGAGGTGCCACCAAGGCCCTTGGTGGTCAAGAGCTGGGCTTGCCCTCACTTCTCTGCTTCCTCGTGCATTCCAGTCATGGACTCTGTTTCCTGTCCCTCTCCTCCCAATCAATGAGCAGAGCACAAACCTTCACCACACAATCTTCTTGCTGCACATGAAAACCATGGGTGCACCTGTTAGGAAAAGAATTCTTAGCTGACTTCTGAAAATGAAGTTTTGCCTATATTTTGGCATTTTCCCTCCTCTTTCTATTTAATTTATGCCTGAGTTTGGTGGCTTCTCAAATAGAGAGTGTCTACTTGCCTGACCGAACAAGGCCCAGAGGCTGGGTACGTAGACAGCAGGTGTGTATTACCTTACAACATTGAAGGCTGATGGCCCAGATGAAGGAGGGACAGGACCGGTCCTTCCTGGGGCTTCTCTCCTTAGCTTGCAGAAGGTGCCTGCTTCCTGTGTCCCACAAGCTCTTCCTCTGTGTGTCTGTGTCCCCATTTCCTCTGCTGTTAAGATTGATTCAGACCCAACTGTGTGACCTTGTTTGACTTTAATTATCTCTTCAGGGGCTCAGTCTCCACACACAGCTGCATCCCGAGGTTCTGGAAATGAAGACCTCATTCTGGTGAGGGATACAAATTGGTCCCCAAGATGGAACAAGAAGGAAGTGTCAGAGTCTATGGTGTGGAGAGACTTGGTGTACCGTAGCCCAGGTAGAGGTGTGTCAGAACCCCGAGGGTTGGCCTATGTATAGTGCTTAGCATGTATAAGTAATGTGTGCTAGGGACCACATGCTTGTGTCTGCCAATAATTTCAAACTCCTGTAGTATAAAGCTAATGGCAGGCAAGGTCAATAGCAGAAGGAAGGGGTCATTGTATTTTGTCCTTGGGACTCTCAGTGCAGCAAAATTTTTTTTGGTTTTTCGAGACAGGGTTTCTCTGTATAGCCCTGGCTGTCCTGGAACTCACTTTGTAGACCAGGCTGTCCTGGAACTCAGAAATCTGCCTGCCTCTGCCTCCCGAGTTCTGGGATTAAAGGCGTGGGCCACCACGCCTGGCTGCAGATTTTCTTACCAAGGCACACTGTTGTGAACTCTGACCAGCCTCAGAGAGGTCAGTATTGATGAGCTGCCGTGGCTTCTTTCTTGCAGATATCCCACAGGCTTAACTGTGATGTCTTAATGGATTGCATGGAAACCTGATGGACCACTGAGCCAAAGACATGATGAGGCCCTTGTTGCCAGGAAAGCAGCAGCCTTGAGCCCAGGGTGTACACTTGTTGCGATTCCTGACTCCAGCCTTGCACACCCAGGGTCTTCATGAGACCCTCCCCCCAAGACCCTGAACAGCTCCAGTGAAGAACCCTGAGCTGTGAAAGAAGAGAATGTTAGAAATGACTGGTTGCTCATGTCAGCCACATGGACTCTAGGGCTGCACCCACAGAAGTTTCTGTGTGATATTCTCTCTCTCTCTCTCTCTCTCTCTCTCTCTCTCTCTCTCTCTCTCTCTCTC
>NC_034602.1:31513475-31514731 GCF_900095145.1 Mus pahari | reverse complement strand
CTCTCTCTCTCTCTCTCTCTCTCTCTCTCTCTCTCTCTCTCTCTCTCTCTCTGTGTGCATGCTTGTGTATGTGCACTTGCAGATGCATGGTGGGGGCAGAGGTCAACCTCAGGTGTCTTCTTCAACTACTCTTCACGTTATTTGAGACAGGGTGTCTGAGTGAACCTGGAGCTCATCAATCCTGTAAGCTTCCATGATTCTTCCGTGTCAGCCTCTTCAACGCAAGGATGATACACATAGACAGCTGTATACCTAGCTTTCTTCTTGAGAGGTGGGGATCCGAACTCAGGTCTTCACACTTGCACAGCAGCACAACTGAGGCATCTCCCTGGGCCCCTGCTCAGTTATTTATAAAGATTGCTCCACTCTAAGAAGACTGGGCATTCAAATGTATCTACATACACAGATCTAAAATCGGCACTAGGCCGAGACAGGGAGAAAACAGAGGCACTCGGACATCTGCAGGGGGGGAGGGGACAGCATATATGACTTAGAAAGACTGGAGGTCTAATGCCAGAAGTGAGGAGAAAGATCTGGAGCAGATCTTTCCCTAGGCCCTCGGAGGGAGCACAGCCCTGCTGACACCCGGATCTAACTTCTAGCCTCCAGCACTATGGGACAGCCAGTTACTGTTGTCCACTGTCCTTGGTTTGTGGAGTGGTGTTATGACATCCCTAGCAAACTAATAAACAGATGGTCCTGCCACTCACACACAGGAGCTCTGTCTTCAGCTGGGATATTCCTGGTGGCCAAAGCAACAAGGGAATCTGTTACTAGGCTGTACATTTCAGGCAGGCTAAGCCAGCCATCTCCACAGAATTGACAGACTCATGTGTTTAGCACAGTGATGGAGATCCGGGTGGCACTTTAAAATCACATCACCTGTCAGTTTTGTTAACTTTCACAGCTATGTTTTTCCCTCCATAAAACCATCATCTTGGAAACCAGTAGGCAAGAGGTATCTGCCGCTCCAGCCCTGCGGTTTTAGACTCTTACGGCCTTCTTCCAGAAGCCGGTGTCCACTTTCATGGTAGAGAAATCACTAATAGGGGAATGGATGGGCTGTGGGCTGCAGCCAAGCCACAGGCCAGGCAGCCCTGTTTCCCAGGCATGTACTGTGGGAACTATCCCCAATGCTGACCACAGACCAGGGAGAAGCCAATCTTTTCTATGGATTGACCTTTCCCCTTGGCTAAGAGGAAGCCCTCCAGCCCCAGCACACACACACCACCACCACCACCACCTCCACCTCCACC
>NC_034602.1:31494622-31513388 GCF_900095145.1 Mus pahari | reverse complement strand
CCACCACCACCACCACCACCACCTTCACCACCATCAGCAGCAGCAACAGTATTCATTTCCCTCCATCATGTAATGGGAGTCCTGGGAAAGCGCCTGCCGTCATCTCTAATCCTGGCTGGCTTCCTCTGTGAAGGTGTGCTGGGCTCATATGACTGGTGTTGCAAATAGACACTGGTGTTGCTTCAGTTGCAGTATTCCCGCTGAGCTGTAGTGGGTTTCAGGACCTTCCTGAACCCCCCCCCCCATTCTATTTGGTAGCATTTTCCAGCCTGACTGACTGCACCAGAGAAGAGCCTGGATATCACCATACTAAATGGAATGTGCTAGAATATCTACCATGTGACAGGCCTTCAGACTTTGGTTCTCACACCAACTTGTGGCTTTTCTCAGGCAGAAAGCAGAACTATTTATCATTATTTGGTGTGTGCGCATCCATGTCTACATATATGCGTGTGCATGTGTGTTTGTGTGTACAGGTCCTGATGTATATGTATGTGGGTTCATGTGGAGGCCCAAGGACACCCTCAGGTGTCATTCTTCAGGTGCTGGCCTCCATTTTTTGACAGTGCGATGGTTTGAATGAGAGCAGCCTCCATAGGCTCATATAATTGGTCCCTAGTTGGTGGAACCGTTTGGGAAGGATCAGGAGGTGTGGCTTCATTGGAGGAGGTGTGCCACTGCAGTGGGCTTTGAGGTTTCAAAAGCCAATGGCATTCCCAATGAGCTCTCTGCTTCCCATTTGTGAGCTCCCTGCTGCTGCTCCAGCACCATGCCTGCCTGCTACCATGCTCCTCACTCTGATGGTGATGGACCCTAACCCTCTGGAAATGTAAACCTCAAATAAACCCTTCATCTTATAAATTTACTTGATCATAGTGCTTTATCACAGCAATAAAAATCTAAGACAGTCAGGGTCTCTCACTGGCTTGGAACTTGCCAGGTAGGCCAGGCTGGTTGATCAGGGAGTCTCAGGATTCAGCTCTCTCTGTCTTCTTAGTACTGGATGACACCTTCACACTTCCTTGCTCAGCTGCTCCTCCCTCCCTCCCTCCCTCCCTCCCTCCCTCCCCTTTTTCCTCCTCCTCATCTTCTTCCTTCTTTTTCTTTCCTCTTCTCCTCTTTCCTCCTCCTCTCTTCTCTTTTTCTCCTTCTTCTTCCTCCTCTTCCTCCTAATGTGGGTTCTTGGGTTTGAACTCAGATCCTTGTGTTTGGGGTTGAACTCAGAAAGTTGGACAAACAAACATGTTACCAACTGAGCTATTTCCAGTTGGCAGATCTTTAAGCTTCTCTATATATGTTTCTGTGTCTCTGTGTCTCTCTATGTCTCTGTCTCTGTCTCTTTCTTGTCTGCATGTGTCAGTGTGAATATCACTCGTTTCCTTGATCATTTAAAATGATAGTCCCTAGCCCTAGGACATTCAGAACAGCAATTCTGGAAAGGTACACTGTAATCATGCATGTAGCTAGTAGCTGCCTTTTGTCTTCCTCTTTGTCTCCTTCCTCAGATGGTGGTTGGGGACAGGCTGTCTGTCCTCTCCTACAGGAGGATACAGTCACACTCTTATCCTATGGGAGTGATTCAGGAAGGACTAAGGTGCTATGGTCACTCACAGGTTTACCCAGGGTCTGTTCAAAAACACCAGCTGCACACTCCAGCCCTTTAATGCCTCCTTGAATGTGTCCTTTCATCGGTGACCTGGGTTCTTTGGCCTCTCTTATCTCATTACTGGACCATATGTATGTATTCGGCTGGATGCTCACTCCCTGGAGCTCTCGGGATGAAGGCATGCCCTTCATGGCATGTAGATATGAACATGTAGAACTACCAGTCCTTGGACATTTCAGAAAAGAAGTGTGTGCACATGTGCCCATAGGCATATACAGCTGGAACACAATCAGGTACTGTCCCTGATCACCCACTGTGGTGGTTTGAAAAGGAATGGCCCCTATAGACTCATGTGTTTGAATGCTTGGCCCATAGGGAGTGGCACTATTAGAAGGTGTGGCCTTGTTAGAGTAGGCATGGCCTTGCTGGAGGGAGTGTGTCACTGAGGGGGTGGTCTCTGAGGTCTCCTATGCTCAAGCTATGTCCAGTGTGACACACAATCCATTTCTGCTGCCTGAAGATCTCAGCTCCTTCTCCAGAGCCATCTCTGCCTGGACACCGCCATGTTTCCTGCATGATGATACTGGAGTTAACCTCCAAAACTGTAAGCCAGCCCTAATCAAATGTTTTTCTTTATAAGAGTTGCCTTGGTCATAGTGTCTCTTCATAGTAATCAAACTCTAAGACACCCATAATCTCATTTTTGAGGCAGCATCTTCTACTGAAATGGAAGCTTGTGGTTTGGGCTAGCCAGGCAGCCCTGCCCGCTAACTCCTAGCATCTACCTGTCTCTACCCTTCAAAGCTGGGATTACCGTTGCATGTGGCCATGACTAACTCTTACGTGGTTGCTAGGGATTTGAACTCAGGAGTCTCATAGCAAGCTACTTTATCCACTGAGCCACCTCCACAGCACTCACCTCTGCTTCTTTGAACAGAGCCTGGGTGACCTTTGTAGAACCTGTTGGCTAGCCTTGCCGCTTGTGCTCAGACCACATGTCACTGGTATCCCAGTGTGAAATTCTGGTCTAACCTGCTCTTAAGCCTTTGCTTCCACATCTGTGATGCCCTCCGAGCCCGCAGAAGAACCTGGATGAGTTCTTTCTTCCTCTTCCATTTCTGCATCCTGTCTTGTCCCATGCCTTGTTTGTGTGCCTGCCCCATCCTGTACAGGGGGCGGGGCTGAGGGGGTGGGCTCAGCTGTAAAGGGAAAAGAATGGTTCTTCATAGCTGCTAGGGCTCACATTTACTCTTGCCTGTGAAGTGCCCCTGGCCACAGCCTACCCCATTCTCCATCCTTCCATGAGCTCTTGGTAGCCGACTTTGTCCACACCGTGCAAGTTGCGAGGGTCTCCCTTCACACCTCCTCCAGCAGGCTTCTCAGGCATCCAGTAGCCTCTGGGAGTTCCTAGAGCCATTGGGCTCACAGCTTTCCAGGTCCTGGCTTTCCAGAGTAACAGGGACCTCAAAGTGATGCTGAAGAGAATGTCATTATAAATAAGCAGCAGAAGGGACAGTTTGTCACAGAGAGAACAAAAATGACATTTCCCCTCAAAACCCAAAATTGAGACACTTTGAAGGAAAATAAGATTAACAAGAGAAAAGCAACTTATTAGCCATGCTGCAGGCTTCACATGATCACAGGAGAAAGAACAACTAATTAGGGGCGTGGCCTGGGTGTCTAGCTTCTTAGCAAAAAGTAAGAAATATACTTTAAAGAATGAATCAGGCAGAGCCTTCCAGAAGGACACACTCAGGAACCAGCTGGACTCCCAGCCAGTCTCTTTGTAGACTGCAAGGAGGAGGGCAGACATCCATCCGGTCTGAAGGAGGGGGAGGGAGGTCTGAAGACCTCTCTCTTCTTGATCATCTTTCATTGCCTTGAGATCAAAATGATCTATGTCAAGTGGCTGCATCTGCAGAGACACATTCCATTTCTATCAAAGGTGTCAGAGGGATGGAAGCAGAGAGATGTGAGGACACTGCCACTGCCAGCCAACACACCAGTCTCAGGAGATCTAGAGTCACCTAGGAAGAGAGTCTCAACGAGGGCTTGCTTAGATCAGGTTGGCCTTGTGGGCATGTCTTGAGGAGTTGCCTTGATTGTGTTTATTGATGTGAGAAGACGCAGCTCACTGTGGGCGGCACCATTCCCTAGGGTTCCTGAGCTGTCTAAGTGTAGAGAGCAAAGCGACAGAGCTGAGCACCAACGAGCATGCCGACTTTCATTCTTCCGCTCTTAACTGGCTATAACTTCAAGTTGCTTCAAGTTCCTGCCTGACTTCGCATAGTGATAAATTGTAATCCGGAATTTTAAACAAATAAGCCCGTTCTTCCTTAGAGTTACTTTTGACCGGGCGTTTTATCCCAGCAACGGAAAACTAAAACAATCAGTATTGGGTGACCAATATGTGCCAGTCTAAAGTCCTTTGGGGTACTTGGTACTATCATTAACTTATAGAAGGGAAAACTGAGGCACTGAGAGGTGACATAATTGGCTCAGCTCATCAGCACAGAGCAGCAGAGCTCAGATGAAGCCTGTACACCCTGACACCTTCAAATGCACACGGCTGGAGCATTCCAGGGCCTTTACACAAGTAGCCAATTCTCCCTGCCAGAGCAACGAGCCTGTGGCAGTCAGACCAAATCAGCACCAACAGGTAGCCTAAAACAATTTTTCCCTTAGTTCCGTAAGTCCAGAAGTCAGAAATCAAGGTGTCAATGTGACTGTGTTCTTTCTAATGGCTCTGGAGAGGTCTCTTCCCCATCGGCTGCCACGTGGGGCTCCCGGCAGTCATTGAGTTACAGCTGCATGGGCGCCCTATTCTCCACGAACACCATATGCTCTTAGCACCAAAGAAGCAGATGGGGAAGGACTGGAGGCCCTATGGTGCCTGTCACTCTGTCTCACATAGTGTAGGCGGTGATCTCAGCGACGTAGAGATGTGTGCTCTTGGTTGGTTCGTTGTTCTTCCTCCAGTGAGCACTCTAACCTGTTGGTGTCAGGGCCCCCCAAGCTGAAGCAGTGCTTTTAGGAGGTGGCAAGCAGGCTGTGGACATGGCCCACGGGCAGATATGCTACTGCCTGAACAGACTGCAGCTGTTTTAACCCTTGATCATCCTGCCTGCATCAGCTGGTACAGCCGATACCTCTTAGGACTGGGAGACGGCTCGGCTGGTGAAATGCGTGTTGTGTAACTGCAAGGGCCTGAGTTCCATCTGCAGAATCTACCTACAAAGCCCGTCCTGGTGACATATGCTTGTTCTAGTGCTGGGGAGGCAGAGACAGGAGGAGGACAGCTGGGCTCACTAGCTGTCTTCAGGCCCCGATGAGAGATTTTGTTCCCAAAGAAAATAGGTGGATGGTGCCTCTAAAGGATGACACTTGAGTTTGACTTTTGACTACCACAAAGGTGTGCATCACCACCCATGAATATGGGCACGTGGTCAAACTAACTAACTAACTAACTAAAGGTCATTTCCTGCTCTTTGAATGAGTGGGAGATACTATTTTTCAGATTTACTTTTATTGTTTTTAACTTTGTGTTTAGGGTTACATGCAGGTATCTTAGGAAGCCAGACAGTGAGGTCTTCTGATGCTGGAGTTTTAGGCACTTGTGGGTCGTCTGATATGTGTACTGGGGATTGAACTGGGGTCCTCTACAAGAGAAGAACGAGTTCTTAATAGTTTAGTCATCTCTCTAGCTCAGAAACTTACTATTTCCAGTAGAGCGGTGGTCACGTCAATGTTGGAAATGTTCTGAACCATCTAAGCAGTCAAGAGTCTGAGGCAGGAGGATCACAAGTTCCAGGAAACCCTGAGCCACACAGATGAACCCTGACTCAAAACCCAAAATATAAGCAAATAGCCATCCTTTTCCATTGCTGTGGTCTCTTTGGAGAAAGTAATTTGATCACATTTCCCAACTGCTTCCAAAAGGCTGCTCCTATTTGATTCCGTGATTCACTTATAAAATCTCTCCAAAGGAAATAATCAGAGACATGGCCAAGGTTTCCACATAATGATGTTATTGCAGCATCTAAAAAATAGTGGTTAAAAACAAATTAGAGATAGCTTAGATGACTAACCATAAGTGATTGCTTAAATAAACAATGGCATATTGGCAGGGCAGGAACATGCTCAAAGGGTTCCTAATAACTTGGAAGAATGCTTATGCTGTGAAAAAGGATACAGAATTGAATACCCAGCAGGACCACAAATTTGCACAAAACCAGGCAAAGAAGAAAGCATTTGAGCTGCTCATTAGAGTGAACCTCATCAAAGGATGTGTCATCTCCTAGGATGACAGAGGGACTCTCTGGGACAGATGTGGGCACTGTTCAAATGTAAGCTGTGCCACCTCTTTGGCACTGGTGTCTCCTGGAGCTGCTTAAAAGCCTTGGAATTTCCTGAGCAATGGGCACTATTGGTTCCTCACACAGAGCCTAAAGTCAGTCTGCATTCGGCTAATGAGTTGGTTCAAGGTTCATGGACTTGGGATGGAGTGGGTGTGCAGGAAGTCTGAGACATTAGTAGCTGCTCTGGTTTGCTTTCTGTGGATGGATGCAATAACATACTCTTATACTCATATGCTCACACTCACACATGTATGCATGCATGCATGCACACACCTGCACACACTCACACACACTCACACTCACATGTTCACACTCACACATGCATGCATGCACACACACATGTGCACACATGCTCTCACATGCTCTCACACTCACATGCTCACAATCACACATGCATGCATGCACATGCACATACATACTGGCATTTACATGCACTCATCCATGCACATGCACACAAAATAAAAAAAAATTAACATAAAAAATGTGTTTCACCATACAGTGGTAGTGCACACCTTTAATACCAGCACTAAGGAGGCAGAGGCAGGTGAAACTCTATGAGTTTGAGGCCAGCCTGGTCTACACAGAAAGTTCTAGGACAGCCATGGCTACATAGAGAAGCCCAATCTTAAATTCTCCCCTACTCCCAAACAGGTGCAAAGACACCTTGCAGTGCCTAAAGGGAGAAGCAGGCAAGGACAAGGAATGACTAGCACAAAGCCAGACTAAGCCTTGGGGCAGCTCTTGATCTCAGAGCTAGTCTAGCAGCCCAACACACTGCAACAACTTGAGCCCCTGGTTACTCACCCTCAGTCTGATGTATGCTGGCTGTGGGTCACATGCTGGTACAGGTTTCCTGGGCAGCAGTGACAGGACGCTGGCCCCACATCTTTCTGGACTCTGCCTTGTAACTCTTCTCTCACATTTTCATTTAATGTCACCCTGCCAGCAATCCCCGGGGGTGGGGGGGAGAGCGGGGATTCCAAGTTCAGCATCATTTTCCTGGCCTCCTCGGCTTGCCATTGGCATTGTGTGAAAGCTGCCATGATCCTGCAGCTCTGACCTCCTGCACACCTTCAGAAACAGGCTCTGTGCATACTGCGGAGGTCTGTTGTCATAGAAGCTGTGCTTGGCCTGTTCCAACCATGGCCACAGTGACTGTGAAGCATATTTCTGAATCTACTGTCCTGAGCAGAGGCCTTTAGAGGATGCATCCATCTTTCATCATGGAAAAAAAGATGCTCTCATCCCACAAAAAGAGACTCAACCTCTGAAAGTCCCAATGTCCTTAGGTCCTTTTTCAACTGTCCTATCAGTATGTCTGGTCACCTCTTTAACAGGTCACATAACCTCCTGACCCAACCTCCCTTTTGATTTCCTCTTTCCCTGGCCAGAATTCTGCAAATCTTTATACTCATCCTATCTATATTATATATTCTTTCTATCTATAAATCTATGCTCCCACGTCTTACTATAACTGACCCAGAGCAGCCACTGATAGTCATGTAGTGGGTTAGAATGCTCCACACTGTGAGGTTTTCCCTAGTGGATTAGCCAGGGACGAAATGCAGCCTAGCTCTTTGCTATGGTGTTGTGAAGATGGACTCTAAGCCAGTTTCCAGGAATTTTCATTTCTTATGTCCTCCCCAGGTGCCCTTTACTGTCCAGATGCCTACCGGCATCGGGGTGTCCTAGTGTCCCAGTGCCTTCTCGGTCTCCTTGTCTGAGCCTTCATTAGGATCACCCCAGATGCTCTATTCACAATACTATAGGCTTATTTTAGCTTCCAAAGTCTGCTTTTCTCTTTCCCTTAACCACTTTTAGGCTGCCTCCATATTTTCAAGCATAGTGAAAAGTCCACTCCTTGGTACCAGTTTTCTTCATGTGTCTATTTTTTTTTAATTTTTAAAAAAGAGATTTATTATATGTAAGTACACTGTAGCTGTCTTCAGACACCCCAGAAGAGGGAGTCAGATCTCATTACGGATGGTTGTGAGCCACCGCGTGGTTGCTGGGATTTGAACTCAGGATGTTTAGAAGGACAATCAGTGCTCTTAACCGCTGAGCCATCTCTCCAGCCCCTTCATGTGTCTATTTTGAATGACTGTAATGAAATACCCGAGACAGGCTAACTTTAAAGAAAAGAGGTTTACTTAGCAAACAGTTCTGCAGGTTCAAGGACAAGGTGCTGTATCTATCATCTTAGCTTGGTTTAGGAACCCTTGGCTGCACATGAGGTGGAGACACTTGGGAGAAAACATCCACAGCAGTAAACAGAGAACCAGGGAGCACAGGATAGACCAAACTAGCGCCATCAACAGCCGGGGACATCACTGGTGAATAAACACAAGCCCCTATACTGAGCTCTGATGACCAATGGTTTTGGCGACAGACCTATTCAGGTATCTGTTGAATAGCAATCTAGAGGTCTTGACCTAGGAAATTTCCCTCTCATCAGAGGTAGGGACCAGATTCCCCCATGCAACCCCTGAGAAAGTAGGTTTTAGGTTTAGGGGCCCAGCCACCCCAGCAAGAATCAGGGCTGACACTGCATCCAAGCACCAGTGCTTTTTCTGCTTGTCGGCTGCAACTCTGTAGCATTATTGTAATCTTTGTAGCCAAAGCAGCGGAAATCATCCCTCTCACCTTGTTAGAGGCCAGAAGGCAGAAAGCAAGGTGTGCATGCGGACCTTGTGTCTCTAACATCCCCATTCCTGCCTCCACTGCATGCGGCCTTCTCTATCTGTGGGTCTCATGTGAAATTCTTTAAGGACACGGTCATGGATGTGGGGTCCTAGTGCACAGTCCAGGATGTTCTGACTTCAAGACCCTTAACTTGGATAGGTGAGCTGGCTCAGTGGGTGAAGGAGCTTGCTGCCAGGCCTGATGACCTGAGTTTTATTCCTGGACCCCAAATGATGGAAAGGAGAGAACTGGCTCATTCAAGTTGTTCTCTGACCTCCATATCAGCTACACTGTGATGTGTACAGAGTGATGTGCACTCTGACATGGGCACACTCATCACACACACACACACACACACACACACACACACACACACACACACACACACATGCCTGGCTGAGCAGATGGCTCAGTTGGTAAAGTGGCCATGCTGGCATAAGAAGCTGAGTTTGATCCCCAGAACCTACATTTTAAAAGACATGAGATTATAATCCCAACACAGGAGAGGCAGAGGCAGAAGAACCCTGGGATATGCTGGACAGGCAATCTAGTGGAGTCAGATAAAATGAGAGACCCTGCCTCAAAAACCAAGGTGAAGACACCTGAGATTGGTCTCTCTCTCTCTCTCTCTCTCTCTCTCTCTCTCTCTCTCTCTCTCTCACACACACACACACACACACACACACCATGAGGGTGTAGATTTCAAGTAAGGTCACCTTCATGGACTCAGTGGTCACCACATGGGCATCTCATTTTGAAGTCACCTTTCAGCTCGTTCCAGACGCCTAGACTCTATTTGATTTCTCTCAATTCATTTCATTTTCCAGCATGTTTTCTCTTAATCCAATTCACTTGATCAATATTGACTTTACACTTGCTACGTTCTGGGCCTGATAAGGTCCCAGGGCGTGATGGGTATGGTTTCTGCTTCAAAGAATTTTGTTTGAGTGAGGTGATGTGTGGAGTACCTCTTCCTGTGGGTCTTTGTGCCTTCTATGAAAGATTGTCACAGTGTAGCTGGTGGGGGAGGAAGAGGGTGCTATTAGGAATGGGCTGCCCTTTGGTAGCACAGCACTATGGCCAGCTTGCCCCAAAGAACGCTAGGAGATGTGTCGGAAGCTCACCTCTGTGAAGTGGCTCCTTGGTGACACCTACCCCTAGGCTGTGACACTGGGCCAAGGCTGGGATCTATCTTTAGATGGGAGGAAAGTGGCTGCCCAGACTCGGCCCCATAGCAAGGGAGTTAAGGGTGGACTTGAATGTGGCTGTACATGGCTTTCTTGAAAGTTCTTTCCAAGGTTATAGCCATCCATCCCACTGTGTCCTTCCCTCCCAGAGCCTTTGAGCTTCAGGAAAGGCTCAGCCACACAGACGAGGTCAGGGCATTAGAACCTCTTCCCATCTTTCCAGGAGATCTTAACCTTCTGAGACATTCTCAAAGTCCAGATCAGTCGCCTCGTGCCAGGCCAGACTGTGCCTCCTCATGCCATGCCTTGTTGAGCTGGAGCCTGGTGCTCACAGGCCACGTGGGGCACTGCTGGAGTGGAGAGGAGCCTCCTGGATATTCCAGAACCTTTGCCTGTGTCCTGCTCTCTCCCAGACTCCAGCTTCCCCTGCTCTGTCCCCTCATCCCCAGATCCAGGACCCCTGGACCTCAAGTGTTGCAAAAACCTCTCTAAGAGAGATGGTGTGTTCTGCGGAATGTCATAGGTCCTGGGTACCTCTCACCATCCACTCTCCCTGGGTACACCTGTAAACTGAACAGAACAATTAATTTTGCCCCACGGGGTTGTTAATTTAATCTTATGTAACCTGTGTGCTTTTCTGCATGTTCATGGTGTGTATGAGCACAAGAGTATGTGTGCTATAGTGTGTGTGTGTGTGTGTGTGTGTGTGTGTGTGTGTGTGTGTGTGTGTGTGTGTGTTGAGGTCACAGGACAACCTCGCGTGTTGGCTCTTTTGTCTACTTTGAAACGAGGGCTCATGTCGTTCACTGCTATGAGCACCAGGATAGCTGGCTCCCAGGACTCCCAGGGATTCTCTGGTCTCCACATCCCATCTCACTGTAGGGACATTGGGGACATCGGCTACCACGTACAGTTTTGTGTGCGTCCTGAGGATCCCAACTCAGCTCCTCATGCTTGCACAGCAAGTATTTACTCCGCTCACTGAGCTATCACCCCAGGAGCACAGGGTTTTAAACACTGAAGAAAGCTAGTACCTATAGCTGCCCATATTAATATATGTAAATAATACATAACTTATATGCCTCTTGTGAAATTTGCATGTAGCCATTTGAAGGGTCTAATGTACTGACAGCTTGGCCTGAGGCCGTGAAACCATCTTTCTATCCAATCCAAAGTCTCCCGATGACGAAGCAGGGACGCTGTGCGGTCAGCAGCAGGTGCTGTTGTCTGCCAAGTTCCATGAGCTCTACTCTACTTTCAGAACTTTGAACCAGGCCCTCATCTGCTCCCCCCGCCCCCTTAGTGCTTTCTGTCACTCAGTACTACATCCTCAACGTTCATCTCTGTCTCAGCACTCAGAACACCCTGCTCTTAGGGCTGCATGTGACACCAGCAGGTAGAAAGACCACTTTATCCACTCACTGTTGATGCACACGAGACAACTGTCACCTTTCAGTATATCGCCCATGCTCTGGGTTGGATCTGAGATGTCCCCAGAGGCTTTGTGCCAACTGATGGCTGTAGCGAAGTGAACAGGGCTCTGATCTCATCAGTCCATCGATGAATCCATTGATGAATCCCTAACATGATGACATTACTGGAAAAGGGATCAAACCAGGAGGAGGATCTAGTTGGAGGAAGCGGGGCCTTGGACTACATTTGCCCAGGGTCCCTCCTGGATTGCCCTCCCTCTCCTTTCTGTCTGACAGGAAGGGAACAGCCTCCTTCTTCTCTACAGACTCCCCTGTTTTCCTCAGAGTCAGCAGTGGGCTCAGACTACAGGCTGACCCCTCTGAGACCACCAGCCATGTTCCCTCTTTCCTCCTCTATACTGTTCATGTGTTGTGCTTTGCTAGAGCAGTGTCAAATCTGCTTCACACGGAGGAGTGCCCACATCCACGCGAGACCTGTTTTCAGTTATTCTGGGCACGTGCCTCAGAGGGTGTCGCTGCTGAGTTTAATTGGGTTTAACCATTTAAAAGCTTCTAAGACCTTAACATGGTGGCTGACCCACTTCATCTGGCCCACAGGGTCTTATGGGATAATTGGGTTGGTGATATTGAGCAAGAGTCCTTGAGATCATGTGAAGAAAGGACTCATTGAGCCAAGACAGAGACTGCCTAGTAAAAGGACCTGGGGTACATTCTTTACCCCAGGCTTAGAGTGAAGGACAGTTTGATCATGAAAATATGGAAATGACAGGCATTGCCTACATTGGAGGGAGAATGTGAGGCTGAGAAGGTTGCAGACAGGATGGTCACTGGGGAGGACTGGACTCCTGAACTGGAGGTATGTGAGCTCCATGACACCTGCACTGCAGCTGTGAGCAGCTGGCTGTTCCTTGGTCATTTGCAGAGGAAGGCCTTCTGTAATGGCTAATCTTGACTGTCCACTTGACAGGCACTGGAATCAACTAGGAGACACACCTCTGACCATGTCTGTGAGGGGCTTTCCAGACTGGGTGGGAAGACCTCCCCTGAATATGGGTGGCGCCGTTCCACAGGCTGTGATCTAAGAAGAGATTGGCTAAGCACCCGTGTTCATCGCTCTCGGCTTCCTGACTGTGGATGCCATGGGACCAGCTGCCCTGAACTCCCGCTGCCATGCCTTCCTGCCATGATAAACAAACCTCTCCTCCCCACTTTCCAAGCCTCTGGTGCTGGTAAAGCTGGCTTATCCATGCAGACCTGGCAGTCAGGACCATCTTGCTGGGAGGCCACAAGGTGACTTCTGTCACTTCTGTGATTTGCCTGGTCACTGAGCAGTCTACCTTGTAAGTAAGGACTTGCAAGGTGCCCTTAGAAGCACTTCAGGTACTAATCATTTTTAGCCCAGAGCTCGCTGTCCTGAGGCATCCCAGAAATAGCCCTGCTGGAAACTAGGCTGGCTGTAACTGAGACATTCAGGGGTTCTGAGACATAGAAGGGAGAATGCATGCTTGCCTGAGTCCATAAGGGAGTCCCCTGCATCTATGTCAAGGCCAGCCCTGAATTCAGGAGAGCATGGCTAGGGGTCCTCTGGCATGTGGCTATTGTTGTCCTTTCCGGCTGTGCTGCTCCGGCACTCCTGAGTCCTGGAGCCCTGGCATCTCCCCACCATTGGGAATGACAGAATGGCCATCACACTGTCCTTTGAGTCCTGTGGGGGCAGGATCTATTCTTATCTCTACCATCCTGCCATGCCCTGTGGAGTGGGGTTGTGTGCTTCTGACCCTGACTCTGAGTTCCTGGAGTATAGGGCTTTCTCTTGGCCACCATTCCTGTGTCTCACTGAAAACAATGCCTGGAAACACTAGGCACTCGTTAGCAGTTAGCAGTTAAGTGTGGGGCTGAGGCCAGGGGCATGGGGCTGCTGACTGCTTTTATTTTTATTGTTTGTTTTTTTAGATTTGTCTTATTTGATGTGCAGGAGTGTATGTATGTCTGTGAACCATGTGTGTGCCAGAAGAGCTCAGAAAATGGTCAAGAGAGGGCACTGGATCCCTTGGAACTGGAGTCATAAGAGGTTGTAAGTGCCATGTGGGTGCTGGGTCCTCAAATCTGGGTCCTTTACAAGAGCAGCAAGTAACCTTAACCGCTGAGCAATCTCTACACCGGCCAAGGGGAGAGATTGTTTAAATCCCTCCACGTATCGGGGAGATGGGCTTACCTTTATCATTCTGCAACCATTATCACAGAGACAGCCCTCAAGTCTGAGCCAGAAGCAGTAGGCAATGGCCTCTCTCCAGACAGTGACAGTAGCATCTTGTGGGGCCACCAAATGCTGCCCCTGGAGGGCAGCCACAACTGCGGGGCATCTGGGAGAGAGGGGCTCAGGGCTGCCTGGTTCCCCTCACTATGCTGTGCTTCAGGAGTGTGTGTGTGTGTGGGGGGTGACTGTGCCTTCTTGGGTGGCAGAGCACCAGCAGCCACTCCTGTGTTAGACGGTACAGAGCCGTGAGACTGGAAGCGGCCCTGCCTGTGTGTCATCTAGTAAATGTGCTGGCAGACCACCATGCCCAGGTGACGCTGTGCCCCACAACGCTCATCCCTGACACCCTTGTCGCACCCACACAGAGGGAACGTCCCTGTCTCTCCAGCTGCCTGCAGGGGAAGGAGAGTGGCCGTCTCTGCCCAAAGTTGCTTTGTTTCACAGTTCACACAGGCAGGCTGAGAGCCCCTTGCACGTGACTCGAGTCCAAATGTCGATTTTACAGCTTGAAGATCTTAATTTATTGTGCGCAATGCAGGCACGCTGCAGGATGCTGCGGACATAGGGAGGACCTGCTGGGGCGGCACTGGATTCACAGCAGGAAGAGGGACAGGCCTCGGCCTACAGAGCCTGGAGCCCACATCTAGAGCTAGGACTGGGTCCACATCCTTTAGCTTTGCCTGGTGCTGCAGCCTGAACCTTGCTTGACCCTCTAGAGAGTTGGAACCTTCCCCACTGTCTTCCACATCTCTGTCCCCTCTCCTTCCAGCCCCCAGCATGACAGGACAGAGGTGTATCATTCAAATTCAATGCCATCATTTCCTTTTGTGGGACCATGGCCCAGTTACCAAGCCTCTCTGAACCAGTTTTTTCTCCCCTAAAATGGGACCAATACTACTTTCCACAAAGGAGTCCTCATCTATAGACTGGCGGTACTAACAACAGCCTTGCCTTGCAGGAGATGATGAGAATATAAACAGGCACCATGGACAGCGCTGAGTCCTCAGCACTGCCTGAATTACCCATCTCATTGCAGGACCAAAGCATCTGACAGGACTATCAGTGACCTGTGACGGGGTTGGCCGGGGTTGGCCAAGGAGAAGGAGCAGCGGGGCTTCCCACTCCTGCAAGAGGAGCATAGCTCCAGGCTCCAGCAGCAAGCGTGCCACCCGAGCAAGGCTCTGACTTGAAAGCCTGAGACATCCCCCACCTTTCGGAGAGAGATTGGCTGGCCCCTCAAAGCAGAGGCTCAGAGTACTCCTAAGTCAGGCTGTGGGGAGCAGAGCTGTTTCTGCTTCCTTGTGCTCCTCACACTACAAACCCAGTCCAGCTCCTAAGATAGACCCTCCACATGGCTGAATGAGAAGTGTGTGTGTGTGTGTGTGTGTGTGTCGGGATGGGTAAATGAGGGCTACGTAAAGGGGTTAAGTAAGGGGCACCTTACCAAACTGGAGATGGTCACTTTTGGGGACAAGACAGAACTACAGCAACACAGACAGGGCAAGGAGCCCTCACCCTGGAGCACCGTGCAGCCGCCAGCTGAGAGGCAAGAACCCTGGCACATGGGGTCGCTACTCCTTTCCTATACAGATATTTTATGTTAAAGGAACAGTGATTCAATAATATAGTTTAGACAGGGCAAGATGCTGAGGGCAAGTCGGAGCTGTATGAATAATTTCTTGGGAGATTTTGCATACACCTACAAGCCTCTCAGGCTCACAATCAATTTTTTCTCTTAAGTGTGATGTATTTAATGCACTTATTTTTAGATACACATATATGATGTGTGTGTGTGTGTGTGTTTGTGTGTGTGTGTGTGATAGATATAAAAAATCTCATCCCTTTCTCTACATCTCCAAGAAAATCAAGAACTGTATTTACAGAAGATATAGCCTACAGCCCTGTGGATGAGACTTTTAAAATTAAAAACACATAATTGAGTATTTTCCTGTATGCATCTACATGCATGCCTGGTACTTGCAGAGGTCAGAGATGGTATTGGATCCTTTGGAATTGGAGTTAGAGGTGGGTGTAAGCCACTTTGTGGGTGCTAACTGCTAATCCATCTTTCCAGCTTCCAGAGATTTATTTATTATAGCTTTAATTATGTGTATGCTGGAGCACACATAAGTTCAGCACCCGAGGAGGCCAGAAAAGGGCTCCTGGAGTGTGAGACACTTGTGAGCCACCATGTGGGTGCTGGCAACCAAACCCAGGTCCTCTGCAGTCAATCTGTGCTCTTAACTGCACAGCCATCTTTTCACCCTGAATCTTTACATTATCAATTGTAATCAGGTCAGGCATACTTTGGGAAC
The DNA here is from genome assembly GCF_900095145.1 of Mus pahari. Classification (NCBI taxonomy): domain Eukaryota; kingdom Metazoa; phylum Chordata; class Mammalia; order Rodentia; family Muridae; genus Mus; species Mus pahari. The sequence continues at coordinate 31,497,550 of NC_034602.1, read as the reverse complement.
ACTGTGTGTGTGTGTGTGTGTGTGTGTGTGTGTGTGTGTGTGTGTCTCCCATTTAGTTGTCTTAGCAACCCTTTAAATACAGTAGCAAAGCCTACCAAAATCTTGTATATGGTTATTGTTGAAACAAAACAAAACAACAAAAGCAACAGTGAGATGAGCTGGTCTCTTTGAGAAGCCCACACCCATGCTCGCAGGCATGCTGTATCCTTATACTAATAAAGATACTATTAAAATACCTTTATTAAATCTCAACTCTGCTTCATAAACTGCCTAGTCCTAAAGTTCATTTTTGCACCAAAGCTGTAAATCCACATTCGGCCTGAGATGACATCTCTAAAAGTCTAAGGGAACACCTTTCTGGGATGTTGTGTCTCCTGCCTCTGAACTCGCAAATGCTGACCCTTATAAATTTTTGCTCTGAGCATGTTGAGTGTCAGGTTCTGAGCCGGCCTACCTAATGTCAGCACTGGGGCTCTCACACAGATGAGAGAACCCGCACCCACAAAGGTTAACAGCCTGTTCTGCTCACCACCAGAAAGGCAGAGAGCATTGTCCCCCCTGTGGGTGTCATATCCATGAAATAGATACCAGCAGCATAAATGCCAGCAGAAGATCTGAGATCTAGTCTGCAGCATTGCAGCTGACAACCATGAGACAAAGGGTCTGTGCTTTTACCCAAACTACAATGACTGGTACTGTAGGCATACGTTTTATGCAACCTACTCTTAATAAGGGTTCAACCTCTCCTCTAGCCCACCACCCAGAAGAGGTAGTGGAAGAGAAAAGTTATTCAGATATTAGGGGAAATGGACCTGTTCAGCAATAGTTCTTTGGGGGCAAGCTCGATCTTCAGTTCAATAGCAAACACCAAATACGATTCAGTCGGTAGCTACAGACCAGTCTTCTAGGCAGGCAAACACCAGGCATGAACCAGCAGCTACAGTCCAGTCCTTTGAGCAAGTAGACACCAGACAGCTGTAGTTCAATCCTGAAGAACCACCAGGCTCACCAACCAGCCTAAGGTGAGGCCTCGGAAGCAGCAAGCTACTGCAGGAACCTCATGAGCATTTCTTGGTGAATTTCTCTCAATGGCAGCGTCACCACAAGGTGAGCTCAACAACGCTATGTAAGGCGAACCAACACATGTATGTCTTTAGCGAAGAATAGCAAGGCAGAGCAAACCAACCAAAGCTCAGTGCTCATCTCCCACTGTCTGTGGGGTTATATTCATACTCCTTCACCAAGAGTCCTTTCACGTGTCTACTGTATCCAAACATCCTTTCACCTGTGTCAGCCTCAGGAAAACAGTCTTTCATGTGTCTGCTTTAGCAAGACATCCTTTCACCTGTGTGCTCCAGCAAGACATCATTTGGCATAACTAACTTTCTGGAGAGCTAGAAGTTTCCACTTCATGGTACTTTTGAAGGACAGTATATAGTTTGACTAGATGTCCCTGACCAAGAGCCACAGGCTTATACAGCAGAAAAATCATTGTCCCTGGTACCTGAGGCTTCAGATCAAGTCCGTCAAGGTGAAGCCAATGGGATTTTCTCCCTGTGTTCTCTCATGGTGGTGGCCCTTCCTTTAAGAATGGCACAGATAAGGGATCCTGTCATTCTTAGGGCCCCCTCAGAAACTCTATATCCAAATGGAGCAAGGGTTTCCAAATATGAGTTTTCAATGAATACTCCCGTGTAGGAGACAACCAAAGGTGGAGGCCATTTAGGTTGGATGATATTCAGCCAGCTAGGCATATGGACTGAGTCCATGATGGCCCTCGCCATAGGAGAAGGGGTTTTGGAAGTATGAAAAAGGGGAAAGATCCAAGATGTGGAGATTTCTGATTATCCACACAGCCCAATCTCATCACAAGTGGAAACAAGGACAGAGGAAGGACACCGGGAGAGGTAAATAGGCTATGGAGACACTTTTTGTCAGTGTAGAAGGCAAATTGAGGAACACAGGTCATGACCCTTGGAAAGTGAAAGAGGACACAGGAAAGTGATCAGAGTGTAGAGGGATGTGGTTCAGAGTTCTGGATGGGGACACTCCATGCTCTGCCCCTTCAGGCTCCTTCCCACTGTAGATGTGGCATATTGATAAAACACAGGCTGCGAGTGCAAGACTTGGTACTAGATGCAGCCACTGACTTCTGTTCACATCTTCTTGCCGGGACTCAATTGCTGCTGGAGAAGTGAGACAGTTAGAAATATATGTATTATATTCATGTAGTGTGTGTGTGTGTGTTTATACTTGTAGGCACACGTGATATAGCATTCACGTGGAGGTCACATGACAACCTGAAGTTGCTTTTCTTTCATCATGTGTGTCCCTGGGATTGACCTCAAGTCCTTAGCCTGACCAGCACATGCTGAGCCTCCCCCTGGCTCACTGCAGTGGAGCTTTAACTCTTGACGGATGCAGGCTTGAAAAATACTTCAATTTCATGGGAGAGTGAATGTCAGGAGATACAGCACATCTGCCACTTGTCACCTAGATGAATCAAGGATTTCTAGGAATCCCTGTGTGTCTGCTGTCACACAGACACTCATGCCTGATACTCACCATAGTGTGGCTTACTCTTGTGACAGGCAAAAACACCTTGTATTGTAAACAGTGTGGACCACGGCCCAAGCTATGGGCTGCTACTAGTGTCTGGTCCCAACAGCTCAGCAACTTCATCTGGCTGGAGAATCTGGCCATATAGCTGGCCCTATAGAGGGATGTGAGCACCACAGAGGGTGCAATCCTGCCTGGCTGTTAGGGATGCTGTGGCTGGGATGATCTTAGGGGATGCCATGGCTGGGATGCTCTTAGGGATGCTGTAGCTGGGATGCTCTTAGGGGATGCCATGGCTGGGATGCTCTTAGGGGATGCTGTGGCTGGAATGCTCTTAGGGGATGTCATGGCTGGGATGCTCCTAGGGGA